>NW_022987662.1:3306814-3906814 GCF_902827165.1 Trematomus bernacchii | reverse complement strand
TGTAAACCTTAAAACTAAATGAAAGTGTATGTTATCTTTTTCCTTCACTGAATTCAGCGTTAAAGGGTAGAAGGTTTTTTTTGTACAGAATTGAAGCCAAAACTGACAAAGGCTAAAAATGTTACTAGGAGTCAAATTGAGGAATGTTGATGCTGTCGATAAAGTTTAAAAATAAATACAGAGCTTTATTCCTTCTTTAACCTCGAATAAGGTGATAAGAAAACATCGAGCTAGCTTGACAAGAGACACTAACGTTAATACTTTACTGTTCTTTATCATCACAGTATCCACAGTGGATATCGTTTTTAAGATGTCAAGCTAATGCTAACAAAGTTATCTAGCTAATATTACCCAGAAGTTCAAATGTGTGCGACATTATCAAAAGTTACTTAAAGGGGACCTATCATGCAAAATGCACTTTTGTACATCTTTTATACATGAATATGTGTCCCCGGTGTTCCAGGGAACTCACCAAGTGTCAGAAAACACAACCCTCTCTATTTTCCTCCATACCCAAATCTCTAAAAAAAGGGGCTGCAACGGATCTGATAAAAACTGATCCAGATTTGAACACTGTCCTGACGTCAGGACGGTGGCGCTACGGCTATTGGGCCAACTCCACCAATCAGGAGGAGACAGCCACGGCCATTGCCGTTTGAAAGCGCTGGAGACGCTGTAGTACATATGCCAGGCCTGTAGATGGTGCTGTTCTCACAGAATCAGCCCTTGCAAAAACAGAGCTAAAAAATGTCAAATTGAGCAAAATGAGGCATGGCTAAAATGCATGATCTGTTTGGTATTTTGAAAAAAAAAAAGTACAAATATGCCTTATATAGGTATGGTCCTACACTATATTATTCAAATATAGCATGATAGGTCCACTTTAAACATTGTAGTCTGAGGACAAGAGACTAAATGGGGATAATTGTATGCAGATAGGAGGAGGGTGTTTGTATCTAATTTAATTAAGTCAATGTTGGGCCCAAGCAATCTAGACTAATGACATCCCAAAACAAATGCTCATTATTTAGGACTCAAAAGCATTAATAGATTTGTTTTACTTTTACATTGTGTCATTAGTTGTTTACCATGGTGTTATTTGTTTTCACAATTGTCAGCACGCATGCTATTTGAGGAGAGGGGAAAGATACAAAAACAAACCCAGGCGCTGGAAGGTCACCTCGATGCTCTGATGGCGCTAAATAAAACCCTCTACTCCATTTTGTCTGGAACAGCTCGTAATGGTCAGCAGATATTTTTGGGAGAGGGGAGACATATGACAGCACATCCTACAGTAAGCACTTCTTTCCTCCAAATGAGAAAGGAGAGGAGGGATCCGGCTAAGCCTGTGCTCTTAGCCACTGAAGAGGGAGAAAGATTAAACTCTTATGGCAGGGAGAGAGCAGACGGCTGCTGAGTGTAACACAGATTACCGGCTGGACAGAGACGTGGGGCGGCATTATGCAGTTTGGACTATGAACACAAAATAGGTTGACTTTGGTGATACAAGCTGAAAGGTGGCGGATTAAAAACAGAAAGACGAGATTGTGGAAGATTGTTATCGAATAATCGTCATAAATGATGCATACCCCAGAAAATGACTATAAAGACACCCCTACCCCTAAGAAAGGCTATAATACACAATATTCAAGTGTTTCATGGGGCAACAGTTTTATAAAATTAAATACAATTTAAACTAA
This sequence comes from Trematomus bernacchii, assembly GCF_902827165.1. Classification (NCBI taxonomy): domain Eukaryota; kingdom Metazoa; phylum Chordata; class Actinopteri; order Perciformes; family Nototheniidae; genus Trematomus; species Trematomus bernacchii. Next base: position 3,905,114 of record NW_022987662.1, on the reverse strand, counting down.
ACCAGTAAAACACCAGAAATTGCCAACTGGAGATCTATTCGCAGCATTAAAAACACATTGTATAAATCCATTTGTATAATTTAAATTGAATTATACAAGTTCTGATATCTAGTATGATTGTCAAAGATCCAAAAAGTAGGAAAATGCTATCCCAAATGTTTGAAATGGCATCACAAAAATCTTTCTGGAACTGAGGCTGCCGAGCCGAGCGTTAACATCTGGGAAAGAGGACATGGAAATGAGAAGCTTCCCTCCAGCTGGAAACCCACTCTCCTCTTGTGAAACCTGAGTGCACTCATCATTATCAGCCCACAGGTATCAGTGGGTAAGAGCTCAAGCATCCCCCCCCCCCCCCACGCACACACTCAGGTGGTTGCTGTGGGAACGTGCCATCAGTCAGACGGACTGAATAATCGAATAAGAGACAAAATGTTCAGAACTCACTTCATGACGAGGATGTATCCCATGTACATGAGCACCAGTATCAAACTCTCCCACCTAAAGAGGAAGAAAAGACATAGGATTGATAACATGATAAGAAATACATAGAATATCCAGGACATGTTAGATTACTACAGTGGATAAACCAAGATTTAAAACCTAGAAGTTTTACATTTTTAAGCGAGATTATTCAACTTTTGTTCAAAAAATTACAGGACAATGAGAAATCACAGTGTAACATAAAGCCTGAAAATAGTGATGTCAGTTACAGAAATATAAATTACAAGTTTGCTAACAGTAGCCATCATGATCTAAAGGTCATACCAGACAAGCAAAATCATTGAATGTGAAGAAAGGGTGAGTTGTATTGCTTAAAATGTAAGCTCATAAATCATTAGAAGAGACACATTTATTTATTTTTGAAAAGTTCATGGTCTTGCTCAAAATGTGGACATATTTACAGAATAACTGAATGAGAAACTTACCAAACTATCTTCTCGTCATAGATGAACTGAAAAGTAAAAAGTAAACATTTCTCTTAAATACAAAAAAACTACATTCATGGCTGATGTTAATTAATAAATCCATGTGGTCCAACTTACTGCAATTAAAGCCAAAACAGACAGGATGTAGTAGGTGGAATCCCTGAAAACTGCCCACCAGGTCAGGATCACCACCTGATGGCACAAAAAGTGCAGTGTCACATTTTAGATATTTTATTTATCTGTGGGTATTAGAGTTCTGTGAAGCACTTTGGTATATGATACTATCAAAACACACACAATATGTAAAGTTTACTTCAAGAAACACAGATTTATGATCCGTGAATGCCCGAGAGTTTATTCTACATTTCTACGTAAACCAGTTCTGAGAAAGCTAACCGAAGCAGATGGCTTTGTTCCCCCTAAGCAAAAAAAAAAACTAAAAATCTAAAAATAAACAGCAGGATGCAGCCGGAGCAGGAAGTCAGCCCCTCTAACACACACACACCTGTCCAGCGAAGATGCCGCAGACACCAATGATGCAAAGGATGTTGAAGACGGCCGAGCCAACGATGGTCCCCACCCCCACATCGCCATGGGTGATGAAGACACCTGCACACAGGAAGCAGCAGCCAGTCAGAATCAGCGGTGAATCCAACCATCTGGGAATGTCGGAGTGTGTGTGTGTGTGTGTGTGTGTATACCAATGACGGATGCAAAAAGCTCTGGTGCAGAGCTGCCAGCTGCCATGAAGGTGGCTCCTGCAACATCTTCACTCAGATCTAGTTTCTGCAGAAAAAATAAAGCAAAGTATTTCACAGACGAACCGACAATGTGCGACTGAAAAGATGAAAGACTTAAAACTCCCAAGTACCTCACAGATTTTCTCCAGCGCTGTCACAAAGTATTCGTCGCATACGATGGCGAGGGCGAGAAACATGTAGAGAGCCTAGAGACAGAATCAGCTGAGTTACATTAGAAGTGCAACTATGTGTGTGTGTGTGTGTGTGTGTGTGTGTGTGTGTGTGTGTGAGACAAGGGCAAGATGGAATGTGTGTGTGTCTGTGTAGATACATCCCAAATCAGCAGAAATTAGCTGAGTAAATAGAGCCTTGGCAGAGCACAATGTTCTCCAGCTAAAGGACGGATGAAGGGGAATCTCAAAATGCGGCACCCAATTAAAATAAGCCTGCATTAAATTCAAATGTCAATTCAGAGATGGGCAGTTTTCTCTTACAATTTCTGTCAGGATAGATGTGGGTGGGAGGCAGCCTATTTCAGTAGTTGAGGCAAGATCTATAAATGATAGATCAGCTGTGACATCACTATGGGCAGCCAGCAGCAGTGCAGTGCTCTGCTCTATGCTATCCACAGGGGGCAGTGCAGGACTGCAGGATGATCACACCCCCCACACAGACTTCATCTCACTCCTCTCATCAGTAAGAACTCATATTTCAGTGTGGAACATAGAGATGGGGACACTTCAAAATCAGTTTGGACAAATCTTCATTTCCTGGTTATGCATTCACTAAAGCACTACAGTTAAGTACATTTTAGAGGTACTCGAGTAGTTCCTTTTCGTGCTACTTTATATGGAAATATGGCACCTTTTACTCCACTACATTTATTTAATAGGTACTACTAGGTACTTTGTAGATTTGGATTATTCTGAACAAAATATGAATCAACTGATAAATGATGAAGCATCCTTATAAATTAATCTACTCAGTATATGACATAATATAGCCACACATTTACAAGCTGCAACACTGAAGCAATGTACATATTAATGCATCAGTAATTATTATCATACAGGCACAATTATTCTGAAATAGACCATTCTGTACAATGGGTACTGTTACACATGTCGTTTTTTTATCCTTAATCTTTTAAATGTATTTAAAGAACAATTATAATGCAGGACTTTTACTTTTAACAGAGTATATTACCTCCCATCATCCAGTATTTTGTGAATACTTTTCCCCCCTCACCTGTCACTAAGAAGTTCTTCAATCTTAAATTAAAACCACAATTGGGCACAACAGAAAAACAATACCGATCATGATAATGTTGGCGATTATTGAGGTTTAGAAATAATTACACATAAGGGAAGGATAAGTACTGCAGGTCTCTCACCTCACAACTGCCTCCCACTAATGTTTGGAAAATTGTCAATGCAATAAAAAACTATTAAGATAAAGTTTATTGTTGGTGCCACCACTGAGGCATGTCCTTTATATATATGTTGTTTTTTGCAGTGCAAAAACATAACACCCCCTCCTACACTGTTTTTAGTATAAATGGACTGTACTTATATAGCGCTTTATCCAGTCTTTAAGACCCCTCAAAGCGCTTTACATACTACATGTCGTTCACCCATTCACACCCATTCATACAGAGCAGTGTACCTTACTCTAGGAACTAACATTCACACACATTCACACACCGTTGGCCATCGGGAGCAACTCAGGGTTAAGTATCTTGCCCAAGGATACATCGACATGTTGGCTGCACGGGCTGGGATCAAACCCACAACCTTCTGGTTGAAAGACGACCGCACTCCCTCGCAGCCACATAACATTCCCTGTGTTCCCTCGCTGAGTTGCAGCAGATCCATTGGGGCAAAAGTGAATACATTTTTTACTTGACAGACTTGGAAATTCACAATACATGTTTGTAAATTTCAGCATTTCTGCCAGAGTATGAAAAAGGCTTTGAAACCTAATTTCATGCTTGGAAATGTAAATTTTTTTAGTTTCTGGTCAAAGTTTTCTGAGTAGGATTTGTTGTGTTAGGAGAGCCTCAGGACCTCAGCATGTTTTAAAATACTGGCTACAGCCCTGAGTTGTATTTGACTAAGAACCTTTCTTAAAGCCAGTTAAATCCAGCATGAAGAACAGCACCTCCTGCTGAACAACACTGAAGAACCCCGTTGAACTCCACATGCGCCTGTGTGTCTCCATGTCAAGTCAGTGGAGCTTAGCATGGCTGAATGTAGACAGTAATAGCTTCTTCTTTTTTCGACGTGGGGAAGCAGCTCATGCAATATAAATATTGGACATTTGCCCGTCCTGGGCCTGTTTTCAATAAGAGTCTGTGCATTGTTTTAATGAATCATTCTTAAATTCGAGCTCTGACTAAAAATACTATAACATCAGAGTAGCACACACAGACACTCATGAGTTAAAGCTCTCCTTTGAGAGAACTCGGCACTTTATGACCCTCGAAACTGTAAAATGAAATGAATGACGTCTTATAGTTTAGTTGTTCTGATACTTATTTAATCAGCTGATTTTTATCTAGTGCTTCATATTTTACCGATTTGCATTTAGGTCTTTTTTGCCTACTTTATACCAAGCCCTATTAAATGTAGTTGTGCCTTGGCTAGATCAATTCAAGACACATTAAGGGAATATGTGAATAAATATTCTAAATGCACTTACTGAGCTATTCCAAGAGCTTTTGGCCAGATACAGCCATCCTCAGCACACATGCATTATACCAAGGACAAGAATTAACCCCAACGTTCCAAGTACTATTAAAACAAATACCCACTTTTCTTACATACATCTTTCTCATGTGTGCATCATTTGAACATTAAAAATGATCTTTACAATCTTGCTGAGAAAAAACTGATACCTTAAATCCACCTGCAACCATCTGAGCTCTGTGAGAAGCAGCAGCTTTATAACAAGAAAATAAAACTTTTCTTACCGCCAAGATGTGAAGTGCAATGGCCCCCTTTCTGCGTTCATCAGTGGTGAAAAGGTCACTGGGGAACTCGTGTACCGCTGAGGAGCAGAAAGGAAATGTCACGGTCACAACACATCAGCGGTATGACAGCGAGGTACATGTCCCCAAACCACCCAGAGAGGATCGAATAAACTTCAAGGTGGGTGTCAGTCTCAGAGGAGCAGGCCTGGGGTGCCCTTTTGGGTAAACAAGCTAACCAAAAAAAAAAACTCTTGGTCGTGGTACCTATGGGAGCCTCATCACTGCTCTCCTTGTTCTGTTTCTTCCCACTGGATTCTTGTATACCTCAAAACAGGGCACCACAGCAAGAAGGGGTCAAATGCAAATTGAACAGCAGCCTGTGATCATCATCCAAAAAAGAAAACTGGAACCTGAGACAACATCAGAGGCTTTGAATTTTCAAAGGCCTGAGATGGATCTGAATACTTTTTGTAAATCATCTTCAGTCCCACGACTCGACAACAAATGACTTTAGACCCTGTTCAAGGAATAAAGGAAGGAAAAAAATCTTCAAAAGCAGATGTAAAAGCTTTGGCTATATTAAGAGCCTGAAGTCATACAGAATTAAAAGCAAGCAGGAGGAAAACCATCCCATGCTGGGGACTGATCATCCAGAGGTGCAGCTGGAACACAGTGTGATTGTGGTACCAGCATACGGATCACATCTCTGGGAGCGCAGCCTCCACGGTGCACCTGGCTGGGGACAGAAGCTGGTCGTCTTTCGACATCTGCGGCCAAATCCGCCCTGTTTGTGTTGGGCAGGAGCTGTGGGCTCATATCTTGTCTGTCCTTGTAACAGGCCTGCCACAAAACTAGCATAACACTTACACAAGCTAGCTCTAAGCTACAGTTAGCCTTATACTACAGGGAGAATAAACTATCCAACTGAAGAAAAACAACTACTGTAGACAAAAGAGTCTACAGCATGGATGTATGAAGAGGACTTCTACAGTCATAGCTAGCGGCTAATTTAGCCTATACTTAGACGTAGTGGTGCTTTGAGCTAAATGCTAATGTCAGCATGTCACAATCAATGAATATTTTTGCAGTGTTTTACAGATACAGTTGTGAGAGTTTTGTAGTTTAGTGGATACTTTCACAGTTTTAATATATTTTTTATATTCACCCAGAGTTCAACTCACACATATTTTCTTTCTTTTGTTGTGTAGCCTACTTTTCTTTTGAAGTTTCTGTGTTGGGTTTGTAGCATCCTTTGCTGTCTGGCCATCTGTACAGTATATATAGGGCTGTGCTTTTTTACATTCTGTATATCACCTTGGTAAGAGAATGCAAATAAGGTGCACACAACGACAATAGGCCCTTTCTCACTGCGGAAATTTGGACTTGCCAAAGTAGGAAAAGCACAGGTGTTACTAACAACACTATCAATGGCTTTCTTTTATTAAAGTGAGAGCCAGTATGCCTTACTAGGAAACCGAACTCATGAGCCAAAGTGGATTTCAGCCATCATTCATGTAGCTACCTACACCTGTGCTCTCCCTGCTGTGAAGTCAAAAATATCTTGTGTTTTTGACCATGTTTATCATCTTAATTAAGTGCGTTAGCATGCTAACATTTGCCAATTAGCAATGCACACAGAGTCAAATTGTGGCTGTCATTCATTGGTTTGGTCATAAGCCAAAGTATTTTACCCAAGGATGGCACCAAATTAAAGTGGATCACCAAAGTAGTCATGAGAGGGACATAACTCAATATGCCAGATTTAAATAGCAATGAATACTTGTCAACAGTGCTGACACTACCACGACAGTCAATTCATCCTTTGTGCACTACAAATAGATGAATTTCATGGCAATTTCAACCAACTTTGCCATCCCTAGAGCCATGCAGACACCTTTGCTAAAAAAAAAAAAAAAAAAAAAAGACGGGAGGGATTTTCCGCTTTACCAACTCAAGCAGAGCAGTAAAACAAAAATTATGCAAGAACAAAATGCTATAGTCTGAGCTGGCAGAACAATGCCGTTACAACTGAGAATAAAGGCAAGATTTGGGCCCTTGTCGCATATGGAGTTGTGAAGTGGAACATTGCTCACCTGAGACTTCTCACTGCATCTGTGCCAACCTCCCCACTGCCTGTTTCTCTGATACACAATGGTGTGCACACATGACTGAATCAGTGCTGCATTTGGAACATTGCACAAGCAAATCAAACACTGCACATATCTAGTCCAATCCCACCTAATCAACGGCATGCCTCCCAGATTACAGTCAATTACATCACATATATATGGAAATGTAGTACATTTTGTACCTTCATATGTCATCCAACACATCTCTGCCAGAAATAGCATTAGTTCCTTTGAGTCAAGGCTCTTTGCTCAGTAGTGGTGGGACACAAGTAAATCTTAGGGGATTTGTATGAGTTTTGGCATCTCACTTTAGCACTTAGACTGCCTTTATGACACAGTAAATGACTTCATGCTACTGATTAGAGGACAAAATAGTCATACAAAAAGAGTGAGTAATGCGTTTGCGAAGTACGACGAGAAACTGAAGAACACCTGGCTGACATTGGAATTTTGCTGCAACATTAACGGTCGATGGCGGCGTTAGCTCATTTCATTTCTGACAGGTTTATGTGCTGAATGAAACGTGTTGAAAAGCCGACGGCCCTCAAGCAAAGGCACAATCAATTACAGGATATGTCAGCTGTGCCCTCAGAGGTGACTGAAAACCAACTGATGCCAATACAGTACGCTAAACTCCTACCGATACCTCATGGACAGACAACCATACATTAATGGCTGCTAAAAATATAAAACCATGGGGAAAGTATCCGGTTTGAATTTGCCTTTGTCTAAGCCTTTTCACCTTGCTTCCACGTTATGTAGCCAAACCTGCAGGTCTGCCATGAATCGATAATTAAATGCCATTGACAGCCATATTCTTTGGTTACATGTTCAGCCCCTTGCCACAGTATACAAGCAGGTCTGGCTGAGAGCGAGGTAAAAATAGGTGGTCACAAAAGGTGTTTAAAAAGGCGCCAGCAGAGAGATGACAGACAGGGGTCACCTCCCAGCCCCTGTAAACATTCAGCAGACAGGGTTTGTCTCTTGTCTCGTCGCTGTCGAGGTCAAACCGGACGTGAACATGCTTCTGCAGGCGATTCCCACACAAGGACAGGACGAACACACAGGAGCGTCACAACACACAGATTGCTTAAGTGATGTATCTCAAATGAGCCCCATCAATAGAATAATGTGTAGCTGAGTTGAATTATGGCTCACTCTTACAGAAAATAAAGTGGAATAAAGAGGAGAAGGCATATTGTTATGATGGATTTTGGAAGAACTTGTTGCAGAAAATGTTCCTTGACAAAAAAGGAATTCTCTTCAAAAATTGAAATCATTTATCAAGAAGATTTGACCAAACTTCTGAAGTCATTCATTCAAAGAGTTTAGGGCAACTTACAATTGTTTAAATGTAAGTTGCCCTAATATTAAATCGGCCGACTATATTCTTGAAAAAGTCCTTGGCAAAAGCCAGAGGGGACATAACTTGTTTGTTTTGCTAAATCAACCCACATTTATGGCAAATAAAAGCAGCAGAGAAGCAGCGAATCTTCACAAGTGAGAAACTGGAATTAGAAAATGTGGGGTTTTTGCTCAATTAAAAGTGAAAAATTATAATAATCAAAATAGTTGCAGTTTAACATTACTTCCCCCCCCCAACAGATTTACTGCAGCATACATAATTGTATCATAAAGTACAGCTTGTGCAAAAAAAGATCTTCAGGTAAATTTGCTTAAGATGGCGCCAAGAAAGCTGTTATTAGAATAGAGTACAGGGTGTTCTGCTTTAACAAAATGTGTACACATCTGAAAGAAACAAAAAAGTATCTATCCTGCTGCTCTTGTGTTTGTGTGGAGCTGCTGGTTTGTGCGGAGCTGCTGTCATTTTTGGAGGCAACAAAGGAACGAGAGCGTGGAAAAAGAGATGTCTGAAAAAAAAAAAAAAAAAAAAGTCCTCTTCAGAAGCTGATCTAAATACTATAAATAAACCCTGGATTCTCTGTTTGGACACCTGACTGTGCAGCTTATGCAAGAAATTACTGGCAACACTTTTGTTCATCCGTGTCCCCAACCCGTCCCTCCTCATCTTATCAACCCCAGAAGTAATTACAACTTTGCACAAAGTCCCCACGAGAAGAGTCGGGAGGATTTTATAAGATGCAGCACTGCCATTACGTCCTTAAGTTTGACAGCATTACAATTGTAAAAAAGGGGTCCGAAAAGGGTGACCTGACTTTATTTTGAGGACACAATTTTTTTTTTTTTCTTACCCAAAATGTTTTATTTTATTCCAGCGTTCCCTCTGAAAGACATTTGCCATGTGAAAAGGACAGCAGGAAAAAAGGGAATAATCTCCTTTGCATCTTGAAGTTATTGACTGGGACCAATTCAAATGTCCTTATATTTGTTGCGACACGTCTAAGTCAAATGTATTCTGTAGTTATTTAAAAACACTGAATAATTGCAAAAATGTCGAGTGTAACATATATTCTCTCTTCACAGGCCACATAAGTCTCTTTTAATATAGGAAATCTACTTAGATAATCTTAATTTATTAAATCCAGAGCATGCCAGTCATTCTTCACATTTGTGCATTTATTATACCATAATCTGGTAATATTCTAGATAATATTGTGCCGTTATATAATGGAGCTCAGTACCGAGTGCCGTCTGTTGTCCCAGAGACACGAGGACTGTGAGGACAGTCTCAACCCTACACTCTCAACTACTGTACACAACACTCTGTACCACTTACTACACTACTAAAGGTGGGCGGGACTAAAAAGACTAACAAATAAAGTGTTGTTACAGTCCTATGTCAAGTAAACCTCAAACAAGATCGGAAAAACACAACTTAAATCACATAATAAACAGCGGGGTAATAATATTATGTTGCGTGTAAGATGTTCTGGCTCCGTGCCTGGTGCTACCTTCTGTCACAGACCCACACACCAGCCCAGTCATTAACAGAATACAGTCGACACTCCAGTACAGTCAAGAGACTCTTCAGAGGAGAATGATTCCTCTGGGTCATTATTAGTCCATTAGATAATTAGCTTGCTCTGGCACACATCGCTGAGCAGCATGACTCAACTGTGACTGACATCAGCCATTCTTGTAAAAACAGGACAACATCACGAGTCGCTGGAAAATCTCTGCGACCATCAGAAAGAATAGGTTCCGAGAAGAAAGAAAAAAGGAGCAGGGGGCTCAAGTTAACACAAGACACAGGATTATCCTCTTGTTAGCTCGATACTTTCACATGCTTAAACATCACATGAACAACTGCTCATGTGAGCACTTAAAACACATGCAATTTCACCTGCATGAACACATTCGCATACCTATTTCACTTCTACTTTGAGCATGAATTCCCCTCAGCCTATACGTGACCGTGTGTACGAGAGGGAGCAGTCAGGCTGTTGAAAGAGGCCAAGCTGGTGGACCAGAAGACTCCTGGTTCAATAACCTAAAGGGGACGCCGCTGTGAGACGCAAGCATTCAGCTGTGTACGGGAGAAATAGGTAAACAGCTTCCTCAGGGTAAAAGCAAAGGGAGAAGAGCTACCACTCAGCTAGGACTTTAAACCTGGGGAAATGTCCTTTCTAGCCTCAGTTTTAATGAAAAGCACTAGTCAAAAGCAGAACAGAAAAATTCATGCGTAGCACACGGGCTGCCGATCTGAAGCCGAACAGAATGTGAATGACTGAATACATAAGAGGTCAAGCGTGTTTGAACTGCATAGCATGGAAAGTGCTCTGTTGCAGGTGCTCGTGCCTGCTCTCCCCCCCCCTCAACTGCATTGTTCAACCGATGGCATGCAAGCGAGAAGCAAAGCGAGGTCAGTTTCCATTATGCACCGCAGCATAATCCGCGTTTGTGTAATTCCCTTTTAAAAAGCCTCCTTCTGGTGTTTTCCTGGAGTTGACAAACTGCATTCCTATTTTCCTACATGGACTTGCCGCCACCAGCCAGCAGATTTACCCTCTAGTTGCCGCCAAATTTCCTGACCACATTCACCAAGACTCACAATACACCATCCACACATTTGCCTAAAATCCTTTTGTGTTTTCTCCAGCAGCAGAAGTCACACTCTACCCACCAACAGACATTTACACCAAAGCAACAGTGCAAGCTTTCGCAGGGTGATGACGCCTCCGCGTCGGGCCACAGTTCCTCCTCGCCCACGCCACTGTTCCAGCCTAACATGCAACATGTGCACCTCCCCTGACTCTGAGCAGATTAGTGCCATATCTAAAACCTCTACAATCAAAGCCTGTCGGATTAATTCATAGTACAAACCAAGCCATACTAAAACCTTTGCTTTGTTGTTCACCTCTACATTTTTCCCTGTCGCAGTCTACTTCTATCAGGCCAATTATGCCACTCAAGTCGGAGTTTTAAATATGGTATTAGAGCATCTTTATTGAAAGCAAATGATTCCTCCCACAGAGCATTAGCCACAGGGCTCATAGGGGAACATATGATCTAATATTCTGTGTCCTTAACCCTTAGATGCACGAGTGGCTGGACCCTACACTCTTCCATAAGTGGGTCAAAAAGGACCCGTATTAGAATAATATGTGTTCTTATGCCATTTTTGTCGTTTTGTATAATATTTAGTATTATATTTTGGTTCACACTAGAAATATTTTATATTTAATTTTTCACTATTTATAATTTTAGAAAACATTTTTACATTTTGAAAAAAAAACATAATTCCATAGAAAATGAATGCGGGTAATTTGACCCACTTATGGAAGCTTGGAGTAGTAATACAAAAACTACAATTTCTTAAAATGTATCAAATGTATAAAATGTCAATTTAAAATTTGAATGGCATGATATCCAAAACATGTTTTTTGAGGAATAGCTGGAATATGAAATGATAAAAAAAATGTAATTACAAAGATACTCTAAGAAAACCACCTCACCGGGTCAAAAGAGACCCACTTATGCATCTAAGGGTTAAGTTAAGTCAAACACACATCTCTGATCACATTCCTCACACAGCCTTGACTTTTGAATTCAGTAATAAAACATTTTGTTCCAGAGAGTTATTTGCAACTTCTTAAATTTAGATTAAAAAAAAGTAAAGAGTGCATTTGTTCCATTTGTTATGGGACCGCTACAGGGGAAACACATCTCAAGGGGTGGTGTGACTCAAGGTCTCCATGTGACGGTTAAATAACAGTAACCAGAGGATGCATCAGTCCCTTTCTCAGTGTTTTAGCTCTCTGTACTTTATAGGCATTCGTTGCAGTTCAGCAGAAGCACAACAACTGTTAGTTTGGGGGTAATTCGTCAAAGGCCAATAAAAGAGACACTTGTGATGAATGCCCACATCTCACGATAAACAAAAACATTAGCACCCCGTGAACCCAGAGTGCTCCTTTACTGATCAAGGAAATAATAAGGAAAAACAGAGGGACCAGAGGCCTGTACTACGAATCCAGTTCAACATACCCCTGGATACGTTTGAGTTATCTGGCTTACCTAACCCAAAACAAACGCGATCTCGCTAAGCGGTCCTACGATGCTGGTTATCAACTCGGTAACTCAAGCCAGGGTTTCTCTGTCCGGCTGAGTGCGCGTTCACATGAAAGGGGCGGGGTTAGCAACATTTGACCAATCACAAACATGGACAAGCGTACTGACAGTGCAGCGTCATACTTCCTGAATGAAAAGAAAACTATAATATTAGACAAATATGAAGAAGTTAAACTTTAAACATCCATGACTTAAACACCTTATCCAGGATAAAAGCCACATAGCTGCACCTGCAAGGTGAATACAGCTGGTAAAAGAAAAAGTGTTTGAATGCGTACATTAACAGGTTTATGATATCACTGCCCCGTCTAAGACTTGAGTGTTTCGTCAACTTAATGTGTTGCTTAAAATAATACTTCTGCATACAGTATGTGACACTGTAAGTGTTGCACGGCCAGATACGGCTCAAGAAGCTGACTCAGATAAGGAAATATATGATACATTATAATGTGATATGAATGATAATGGGACACATGACGTCTGCACTCAGTGCCGCGGACTGTACTTAATGTTACTCTGATCCGGTTACTTATGTTGTGGCAGATATTTAAGTAAGATTTCTTAACGCTAATGTTATATTAGTCAGATTGCTCTGAAGATGGGAGGGGATATTCTATAAAATGTTCACGTTCACACAGTCAGTTGATTTTTGCCGGCCGTCTTTCCTGCAGCGGCAGATTTTCTGTATTTCCTTTATCCTGTAATATTACTTGATAGCTTTAAACTCCGCACACTGAGCTCTGATTGGTCAGCAGGCGGTGCTTTCACTGAGTTGATCTCTTATCCTGCAACCTAACCTGCTCTGGAGCAGGTTTGCCGTTCAGCATAAGTTACCATGGAGATCTAGCCCGGTAGGCCCAGACACACCAGAAGAGAACCAGCGTCGTAGGAACGGAAACCCAGAGTTTTCCCTGAAGTTACCTCGCTAAGCAAAAATCCGGCTTCGTAGTACAGGCCTCAGGGCTATCTTAATGTGATCTATCCTTCTACAAACAGTGGCTTAATTAAAGTGAGCTTTAGATGTTGCAAACACTCAGCACAAAACAAAAAGCCTCCTATAATCATTCTTATCCGATCGAGCTGGGATGCACAGTGAATGCGTTCCCCTGGAGGGGTTCACAGCCCAGCCATAGCTTATATTTGGCTGAATCATCAGTTCTGGACAAACAACTTCCCGGGGAATTTGGACAAACCCACAGATCTGTGATACAAAGATGATTCTCACTGTGAGAGTTGGAAGCAAAGACTTATGTTAAGTTTGTGGGAAATCTTCAGGTGATAAATAAGATTGTCATACTCCAACATGTTGTCTCCTTCCACAGACACCATGCAAATCCATTCCAGATGACAACTGCAACATGAACAATAAGTCAGACTGTCTTTTGAACTACAGAGACAAGTGTGTCAAATTATGCAAGATTTTCATAGTTGATGATTTCCAGAGTTGTGTTTGCTGAATGTTTTGGATATAACTGACCATGAATCATGTCATCAAAGAGCTGATTGTGTGATTCCACCACTTGAGGCACTTTCTTCAAACTGATGCAGAGATTTTATTCGTCTTGTTTCAAGATAATGACCCTCATTACTACAAAAGTCCTAAACACACATCCAACATCACTGAGAAGTCCAATTGTTTTTTGAGGGGGGCCTATTATGCTTCTTCATTTTTCAGGGGGGGGGGGGTGAAAAGAGGTGCTGCAGCACAGGCAGTATGAGAGAAATAAAGACCTTTTTGAACCTTAAAGCGTAGAGAAATGTCACAGTAGAGGCAGAACATACTATAATGAACATTACTCTACGTATGATAGGTCAGTCAGGGCGGCTCATGCTGTTGGCGACTGGGCGAAACAAAGCAACTGGTCAGCTTAGGTGCCTGAAATCTATCTATTACGGGATTATTCACCAGACCAAGACCCAGGAAACAAAGAGTCATATGATCAGATCACGGTGACGAGGCAGAGCAGTGGAGGGATCAGACGAAAGGAAACTAGAGCCGTTGAGAAATGTGTGGAATGTGAAGTTCAGTCTGGTGCCTCCAGTGCCGGAGACATTTGAATGGAAAAAAAAGAAGGTAATCCTAAAGGATTAGGAAAAAAACTTCAAGCACATAATCTTGTCATTTGGCGCTCATTTCAATAAGGACCCACTGTGACTCTGAGAGAGCTTCACCATCAAATGGCCACAATACTGAATAGTGTAGAGTCATTAGTGTAAACATTTTAGTTTTTAATGTTTATATGTATAAACTAGGAGGTAACAGAATCAATGATTCACTAATCCCTGATGGATGCTTCCTGCTGTGACAAAACTGGTACGTTTTTTTAATTACTTCCTAAATTGTCTGCATCCTGGTGTCATCCTTTGAGTGAGAGACAAAATATATAGTAATACAAATCAGAATATTAAAGTTGCACATAATGTAGCAAATTAGTTCAACAGGTTTCCTTTCAATATAAAATGCCCCTTTAAGGCTTAAAATATAGAGGCTTGAAAGAGCAGGTCAATCCTGTTCAGCCATTTAATATGAAGGAAGTACATAATGTATATGTATCATATGTTACTAAAAGTACTCCAAGCCGTTTTATTACAATGCTTAAAGGAGAGGTGTCATGCTTTTCCGGTTATTACCCGTCCCCTTGTGTGTTATGAAGGTTTTTATGCATGTAAACGGTGTGCAGAGTCAAAACCCTCAAAGTACACCCTGTAGCGAGTAAAACTCTAACACAGAAAATACCTCCCCAAAACGCCTCGTTGGAGATACGTCACTGCCCATTTGAGTCTTCCATTTCGTTCCGGGTACGGCATGATGTCAAGCGGTACCCGGAACGAAATGGACCAATCCCGAAGAGCCGCTACGTTACGTCCGCGGAGCCGTTACGTTAAGCCCCCGCTGATTGGTCCAAATTGACCGATCCACGGACTTCCTCACACACACACATCTGTGTGCAGGGAGCAGGCAGCTCAGCTGATTTCTCCTCCCTGGCTGCAGGCTGATAACAGACAGTTGGGATCGCGGCAAAATTCTCTCTGCAGACCCATTCTCACAGCGTTTATCAACCTTTTTCTTACTCAATATCAAGCCACACTTATTGTTTTTACTTCGGATGTGAGTTTGTGTGTGCTCAGGATGAGTTTGGCTGTGTTTCGCTATGTATCCTAAACAAGGAAACAACACCTCCACGGAGCTCAGCGCGATTCACAACGTCCCGACCAATCAGAGCACACTGGGCTCACAGGGAGGGTGGGGGCTGGAGCTATTGGAGCTACAACGAGCCGTTAAAGGCAGAGAGTGAAATTCAGTGAATACAAGTAGTTTACAGAGATGCTGTATGAGAAACCAATGTGAGTTTGGAAAAATGCACAGTATAAATCTATTCTAGTAGACCTCAACAATGGCATTATGATCAGTGGAAATGGCCATGACACCTCTCCTTTAATACACTGTCATGCAGGATCATATAGAGTTAAAGGAACCATGTGCTTGTAAAACACTAAGAATTTCCGATGACATGGCTTTGCATTGCTGCCGCTACATTTCAATCAATAATTTCATAAGAAACGCAGCTTAGGATGTGAGCTGTGTCAGTGAAACTGTCAGCATAGAGTCTAGTTGTCTAATTATAGAGAAAGCTGCTTCCTTTAAGCATACCAAAGACGCTTCAGCATAATCAATACCCAACCCTTTTAATAGCCTTTCAGCGCTTATTGCAGCGCAAGTATTCTCAACTGAGTCAGAGCAATAGAGACCCAATCAAAGCAGGATATAATTTTAAAAACGTTCAATATTAAGTGCTACTTTGAGATTTTATCAAATGTTATTAAAGCGTTTGTCTTGGAATAAGACATCCTTTTAAATAGTCTGCCCATAGCAGTCTGTGTTTCTGACGTTGAATTGTTCCCAGCTTTTGAAACTAAGAGATCTTGACTATCTACAGACTGTATCTCATTGATGAAAATTGCTCATTTGAAGCCATATTAATTGATTTATTTGTCAGCCTGGGGGCAGTTTAACAAGCTGTTGACAGCATTAAAACCTCATAATGTTATTATGGCAAACATGTTAGCAAAACATTGCCTATTCATAGATGCAGCAACATGAAACAACCTATTCATTCATTTGCAATAGTGTTTCTGTCGGCATGAGGAATGCACGTCTCACACGTTTAGCTTGTTTTGTTCCTGGGGGAAATATATGGCTCTTTAGCTTCTAAATGCTTTATACGTTCAGTAGATAGTCGCTAACTGAGCTTGACTGCTGTTTGGTGTTGGGCAGGTAGAGTGTAGTGGGATATTCAGCATTTATGTTCGGCGTAAAACCAAAACAATGACCTGAAAGACGCCAAGATGCTCTGTGGAGGCGAGTGGCGATCTGTTGGTACATCACTATGTGGGACCTCTTATGAAATACAGTCAAGTCATCTTTTGTAGGTTAAAACACATTGATAGTGAATCTTTAATCCCAAAACATACCTGGTGCTGAACAGTTCTTCTGCTCCGTTTCATTGTCTGGAACTGAGGCCATTAGCCGTCTTCCCCAGTGTTCGAGGTTCGGATGTCCCTCCACGATCATCCCATGGCCTGCAATGGAAAACAGAAGCTCTGCTTATCACACATTCAACATGAATAAAACAAGCTTGTAGACAAGTATGCACATTTATAATCACACGTCATGTTGGAAGTCAATGCTAAATATCTGCAGAAACAATTCATTTTTTATGCAAGGAAACCTCGACACTCCATTTTGCAAATTGAAACTCATCAAAACTAACATGGCTGCTCGAGCACAGAGTATGTTTCATGACCCAACATGTCCATGATCACGGTACTTAATCCAAATAAGGTTGCTTTGCTTTAATCTCTTAAAAGTTTTAGACATGACATTTTCATCCGGCGTCAGCAATCACACAGCAACATGCAGCTGCCATGCCATTATGTTTCAGGGCGGGAGAGTGGGAGGAGGAGCGTACAAGTTTCATTTCTCATTAAACTGCTCTTAAGCCTCCATAATGAGGACATAATAAACTACTGCTGTCCCAAATGTATTATGTAAAATCAGTCCAACGAGTTGAGCGGCGTTTTAAACATGCAATTTTCATAATATATCACACATATTTGATGTTGAATTGACAAAGTAGTAACTTATAGCAGCATGATTAAACAGTATACGCATTATGAGCATCACTAGGGAATACCCTGAGGACAGATGGTCTGTGTTTGATTCCTATACAAGTTGCTCACGCTACCTGTTCGGAATTTCTTTGCAGGTTGTGAAAGACTTTGTAGCTGTCAAATCACATTATCTCAGTGTTAGGAAATGAATCGGTGTATGCTTGCTGATGAGTAATTGGGGACTGCAAACTAACGCGAACAATCTCATTACTTTCTCGATTCATTCATCAATGGTTTGGTCTAACAAATATGGAAAACAACAACTTCCAAGGACAAATTATTAAGAAAAGTCTCTAAGGTACTGTTATTAAATTGCGTTTTCTGACCAAATGTCACTGTCAAAGAAACGACAAAGAAAACCTAAATATACTGATATTTTACAAGTTTAAACTAAAGATGTATAGCATTTTTTGCTTAAAAATTACAAAAATTATTAATGGATTAAGTTAATTGCAGATTCATAATCTGATTTAATTGAACAATAAATGTACTTGTAGTTTCAATCACTTTGAGTTAATATTTAATAATAACTTTTGGTAGAATGATTTCTTGTGTTGTTTGAGTGAACAAGCTGTTAACCCAACATGTTACAGTTAATAAAAGTAGTTTTTTTAATGAAAATGAGCAGTCTGTTTACACATCTAGCAGGTGGCATGTTAAGCGCCTGACAAACAAATCAAATATCTTTTTAGGCACCCTCTCTTTTTCTACTCTCCAACCTTCAAGTATGTCCCTGTCTCAACTCAACTAGCTGGACTAAATGTGTTCTGACACACACACACACAATGTCTTTATTAAATGGCTTTCAATCCAGTACAGTTGGACAGCCGGACAATCAGCAGGCGCTGGACAAGCAGACTGTACCGCAGCTGCTTCACACAGCTCTCAGATCCAAAAGACCAAACCCTCCAGTCATCGCTCCAACCTGTTCCTCCCCACTCACCAGCTCTCTCCTATAATGTCTCCAGTCTTTTGTTTCACTGTATTCTAGCAATGGTCAATGTAAAACCCGTCCTAATTTAAGGTGTGAAGGGGGGGGAGGTTACAAGTCATGTGTCAAGCACAAGGTCTGTTTCACTTGTTGGATACGGTGGACTTCATTCTTTTCAGAGAAAGTTTGCTCAACAGTCAATCTAAACACAATTCCTTGAAGAAGTTAGAGTCACCTGACCATAACTGTGAAATCATTTGTTTAAGACACAGATTCTTATAGTTTCCTGGAAGACAACAGACATGCATGTCTTTGAAACGTGGGTCATTCGGTGCATGCTCTCTGTCAGGCATCTGATATGGAGAAACAATTAAGGCGTGATCTGTCAATACTTCTAGGCAGGCTGGGGGTAAAATATGGACTGCAGTGTGTTGTAGGCATGACTCACGTTGATTTATTGTCCAGGCTAATTCTTCATGTTCAATGAGCACAGTGTTTTTTTTTTACAGCAGACACCAGTGGCACTGCTATGCTGCGACCCGGGCTGACATTCTGCTCTCTTTAATGTTTTGTATGGGCTGTAGGACTATGAAGTGTAGTATTTTCAAATGATTTTTCATAATTTTAAATGTTAAAACATTTTTTAAAAACTCTGATACACTCCTATGCAAAAAAGGCAATCCCTAGACTGCATGGTGCACGGTCTAGACCAAAGTCTTGAGGCTTAGAGTTATCAAATCTGGAATAGATTACCACAGAGAGGCTAAATATTCTTTAAAACCACAGTCAATGATTCGTGAAATGCAAAAAAAGGGAGATATCCTCATTATCGTTTCAGACCATTATTATTATTATTTATTTTATTTATTTATTTATTTATTTATTTTGTATTATTAGTTGTTTGCACTTTGTTATAATTATTATGAGTGAGAAAAAACAAGAAAGAAAATGATAAAAAATAAAATAAACAATCTTCAGAATAGCCGCCCATGAAGGTTAACATACATTAAAGTTACTTTATAGATAAGCAGTATTACACTATATCGAACCTGAAATCATGAAAACCGCAGTTACATTACAGAGACTAAATCTACTTTATAAAGGAATAAACCCAAATGGAATAAGGCTGTGAGCACTATGAGACTACATTGAGGAGCAGAGGGAGACAACAAGCAACAATAGCACAGCAGTAATGTCGTCCTCCAGCTCTGTCCAATCAGCTCAGGACCAAGGACAACCATCCATCAATCTCTCTTTGTGGTGAAGACACTTATACGTGTCCATCTTCCTGCTGCCACCACCCCACCCCACCCATCAGCGTCATCCCGCTGCAGCTACCTGTCAGAGCTGAGCCCTGCTTCTCATAAACACCTGTTATAGTCCAGCCACCGCCACACATACCCGCACACAGCAACCATCAGCATGCACGACAGCATGTTGCGCCCCACCCCTCTTTATGGAGATGTAACCCGGGAGTAGTACATCAAATCCCATCCATCTGGACCGTTCAGCACATCAACACTGCCCCCCCCCCCCATACTACTATCAATCAAATTGGTGGCAAACACATGGCACAGGTTTTACGGTGACATGACAAATGCGTGTTCCTGTTGTGATGGATGAAAGATGAGAAGGCCACAGCTATTCAATTACACAGATCTCATTATGGCGAGGTTTGGGTCTCGTGGATTCAGAGAGTATTTCTGGTTCTCTTCTCTTTTTCGTGTCACCTTGAATTCCCAGCACAACCACCACTGGACACAGGCTGGTATTCACAAGGAAAAACGCCTTCTGTCAAATACCCTGCATGAATATCACGGCGTGGGTCAGGCAAACTTGATTAAATGAAAGAAGGCAAGCCATTAGTGACAGAGGGGGGCTTACTTTGGCTCCCAGTGCATGCCTTTGGAGATAAGAGATTCGCACTCGACTGTATGATATCATTCCAGAATAATCTTTTAAGCCTCTTGTTGTTTTTTAATGTAATTAATAAAAACTCCCGATACATCAGTTAGAGATCTGCGGTCAGGCAGGAGTTGTGGGGAATTTACAGCTGCTTTCAGCCCCGGGGCCTAAGTGGTTGCAGATGGACAGATCCCAGGACAGGCCAAGGTCTGCTGAGGCATAGGGTTAGAAGCACTTTGAGGGGGGGATACAGACCAAGCCTTGTCCTCCCCATAATGCCCGTTATAAGGAAAGTAATTAAGTCACTAAAATTGTTTGCCAAATTCAAGATGACACAGCACAGTTTTAGTGTTCCCTGCACTGTTCTGGGGGGGGGGGGGGGGTGTTAGTTAACCTCTGATCCCATTGCTGTGTCAGATATCATTCTTCACCAGCAAAATATCAAGGTTGCTAGTATAGCTTACATAACTCTCTGTGTGTGTGTGTGTGTGTGTGTGTGTGTGTGTGTGTGTGTGTGTGTATGTGTGATGCTCTGCGTGTCATTGTTTGCACGGGCCCGAGGTAAGAGTTTTGACATGTGTGCATGGGAGGGCATGTGGTTTGGAGTGTGTGTGCCTGCATGGGGGAATCACACGCATGATCACCCTTCGAGCATCAAGCTATGAATATTGTTACATTCAGCAAGCACACGCGTCCCAGTGTTTATCCTCACCCACCCTCCACCCTTTAAATGACCGTCAGTGGCCTCTGCGTAAAATCACCATCCCTCGATGGCCATGCGAAACCTGGAAGCGTGATGATGCTCGAGTGTGATTAAGGTGGGCCTGTGTGTGCCTGTGTGTGCCTGTGTGTGCCTGTGTGTGCCTGTGTGTGCCTGTGTGTGTGTGTGTGTGTGTGTGTATGTGTGTGTGTATGTGTATGTGTGTGTGTATGTCCAACAAGAACAAAAAAGATAGGGCAGAATGCTAAGAGCAAACAAACCACAACCAAATTGCGCTCGTTCTGGGATCGGTTACATGATCGCTGTGTGCATGTGGAGCAGGAGGTGTGCGTGATTATGAGCCTGCCTCTCAAATTAAAAACGTGCCGCTGCCACGGCGCGCACACTGCGGCATATACGGACAAACAGACACATGTACCCAACACTGAGATAAAAGAAAGATACTGTAACGTGACACTAACATGTGCAGCTCACTTTTTCGACTGTCAGGGGTACAAAAAACGCATCCTGGGCTATTTGCTGCATTTTAATATATCTTATAATACGGGTGGACAATCACAATCAGAGGCATCGCTTCCTCACTTTCGGTCTGCTACTATATGAACAGGCAAACAAATGTAACGCTCTGATCCAATGCCCTTGAGAATAATGCTGTTCATGTGATCGATGCTTTATAAAGTATACTGATGTGTGTGTGGGTGCATGATTTCACTGCAGATTTCTGAGACTTTAGCTCCTTCCCCAGCTCCCTGTGCATCTCAGCAGTCTTCCCCCCCCCCCCCCTCCTCCCCACTCACCTGTCTTGGTCAACAGCGCCGACATGCCCCACGCCAGGAAAAGGGCACTGCAGATAAAGCACACCTGAACGAAAAGCATCTCCCTCCTCTTACGAACTTTAAATATCTTCGAGATTATTGTCTTTTTGGACGCGCTCACGGTGTCGGTGTCGTCCCGCTCCATGCTTCTCAGCTCGGCCGGTGGCCACTTTCTTTGCGTCCTTGAAAGCCAAAAAAACTGCCGCCCCGCTTGCCTTCTTCACACGGAACACAGCCGGGATGTGCTCCTCATTTCAAGCCGTCCAGGGCGCAGATGGAGAGTAGTGGAGCGGACAGTTTCTCCCCCCTTTTGCTCGTCTCCGAAGATGCCTTTCAGCTGCTGGGACCGGTGGGCTGGGCAATGACAAGGCGGTCAAATTCACCAAATTAAAATCAATTCAGCGATGCTCCTGAATTCTGCAAGAGGAAGGGTGTCGGACGGGCTCCCATTGCAACGTGTATCCTGTCCCGTCGAGAAAAGCACACACATACACACACATCAGCTGCAATATCCTCTCTCCGTGTAGTTTCTGTGTTTGGCATCAAATGCGTCAGTGTACACAGCCATGAACGTGGGGTCGCTCAGCTGCGCCGGATCGCAAACTCCACGCACCTGCGCCTGTTAAGTGAAACCAATCTGTGTTCATCAAGGTTAATTGTTGAATTCGGCCAGCAGTCGTGCAGCTCGCCTCGCTCGGGCGCCTCCCCCTTCACATGGATTCCTCCTCGGTGCAGAACAAGCTGATGAGAGAGAGGACCATCAGCCCCCTGTGCTTCTAGCTGCCCTCCCACTATGCGCCCTTTCAAGGAGACCGGACTTTCCCCTGACTGCATGTGCAAACAGCTTTTTAAAAAAATGCTGCTTTTTATCTCCACTGTCTGGATTGACACCTCATCGATCAGCCAGGAGATCTCTCACGTTATTTGCACCAGATCAATCGCACAGGTTGGATTTGTGCGACCAGGCAGGCCCTATCATGCTCCTCAAAACAACACAAAAATCCATATTTTTCTAAATCCCAAACACAGACCCCTTTAATAACTGGCCTCCAAGTCACCTGGTATCCTCATTTTGATATCTTGCTGAATAATTGAGGTTATAGATCTTCAAGCTCACGGGCATTAGTACCTCCTCCCCTTCCCCTCCCTTTGAAATAAATCTATAACCTTGAAATAATTTCTCTCTGCCTTGAGCTTTTTTTTGCCACGATTTTAATAGTTTGCCTCCAGAAAATTGCTTCACACAAACAGCTATTGGACCTGCACATATAGATATGAATAATGCAATGAGAAGCTTTAAGTCAGTGTGACAGCTGTAGATTTAATGTGGGTAAAATATGTCAGTGGTCACTATAAGGTAAATAATTACCATTATAAAGGGGGGGGGGGGGGGGGAATCAATTCTGCTGTGTATTCAGAAAAGCACTCAAGAGTCCAACTTTCCTTTTATGTGTCATGCATTTTCCCAAAGATATATCAGCTTGAGATGTAAAGGTTGGACTGTTTTAATCCTCCACTACACCTCTGGTTTGTGATCAATAATTGGCATCTCCGCTAAATGACACCCAACAAGACAATGGGTGCTTCAGTTCAAATCAAGGTGTCATTGCTCACCTATTGGTGTTAGCTGTTGTCACCTGGAGCTGTCACTTTTTGATACAATAAATAATTGGACAGTTTAATTCCCTAGAGAATCCAAAATGAAAGTATGATTAGAAGAAGAGACGTTATACTTTGATATAAGTTATTATGAAACCGTAAAATAATGTTGTGGTAAGGGAAAATGCACCACAAACAGACTTGATACTCCCAATATATTATCTCTTTTATCCATATTTATTTTGTGTTGTACTGTTTCCTCCCATAAGAGAATGATTCAAAGTATTTTAAATGTTGCAGCAGTGTTGGTAATAAAAGCCATGCTGCACATCTCCTGTTAGTATCCAGCTGTATTTATAGTCTACCCCCAGAAAATAATTAAGTCTCTTCCCATTAGTGAACTTTTAATAGTGTAGCCCATTCAATTAAAAGCAGAGGATGTTTCCACTTCCAAGAACTTCAATGAAATAGTTCCACATTTTGGGAAATATAAGCTTGCTTTCTTAGAAACCTACAAAAAGTGAGCAAAGAAGATTTACACTGTAATGTTTTTATAAGTTAGCTTAGTTTAGCACGACTGGAAACAGCTAGCCTGGCTCAGTTTGAAGTGAACAGAATCCGACCAGCAGTTGGAAAGCTTATGTGTTGATTCTGTACAAAGCCCATGTGTAAAAATTACAACTTGTGGTATTACGGGGAGTCATGTGCTAGACTGTTTGTTGGTCGTGTGTTTATAGTATAATAGGTTTAGTGGCTTTACACGTGCTGGTGGGCGGACTCTAATTTTGAGAGTAAATTCAATCTTTTCATCTAATTTTCAGCAATGAAAAATCTTTTAACATCAGTCGCAGTAAAACAAGCATCAATGGGTAATGTTGTCACATTTCTGTGCTTTAATCAAATGTCATTTCATTTTTTTGTTTTGTAGCTTTGCGATTTCACTGATTTTATGAACTGTAATTAATCTTGTAACTTGACGCTTTGGCAATGATGTGCTTGTTGCACTCATGACAGTAAATCATATTGAAATTTGATGTCAATAATTGAAAGAGGCAAGTCTTTGATTCTTGGAAAGAGGCCCATCTTAGGTTGATTGACACGATACGTTCAGTGTTTATAAGAAACATGTGAGCTCAGATTACATCAGCGTATGAACAGAAAAGGTTTCAAACGATTTTCTTCACATGGCCTTTTAATAATTGGATGAGATGTTGTTATCTTAAGCAGACAACCAATCATAGTGGGGTTGTCTTTAAAAGGCTATGAAAAAATTTACTTTTATGATATTGTTGCCTCCTATTAAGCTACATTGTTATGTGCTTATTTCAATGTGTGTCGAGTGTTTTACAGACAACAGTGCTGTCTTGAAATCACAGTGGGACTTGTAAAGCTGCAGGGAAGAAGCTACTATATTATCCTACATTGCCTACACTTGAATACCGTAGAGATGCCTATCTTGCCCAAGGAAACTTCAACATGTCATCTGCAGAGTTTGGGGATCGATCCTCTGACCCTCTAATTGGCTGACACCTGTTTACCCCTGAGCCACCCTCCAGCTCACCTTAATTGCCAAGATGACCGACAGGAGAGGTGTCGCGCCCTCTTAGCCCTCTGCAGCTTGAAGAGGCTGAAACAGCAAGTCAACTTTTTACAACCTCACATCTGCTGTCCACTTAAGCAAAAACCGAGCAGCATGTAGGGGTCAAAGGCCACACACTCCAACGCAATCTCCCGCAGACCGAGGTTATGTAAGAGCAGGGCTGTCCCTGTCTGTGGCACACCTCCAAAAACATTACCCATCATCTCCGAGGAGCATGCGAGACTCTGTGTGGGCTGCTTTAAGAAGTGGAGGCGTTGCAGGGCTTTTTGAATCCCTCGCCAGGTCTTCATCCTGCAGCTTGGATCTCCTGCAGACGCACAGACGTACACATCGACATGTGTGACCCGAGCCCATGCCAAGGGATTAGTCCCCTTCAGGCCCACTGCCCACACAGCAGGCCGGCAATTGGGGATCCGTGCCAGGGCCTGCTTACAGAGATTTAGCCACTGCTTTACACTCCCTGGCTCGGTCAAACATACATACATGGCCTCCTTTGCCTCCTGCAGGACGAAGGGAAATGATCTGCAGCAGAGATAATAACGTGTGTGAACTGTGGTTTTAGCTGCCGGGAGACGGCGAGAGATTGGCTTTGTGGGAGTGTTTTAATGTGGGCAGATGTCAAAGAGAGCAGTCAGTGGGATGCAAATGTGTTGTTTGATATAAATGCCAAGCATGTGTCACGTCCTTGCGCTGCAGATCACTAATGACTAGATGTCAAGGGTGTTAACAATGAACTGTGTGTGAGTGTTGCACAACAATTGACTCAGCGCTGCTCATGTCAGCTACAAACTCCATTATTGCTGGCTGCAATGATTCATGCGGTTTATTCGCTGGTTCAATGC
Organism: Trematomus bernacchii; assembly: GCF_902827165.1. Lineage (NCBI taxonomy): Eukaryota > Metazoa > Chordata > Actinopteri > Perciformes > Nototheniidae > Trematomus > Trematomus bernacchii. Next base: position 3,879,270 of record NW_022987662.1, on the reverse strand, counting down.
AGTGATTAAGATTCAGCAAAACCACAACACGGTTTACACAATGTTTCTATAATTGTGGGAATACTTTTTCCAATGCATAATGTGTTGGTTTTGAAAGCTACTCACAGCCTGTTTCACTTAACGAATACGCTGTAGAAGGATTTTCCTAACGCTGTCAGAGGTTTGTATACAATGGCTGTCAACAGAATAGAGCTGAGAAGCTAATTGATTTCACTAGAGTGATGATTATCAACTTCGACCACATGAATCCATTTATTCACGGTACAGTATAACGTCTTCAATAATATCCCCTTATCTTCCATCAGCAAATAGATTTTTTAAAAGTGTGTTACACAATGTTCAATGTTCAAATTATAGTATTTATAAAGCACAATTCACTAGAAATCATCTTATGCCTAGCTTTTGGTCACACACATTAAATCAACATTGCTGCTGCCACTTACAAAGTTCCTCAAAGTTGCTATCTTTATGTCACTTCTCTATTTGTGTTACTGTAACACAGTGTGACATTATAATGGTACTACTGCAAAACAAAAACAAGTGCCAAGCCGCACTTATTTAGGTAGTTTAATAATGATGTCTCTAAAGTAACTGACTCATAAGTACCTTTGCAAAATCTAGCTGTTTGAATACAGACAATTCATGTCAGTGTATTGTTATTTTTTGGAGTATATGTTATTGAAATTGTTCTCCTTTTATCTCCAAGTTTAAAGAGGCCCTATTATGCTAATGTGCAGGTTGCATATTTGTATTTTGTGCCTCTACTGCCACATGTTTACATGCCTTAATGTTCAGAAAGGGCACACTTAAAAAAAAGCATAATTGGGCCCCTTTAAGCCTTTAATAAATGTAACTATATCATTTTGAAAACACTGATATTACCCTGAATGTCACTTTAAATTCTCTGTGTTTTTGTTGATATGACACAAAGGACACAAGGACAATTGGAATACAGTATGTCCTTTCACAGTGTTTGCACAGTGCTGGGATATCCCATGTATTGTATAAGTGGGGCTGATTCTGCTGAGGTGGGTTAGTGTTGGATAGAGGTGACTGTGAGCCAAAGAAGGAAGTTTGACACCTTCAATTAATGCGCTGCTGGCATTGTCACTAATATTTTACTAATGATCTGAAGCAAGTAAACAGATGGCGGGAGAAATATCCCATCCTCTTTTTGCTGCCAACTATTGCAGAGTCTACTTTACCAGGTTGGTGTGGATAGTACAGTACAAGCTGGGCACACACATACACAGTAAAATATCTCTGGAGACCTGCTGATTTTGACTCCTTGCATAAGCTCTTCGGTTAGCTGGAGGGAAAAATAAAATATGAATCGTGAGTGTTGAGCATTCTGGGGTAGCACTGCAGGTTTATTTGTTTGCCTGTTCAGGTGTGAAGAGTACACAGGGCAGAGAGTCTAATCTGTGCATTCTGGAGGCAGCAGGCATCTCTCTCTTCATCTTCCGGGACTTAAAAAAAAAACTCACCCATACAGCTGTCGTCAGCAACTCAGTCAACCCGAGACATCCAGCATCTGTACAACATATGATTCATGCAGGCGCTTTTTATACTGTAACTACGTGACATGCGGGTGTAACTGCACCAGAGAACAGCAAATTGGTCATTTATGTGCGTTTCATTCCAGCTGGCTTTGATTTATTTATTTTTCTAGTGACAGAGTGATGTACAGTAGTGGCTTCTGACTGCCTGTACTGGAAAACATACTTTTAAATGTTTGGTGCATTGACTCAGTACATGATGTGTACACTTCTGCTGGACACAGTATATATTATGCAACACCATAGTGCCATGTTTTATCTGCTGCTTTTGTTAAGCATACCTTATTTGTTGAGAGGGTGTCGGAAATTGGTCATGCACATCTGTGGCTGCTTTTATCTGTTGAGGAAGTCTGTGAAAAGATGAATGAGAGCTCCTGTAAAGGCACGTAAGAGGACCTAAATGTGTCTATTATGCTACTTCTTCTTCAATATTCTGGTGTCAAACTCTTTTCACAGCTACACCAAACCGTTTTTTATTATTTTCCTACAAACTGCAGTGCACCTATCTAAACACCTCCCTCATCCTCTGCACCAAACAGATCCATTCAACTTTTTAAATGTGTATTCATTGTAGCGTGAGCATCAGGACTGTGTGAAATTGGTTGAAGGTTTTAGTGGCTAGAGGAAAAAGACTATATCTGAGAGAGACTTGGCCTTTTGTAATGAGCTGCACATAAATAACATCATTATTCTTTTGTCTGCAGGGCACAAAAGGAAGGTTATGCAGGCAAACAGCCATCTTTCCCCCTTGCAAATAGCAGCAAAGAGTCCAATTCAGTCTGACCACGGAGGGTATGCCAGCAGAAACATGCAGCCCATTCATCCTGGGAAGATAGCATCAGAGTCGCAGGATACAAAGTCTAATATAAGGCAGGAGCCAGGAGTCTGAAACAGAGGGTAAGCGGTTCCTCTACTTCATTCACTTGGAGGAGCTAGGGCTGAGGACGTACTGAGCCAGTAGATTTCCCTGCTGTGTGATTTCCCTGCTGTGTGATTTCATCACCCCACACACCTCCATACTGGACACACAAGTTATAGGCACTGTGTGGTGGGAGGGTGAGTAGGAGTTGTTAATGTCATACAGTCTTATTATTCATAAGCAGGCACGAGGACTGGAACGTGCTTTTTTGATGGAAAAGTTAGCAGAAATGTTTTTTTTTTAAAGTGGCACTCCAACCATTTTTAACATTCAGGGGAGCTCATCATAAAGATAGTAAAAACAGCTGGATCATTTCTCCTGTGAAAAGGTTTTTTTAAAGAGGCCGTATTATGCTTTTTCAGGGTTTTGGTGAATGTTCTGTAAAGGCAAAATCCCAAAGCTTCCTACAGAGGGATTTTTTCTAACCAAAAATCCTAAATTGTGGTTATTGTCCAAATCTGTTTTCAGCAAGAATCTGCCTCAAAGAGAATGTGAGTGACAAAAAGCAAGGAAAGGAAAAATCAGTTGCCTGTGATTGGACATTATCTATCTTTCCCAGATGCTGCTTGCTCACCTGTATTGCACCTCAAGTTGAAGCAAGCAGATTTCATTTGGACTTTTAACCGAGGTCTGCAGCTCACTGCTCAGAGTGCTGGCATGTAAACTGAGCTGCACGAAGACAAACAGTTGTAGTGCAGAGTCACTCCTCTGGATTCACACTCCTGGCCTCTTCTCGTTCTCACATCGACATCATTTCGCTGCGGATGATTCAGCCTTATTACACGCCCGTGTGTCATGCCAGAGAGTCATCCTCAGTTTAGGAGAGACGTCTGCAGGGGTAAACACGGAGAGCCGATCCCCTTCGTGTTTTCTGAGCTTGAATTAATCATCGGCAGGGTCTCCTCATAGCTCTCAAGGTGGTGTCCGCCATGTCACATCAGATAAGGCCGGGTGCCTCTGATGTGCCGAGCGGAAAGAGCAGGCCACGCAGGATGCTTTCTGCTGACTGGCTGCAACCACATGTCAGCCTGAGTGCAGTTTGCTAAGAGGCTGATACTGCCCTCATCCAAGAACGTGTCTCCTGATCCTATTGCCCTCATCGCCTCAAGTTACGGACAACCAACCGGTCAGGTTTGTTTCTGCTCTGGGAGGAGAAGAATGCACTGTTTGTACACAAGCCAAGCAAAACAATCTCATGTGATCTGTCCTAAATATCCAGTCACATACACATGATCACTAAGTCATCAAAATGTCTGTGCCAGACAGCCAGACAAGCGAGAGTCCCCTGAATGCACCCAACAAAACGCATTGTTTCATCAAAAGGGAAACATGGCAGCTGCAGTATTGTGGATTGCGGATAATCTGGCAGCAAGTGCCTTCGTGGATTTGTACTCGTGAGCATCCCCGCTTTGTGGATGGGTGTGAAGAGCAGGTTGCATAAGAGGATCACCTCCGTAATGTTGTAATTCAGGATTCCTGCTCAACACAGCCCTTCTATGCGTGTCTTAAAGAGAGGGTGGGTAAGAGTGGTTCCTCCACTGAAGGACCATTACCACAGGAAGATGCTGGCACATGGGGATTACTTTCAGAGGCAGGAATTAGGGAAGAGGCGGGGGGGAAAAGCGAAAAGGGCCTAGAGAGGAATTAAGATGTGTGGAAAGGAAATGAAAAGACTAGAAGCACGAAGGACAATGAACAGCATCCAAGAACCTTCTAAAGCTACTCTTAGGTTCTTCATTTTGTTTCAAAAGGCAACTCAACACAAACCGATTCTTGGAGAAATAATGACATATTAAAATGGAAATGGCAACAATGGTGGATTTGCAACCGTGTACGTTTTTGTGACAGTTTCATTGTACAGTTTACTGAGTGGGAGAGATTTGGGCTGTCAGAAATTACAGATATGTCAGGCTCAAAAAAGGGGGCTGGAATAATTGTCGAAATTCTCTTTGTATGCCTATTTTTCGAATGTCTAGATAATTATTTAAGCTTTGGTTCCGTCTTTTACATCAGAGGGTGATATGAAAGCATGACAATGGTAAAGTCATGGAGGCATGACTCTACAAAATATCTAGAGTTCTGTCAAAAAAAATGGCTTCATATTCATTTCAAAAGCTGTGCCTGAGCTGGTGATACAACCGTAATAAAGCTCCAGAAACTGAAATGTGACCGTCCATTTGGGCCGAGTGACAAGTTCAACTTTTAGAGCAGGGTATCATGGGATTGTGGTGCCTTATGCTATGTTTGAATATTATCAGGTTTCATGGGAATGTGTCCCCCTTTCACATTATTACATTGATGCCATTGGCATTAAGTGGTCTGCTTAGTGAGTAGACCGGGAATTCAAAGGGGATTACATTCATTCATCCTCCCTTTACGCAGATGAATGGATGCACAGCGGTCAGGAAGATGCTCCTTTCTTTGAGCGCAGCTTTGTGCCAATGTGTATGTTGTGAAAGGCAGAGGAGGAGGAGGGGGGGGGGGGGGGGGTGATGGATTTATAGATTGGACAGATTGGCAGGGCACTTGTTGAGTTGAGAGCAGATCTCTGTCCGGCCTCCAGGGGGCAGAGCGGCCTCGGGGGGTGGGGGGAGAGTATGCCCTGTGCTCTGGGCTTAGCTGCTCGTTACATTAAAACAGGGGCTTCTGTGACAGAGTCAGCATTATGAAAGCTAAGAGGATTAGCTGATGGACATTTCTGGCGTTATCGGTCAATTATCAAAATGAAAAGCAGTGACTGGGCAGGGCTGGCATGCTCTCTGTGGCATCCTCATCTCCACTCCATCTCTCACTCTGCCTGTCACAGGTTAGGGAAGCTCAGGGGAGGGAGGGGCAGAAATAAATAAAAGGCACCATTGATGCAACATGAAAGTTTTCTGTGTGTGTGAGCCACGGATTAAAAAAGAGCATTTAAAAATTGTAATGTTTCTAAAGTGCAAAACTGTATGTTATGCAACAGTGTAAAAAAAAAAACTGGCTCGCACGTCAGCCAGTCATCCGTGCTCGAGCCTAACTCCTCCAACCGTGCACACACACACTTCCACTGTCCTACTTGTGTGTGTGTGCCCCCCTGTGATTGCTCAACAGCCAATCAGTGAGGGAGGAGTCTCCACCTATGATGCACGTGTGATGCTAGAGAGTGTGGGATGATGAAGAGGAGTTGTGGGGGGATATGTTTTGGTGTATCCATAAAAGTGGGAATCCGCAGCTGCCTGTGTTAAGGATCTACCTCTGGGGATTCACACAGCAATGCAAAACGTAATCAAGCGAGTCAATGTGCCACAACGCGGCTGCAGCGGACACATCTCTCCGCCAATGACACCCTGCCTGTCCCCCCACCCTCGCTTCGTCCCCTCTTATCACCCGCCTCCCCCAATACAGCGGTTAGACCTCACTGGAGCACAGCAGAGGTGATGCTGTATATCCATGTGTGCCTGAGAAAGATAAGAAAACAAACTGCTGAACCATTTCATTTTTCTTTTTGCCCTGTCACCAACAGCCAGGGAGGTATATTAAAAAATAAAATGTGTTTTTGCTGCAAGAGAAATGTTGCCTGCAATAAAAAGAGAGGGGCAGTAATCCTTGCTCACTAGATTGCATGCTGAGTTATATTCAATCCCAGTTATCACTTCAGGGACAATGTCATCTCACCGCTGTATTACAGATGGTCCTGCTGCATGGGCAGATTTGATATGGGTATTCAGAGGCCGGTTAGAAGCAGCTGCAAAATGTCTCCATCTGGTGTTACTGCAGGAACTAGGTGACCTAGTAGGCAGTAAATGTTGTGTAAAACCCATCAAATATGAATAGAGCTGGGGATCATTTTGGTAGCTTCAGCAGTAAAACTTCACAATTAGTTTAAGGAATATTCACGGCTATTTTACGCACAAGGACTAATTACTTCATGGGGGTTAGTCCAGTGTGTCCTATCTGGATGTGTGTATGGTGGACGACGGGTGCAAACCTGCCCCAAACATTCCCATTAGGAGAAACTCACTGCAGTTTAAAAAAGACCAATGCAAATAAAAAAACAAATGTGCCAAAACAGATGCAAATGGAGTTACGTCTTCACCAACGTGATAACACAAGCGCTGCATTTAGAAAACATTCAGTGTTTGTATGGGAATTGAAATTATATTTTAGTATAGGGTATAGGTTTATATATCTCTTCTGTCATTTAACTTGAAGTCCAATTCTAGTGTAAATATATCCACATCAATTGAACCAAAGGAAAAAAGAAAGTATTGTAAATGGCATGATAACAATTTTACTGATTAGTGGGGAAATTGAGACGACAAAACACCTGTCAATGCTCAGTATGAGGCAAACTAATACATCTATTAAACAGTATATGGAGCAGTGAATGTGTGAGAGAGTCATTTTTTTACAAAGCTTAAGAATTGTGCACACAATGTGACGCCACATTTAGATTCTTGATGCCCCACTTTACTCAAAAAGTATTAAAAGTAGTTAAGAGAAATCTGGGACAAACCTTTAACCGTGATGCGTATTTGAAAAAAAAAATCTGTTTTAATGACAACGGGATGGGGGGAAACACCATTTTCCCCATCCAGTGCATCAGGACTGTACAGAGGGAGGAGTTGATTACAAAGAGGTCAGTCCAGGGACAGCATCTGCCTCAATTCATAGAGGTAAACTAACAATAAAAAAAAAAAGAAGAAACATTATCTAGAAAAAAGAAAAATTATAAAAGGGAAAATATACAACAGGGTTTGCAGTGAAACAGCTGGAGCCGCCCCATAAGGCAGAGGGAGTGTGGTACACTCTGCTCCTCTGGGTAAAGTCCTCGTAAAGGATTGTCTCTGTACTGCCGTGGTTTGCTCTTCTGCTGCGTGTCCTCCTCCTCTTCCTCTTCCTCCTGCTGCTGCTGCTGCTATACCACGGCGTACTGCTGATACAGCAGCTCCCGGATCTTATAGTAGTCGTCACACAGGCATCCTTCCAGCCCGATGCGCCCGGCCTCCGTCTGGACAAAGATGCACAGGTCACACGGGTCCATTCATTAACATTTCCTACAACATGGTTCCACATTTTAACATATCAGATACAAGCCCTGACCTCTGAAATAAATACGCTTCCAAATCATTCCCACACGCTGTTCACAGACTTAAATGTGTAATGAAGCGTACCACTTCAAGTGTTCCCGTTTAAAAAACACACACACGAGCACACACTCCGTTAAAAGCCTCAGCTCGCTTTGATCTCATTTTCTGGGTTGCGAGTTCTGGGTTTATTTTTAAGTTCTTGTCAATTATGCATTTTGCTGGTGGTACCCTGGCTCCCCCCTACTTTTCCTTTAGTTGTTAAGTTCTGCCTGTGATTATTTTTACGTGCCTTTCTTCTGAGCTGAGATGTTTTGTTATGCCACTGGGTATAAAAAAAAAAAAGGAAATCCTATTTAGGCGGGCTCTATTAGTTTCCCTTTGTGTTTAATGTTCCTTTTTTGTGTTAAGCACTGGTATTGTATTGTAGAATGTGCAAGTAAATAAACCTTAGCCTATAAACCATCAACAACCACACTTTTTCATATTCAGCCTAACACAGAACTAAGACACTATTAACCCCAGGGCCAGATAGATTATTTGTAATGTTATATTATATGAATGTGTTGTTAAATACTGATCAGCCTTAATCTACTGTACCTACAGTATACTAGAAATACATTTGTACTAGGGCTGTGCAATTAATCGTATTTTAATCACAATTAAGATTTTGGCCTGCCACAATTACGAAAACAACATAATCGAAAAAAACTATTATTTTGCTTTGCTAGGTTGTGACAGTGCACTTCAAATGTATTTGTATTTATCATATTTATATATGTTTAGTAGCTTATTGAAGTGCGCTCCAAAATATTTGTTGATCTTGTTTATTGGTATTTATTATTTTGATATTATTTATTTAAATGTATCATTTATTTAATTTATTTTTGTATTGGTTTTTCAGTTGAATTATACGTTCAGGGTAATCAACAGTTAAAAAGATACTGTTCAAATTATTATTTGTATTTGTTTAAAAGTTCAATAAATGGATGTTTTCAAAGTCAATAATCGTGATATCAATTATTGACCAAAATAATCGTGATTATGATTTTTGCCATAATCGCACAGCCCTAATTTGTACTATACAATATTTCTGCCCGTGTTTTTCTAGAATCTAAACCTAAGCTGCTGTATTTCCTACACAATCTTAAACAACTTGCACCGAGTGCTGCGACAATCCACCATCGAATAAAGTAAGGTTCTTACCGCTTCACAACATAATAGCATGTCTAATGGGGAACATTTCTGGTTATGCATTTGTCCTTCTGACGGCTCAGTCAACAATATTTAGGGCAATAAATACCTCATACATTTCAAGATAAATTAGATATTTGTTGCATTAATAAATGATATACATACAATAGAAGTTTCTGGAGGGTTACAGACAAGACATGGGAAGGGATTTCTAGCAAAAGAATTGTTAGAATTCTTTAAATTAATGAGATACTTAATTTTTTTAAATGTATTGTACAGGTCCTTAAATTCTACCTGCTTCTAATTTCATTAAAACGGTGGCTATATATTAACTATGCACCTTCCTTGCACATGGACTCATAAATATGAATACATTTGGAATAAAAGTCAACCTGAACTAAGAACATCCATAACATTCACCTGTTTGCAACTTACACATTATGTATCACTTGTATATAGACTCTTATGGCACTACTTCTATTCTATTTTATTGTATTTACTTGCACTATTTGATCTGTTTTATTGTGTTGCTCTGTTGGAGGAGCCTGGGACCTAAGATTTTCATCGACATAACTAGACTATGTACGAATGACAATAAAAGCCTTGAATCTTGAATTTTCAGTGTGTGTTTTTTAGGCGTAAAACAAGCCTGTGTCCTATGTGTTCTGCGCTGCTCGCTGTACGTTGTTAGCGGGGACTCGTGTTGCAGCGACCTGACGGACAGCACACTCTCAGCCAGTGGGAAGGACAACTCACCCTGCGGACGGCCACCATGTTGTTGCAGACCAGCACTCCTCCCACGAACTCGGCCTGGATGCCCTCTCTCAGCAGGACCTGCTTGAAGTCTGACAGGCGAGGCTCGTTGATGAACACCGACTGATGGCCTGGCATCTGCAGGGAGAGCGGAAGAGAGCCAATCACACTGAGGCCTGTCTCAAGTGCTTATACAACCTTGTGGACACACACTGGTGGAATGGTGTAACAACGCCTTCTCAATCAGGCTCACGGTGATCTGTACCACTCACCTTGAGAAAACGGTCTTTTTTTCCTCTGGCCAGACAACATGCCGTTTTAGGACTTATAAATAACGGTGTGTGTCCACTAGCTGCAGGACAGCTAGAAGTCATCTGCTGCTTGTGCTATTTTATAGCCATCAGTAATTCGCATTAATGCAAAGACTTTAAATGAAGTTACCCGTTTGGTCATTGTTGCTTCATTTACATGTTTGACTTTCGTGAAAACATTTCTCTGATCTCACCCTTAAATCTCAGTTTAACGTCTTCGGGTGATGATTTCAGACAGCAATTACGGAGAATGTACTTCAGTGGGAGACAGCTTGTGGCCAGCTTGTATTCTTTATATTTGCATATTTATAGGTTCTGGTTTTCTTTTTTTTCTTCTTTTAAATCAGGGAGATTGAGTATGTGGTTTTTTCCATCCAAATTTACCAAGATCTTTCAGTTCATGTCATGAAATTAATTGGAAAAAATATATAAATATATACATAAATATTGAATTAATGGGACCATGCAAAACTAAATACTAATTGTGTTTATTCAAAGCCTCACGAATAGCTTGTTTGTGAGTGAATTGGGGTCAAATGCATACTGAAAATCCTTGTATGTAACATGTATTCAAATAAATCTGCTTATCAAAATTAAGTGCCACTGATCTTGCTAAATATTGCATCTTGTCTTTGTTAAAACTTTTCGAATTGTTAACACTTCAGTGGAAACCCAAATACTTATTTAAAATAAATGACACTAACATTTTCCAAAACCCCTAAATTCATATTCAGAAATAATAACAGATCATTGCAACACATTTGCTCGTGTTCCCGCCTTACCTCATTGGAAGGCAGCGGCTCCAGCGTGGGGATGACGTCGCTCTCCTCGGACACCTCCTTCTCGTCCTCTCCGAACAGACTCTTCATGGCGCGCTGGGCTGCCACCGCCGTCGCGTTTTGGTCGATATCCAGTTCAGGAGCGACCTCCATGGGCATCTCGCCCTCCTCCGTCTCCTCCTTCACTCCCTCCTCCAGCATCACGCCCGTGTCCACCTTCACCACGCGCATGTCCAGCACGCCATCGATCCAGGCCAGCTCCGTGTCTTTGGCCTTGCAGAACTGCAGCGAGCTCACCAGGGAGTCTTTCAATCGAACCTGTACCGTGACAATAAGATGAGACAAGATGAGACAAGATGAGACTAGATGAGACTAGATGAGACTAGATGAAGACAAGATGAAGACAAGATGAAGACACCAGCCTGTCACAGGAGGATGCTTTTATTCTTTCATTAAAAAATCAACCTTGGAGCAGTTATCCTCTAAGCCAGGGGTTTTCAAAGTGTGGGAAGGTGAGCCTCCCCTCAGAGAACATAAGAACAGCCGCGCCCCCCCTCCCAATTATCATTGCTATTATTTTTATTATTGTTGCTGTTGCTATAATTGCATTTCAAAGAGGTCCAGTAAGAGAAAATGTCATTAAATGTTCTGTTTTCTGGCTTTCTCTTTTTTGAGCACGCCATTTGAAGTTACTCCGAGTGTTTCTCTCTTCTTGTCTCGTCTCTGTGTGTTTGAATCTATCGTGCTCACTGACTGCACCGATTTGATTGGCTGAGTAGCGTCACCTCCTTAAAACATTAAACAACAACTTTTTAAAACCTTTTTATCTTTTAAACATTTTTTAAACATTTTCAACATCGTAGATAAATCCTTATATGCTCCCGGCAACACACTGAACGTCAACTTTGCCTCCTTAATACACTCACCCCTACTTTAGTGGGAACAATGAGTCTGCGTCTTTGATGCGCACAGGCGGATGATGCGGGGATGCAATGTAGACAGGAGTAAACGCAGATCATCCTCTGGCTGCAGCCTTGACCGGTACTTGCTTTTGATCAAAGTAAGTATTATTCAAATTAAAATAAAAGGCGGTGACGGCCGTCAGTGAACCGAGCCGGCCGTCAATGACCCGCTGACGACCGGCCGTTCTGTGATTCTCCAGAACACACAGATGACCAGTCCGCCCCTGCCAGGACCGGTCCATGAAAATCCTAGCTTCAAATAATCGTGGTCATACTTCCTCCGTTTTCTGCCAGACGCTGTCTCCTCTCTCACTTTAAGTAACTTCACAAAAAATCGATCCATGTTGCCGCTCGCATAAAGTTAGCTGAAGTTAAAGGTAGGGTAGGTAAGTTTGAGAAACCGGCTCGAGATACACTTTTTGTTATATTCCATGGAATGCTCTTAACATCCCGATAGCAATGAATATCTTAAGTGCTTTGACAAAAAATCCATAAAAAAATGTAATCTGTGGAAGGCGTCGTACTGTAAAAAGCACGACCAATCATTTTAGCCGGCCCGGCTAAAGTAACTGGATGGCCTACCTGCCTGTCAGCCTTCCATCTGTGCACAGACTTATCTCGTGCCCTCATTGGTCATGTGCGCGTTCGTGTGTGTTGGAGGAGGGGCTCTGTAAGGAAGTGGCTGATTTTTTCTGGCTGTGTATTTTCAAATTCTAGCGCACTCGAGCTGGTTTCTCCAAAATTACCTACCCCACCTTTAACTAGCTAGATTTCACTGTTTCTCGTTATTTTTTTCTCACGCTGCGCCTCTCCTGAAGCTCTCTGGTGCCCCCCGGGGGAGGCGCGCCTCACACTTTGAAAACCGCTGCTCTAAGCTCTATTGCCATGGGGTTGTAAATTGCAACTAACATTATCAGATTGATCAGGATTGACTTTCTCCAAGCAGAATAGGGCTGTTAACGTTGATGTTTGATCATGCCGTCTAATTAATGTTAGCTGTGCTGTTTGTAATGTGTACAGCTTTGTGATGCATGTGATATATATTTCTTATGTAATGTGATAGTGTTCTATTTTGACCATGAGGGGGCGCCCTTAGTTCATTATTATTATATGAGGGACTGTATGGATGCAGAGGGATGAAAAAGGTAAATGAGAAACTCCCTGAATCTTTATAAGCCCATGAAAGATTTTTTTTTTCTTTCTTATATAGTTAGAGGTTTTTTGTTTCATAAACTAATATTTCCTTTCGTTATTACATTTAGAACATTCAGCCCTACAGAAGCTTTATGAATATTTTAAACACATTTAAAGGACAACATTTCCCTACAATAATTCAGTCTCCAAACAGAGAGAAGCATTCTGAGGCTGACCTGGTAGATGTGTGTTTCGCTCGTGGCGTCGATGGTCTCCTGCAGTTTGGGCGTGTACACTTTGATGTCCTTGCTGAAAGCTTTGCAGGACTCTGCCAGGTCGAGGCTGGCCTCCGGCGACCCGCGAACGATCACCAGCTGTCTGGGCTTCATCTGATTAATAATCTTCTTGATGGAGTCGCCATCAGAGCGACCTTCGTAGTCTATGTACGATATCCTCGCTCTGCGGAAGATTGAAGACAGGATAAAGCTCTTTCATAATTGTCAAACATTGTCGAACACGAGCACAGACAAGACTGCCTGAGAGCATTTGTCATTTATCCAGGAGACGTTTGCCGAGTAGACATAAGCTTTTTTTCAAACAATAATTAGCCTTAAATTCAAATATTCACACCTGGAGGCCGTCCAGCACCCCCCGGCACTGAACTGTTGGCAGATGATCAGCACTAGTTGCAGTACAAAAGGGAGGCAAGACTTATTTAGAACTTAAGTCTGTGGAGTTCTTTTCACAGAGGAAGACAGATTTTAAAAAAGGGGCCAAGTTATACTTTTGGAGGTTTTCCATTTCCTGCATTTCAATTGTCTGCAAAGGCTACAATCCCAAAGTGTCCCTCCATCACAATCCCCCTTGCCTCAAACGCCTGAATTGGACACCTTTGTTGACTTTCGTAATATAGTGACTCACTCCGTAACACTCGTGCTACTATTGGCTAGCACCCCAACAAATTGTTTGGCCATGGTTTCAGACAGAGGGTGAAAAGAGGTGCTGCAGCACAGGCAGTATGAGAAAAATAAAGACCTTTTTGAACATTAAAGCATGGAAATATGTCACAGGAGAGGCACAACATAGACATTTGAACCGGAAAATGTGCTTTGAACACTTAAATTATATTATTAACATTTTATACATTTTAAACTGTATACCCCGGTTATCTAGGCCCTTTGTTTTGTTTAATGTATACCATGTTTATATAGGCCCTTTTTGTTTTTTGTTTGATGTATATATGTCACACTGTAGGACTGCGGGAAGTAGGGCTGTGCAATTAATCGTATTTTAATCTCGATTACGATTTTGGCTTGCAACGATTACGAAAAGAATGTAATCGAAATAAAACGATTATTATTTTAATTAAAAAAGAAAAAAAGTAATTTAAAAAATAAAATTATTGGTTTTTCTGCTGAATTATACTTAAAGTTCAGGGTAATCAACTGTTAAAAACATACTGTTCCAATTTTTTTTTTCAATATATGGATGTTTTCAAAGTAAATGGATAATCGTTTTTAATAATCGTGATATCAATTATTGACCAAAATAATCGTGATTATGATTTTTGCCATAATCGCACAGCCCTAGCGGGAAGCGATATTTCTGGATGTACAACATGTAGAATTATTGACAATAAAGCTGACTTTGACTTTTGATGTTCGGGCCCCTTTAAGGAATCACTGACCTAATTTCAAGATTTTCTATGCTGGAGACACATTTGGTGGGAACAATAGAGAGATCTTGGTCCATGGGCTCGTCTCCGTTGGTCATCCCCGAATCCAGTTTGTTTTTCTCCTCCTCTGTTGCTTGCAGCTCAGGAACCAGAAAATCTTCTAGCCTGTGAAAAAAAACAAGTCTGGCTTATTAACAAAGGCATCAAATAGTCTTTACATTCTTAGTCCATCTTCCTGTGATCTGATGTTCATGTGTATCACTGTTGCAGTACCTGATAATCTCCCCATACTCGTCCCATTTGATTCTCTCCTCGTGTGTGGGGAACATCGGATAAGACTTTTTGGCTTGTTTGAAGAAGCTGCCTTTGCGGCTGCCCTCGCTCTTCATCATCAGGTCGTGATGTTTCGTCTTCAACACAACTGGCTGATCCAGATCATCGTCCATATCACTCTCGTCACTCGAGTCTACATCCACCCTGCAAAGTGCATTAGAATAAACATTAACTGTGTACATATGCATAGTTTTCTAAACACATTTTTCTACAGTTGCCGAGTATACATGTTGTCAAGTGTCCATTTTAAGATTACCATTTAAATAGCCTGTTTTAAATGTTCATCCCAGAGCACTATTTGCATATCTATTGGCTTTTTACATATTTTCCTTTTAAGCTGTTAAAAGAGAATAAAATAGTATGAATCAAACAGGCATACAACTTCACCAATCAGAGACATTTCTGTTTCGACTTACTCTTTAGCTTGTTCAAGTTTTTTAGCTGCTTCTTTCTTTACTTTGTCCTTTTCGAGGAATTCTTCCAGTTCCTTGCCTTCGAGCTTCACTCTTTTCCTCACCTGTGATGATGAGAAGAATGAAGCATGGAGTAAATGACAGAGTTATGAGTCTGAATGTGACAGACAGGCTCTTCCCCATGGGGCTGCAATCAGAGATAAACACAGTGAGTTATCATCGTGACTGCCGCTCTCACCTCCAGATCCAGCATCTTCTCTCCGGGGTTGTCGATGAGGTAGCGGGCCAGGGTTCCAGGTGTGGTGCGGTAGGTCAGGATGACAGAGTTTTTGGCGTCTTGGCACCACTGGATGAAGAGTTCTCTGGAGAAGCCGGCCTCGAGGTCAGGCTGGCTGCAAAGCACCACCTTAGGGCTGGGCACCCGGGCCAGGTCTGCCAGACTGTGGCACAGCGTCAGGTGACGGAACTGGAAGGGGTTGTTTCTCTTGTCTTCAAAACACCTCATGAGTTTGTCACTCATCCACTCCACCTACAGGAAGAAAACATGAATGTTATTATATACTTATAAAGTGATTCTGAATCTTAAGAATGTTCATGGTTAATTAACAAGGCAGGAGAAGAAGAGTATGATATCATCTCAAGATTCAAGGCTTTAATTGTCATTTGTACATAGCAACAGTGTAGTTATGACAATGGGAATCTTAGGTCACAGGCTCCTCCAACAGTGCAACACAATAAAACAGATAATAAAATAAAATAGAATATAATAGAAATAGTGCAGAATAGTCTATATACAAGTAATAGGAATATTGATATATATATAAGTTGCAAACAGATGAATGTTATGGATGTTCTTTCAAAAGTTCAGATGTTTAACAGTCTTATGGCCTGTGGGATGAAACTGTATCAAGTGTGAAAACCAGTGGTACCTGGGACTTGGAGAACTCCACCACATTATAGCTGACGTTGTTGAGCAGAGCGAGAGGGTAGGCTCCCAGCCCGGCATCCTTTGTTCTCCAAATCTGGTCCAGCAGCTGAGCCAGCTCCAACACACGGCCCGCTGTATCCACGGCGATCAGGACATTACCGTCACCACGAAGAGTCTCCATTACATTGGCTGTGTGCAAAGAAATTAGAGATTATTTTTGAAGATAAACTAAATTTTTGCATTACTTTTATATTAAGTTATTTTACAGAACTGGAGGAGGGGATGATAAAAACACAAAAGGAACACAGGGTAAAACAAAAGTGTAATCCTTGTTCAAAAGAATCTGTTCCTAAAGTCTTAATTTGACTGTTTCTGCGTGAATGAGTGCAAGTAATTATTGAGACTGCCCATTGTTTCTCATTTAGTATCACACACTCTCAGTGGGGGGGATTGTAATTATTGTAGGAGACAGACTTATTAACACAATATACAAATAGTTTTATAAAAAACAATTGACTGAAGTTATTTTCAGATGAGATTAATAATTTAACTACAGGTTATAATTTGGTAAATTGGTGTATTATTTAGTCTATACTCCTTGCATTTTAGATATGTTTGTAAGGCGAAGGGTTAAATGATACATTTCTACTATAGAGGCACATAAAGATCACTTACTAAGAAGCAGCTCATCTCTCTGTTTGCGACGCGGCTGCACATATCTAGCATTGAAGGAGTCTGTGATAAGCAAAGAAGGACGACTTATGCTGTCCAACACGCAGCCGTTCAGGTGACTAGAATAAAGAAACAGAGTTATAAAGGTTAAGAACTAATAGCCAATCTAAAAACGAATTTTTCATTTCTCATTGTTTGGTGTGTACTCACATTTCTCTCTTGTGGTTGAAGTCAACAGCATAAATAATCTCCTCCTCTCCATCCTTCACTATTTTCCAAATAGTGCCTCCGATCATGTGACCAGCTGGAAGAGGAGTGATGGAAAGACCGTGCCCTTTTCCTATTGGGTACAAATAAAGATATACAAGATATGGTTATCGTTGATACATAAACAGGGGTGGATCCTGACTTGTAGGGTCTGCAACTAACTCACCTTTCAGATTGACAATCTGAGAGTATTTCAGCTGCTGGATTTTATCAAAAGCACAGTCCACATCATCCAGGGTGAACAGTGTGAAATCTTCACTGTTGTTTCGAGACTAAGTGGAGATATGAATAAACATAAATGTTAGTCATGCAAATAAGCTCTCTTAATACATTACTTAACATGCATGACATTTCCTACATCCCTTTCTTACCTGAAACTGATCATACATGAACATCTGACCCATCTTGTAGACGGGGATTGTGGCATATATAGTGCAGTTTAGACCTAGTTTCCCCACAGCGTATGGCAGGGCTCCCAGGTGTAGGGGGTCAGGGTGGGAGAGGAGCACGGCATCAACCTGATGAACATATCTGAAGGGAAAATGGACATCACATACACGTCAAATTAGCAGAACAAGGAGGAAACTGATCTAATAAGAAGAGGGATACCATACCGTTTCATAGCATCGATAATGTCCATTGAGAAAGTCTCATCCCAGCCACAGTCCAGGAGGAAGCGGAACTCATCCACCTGCAGCAGGTAACACAGGGCAGACTCCTCCTGCACCCCTGACACTGCTGTCAGCTTAATAATGGACGTCATATTTCTTTAGTTGTCTCTCTGAAAGTACAATATAGATGATCAATGATTAACACAAAACAACCCAAATAAACAATGCAGTTAAATCTCAAATACTATGGCTCTATTACTTTGTTTACGACTGAGAACTCATTCATTTAAATCTATGAAGAAAAAAACCGTAACAAGTATAAATGAACCTATACGATGCAATAGTGTTATGCTGCATAAGTAAGGTCTATCAAATATGCGGCTGGCTCATCAAGCAGTGAGTCAATTTAAAAGTAAACACAATTTAGATTGCCAGCTACAGCTAGTTAGCAACACCGACAACAAAGTACCCTGCGATGTATGTCTTTTTAGCATGCTAGCTACACTAAACTTGTGGATGTAAGTGGCTTGGCTCGACGGAGAAAGGTGCAACGTACCACTTAATACGAGGAAATGCAAAATTTCTCCCGTTCAAATAGAAAAAGTAAGAAAATGTTCTATAATTGTAACATTAAGACATTTTGGCTAGCGTTTTCAGTACACACTTGATTAGCAGACATGTTTGCCGCTGCATCATGTGTGAAAGGGCAAAGGACCGTACCAAGTAGGGCGGTGTTAGAACAAAATTAAAAGTATAAGAAAATAAACCTTTTGTTCATGTTATCGTAAGATAATTCAATAGATTTGCTTTAAAGTTTCCAATTCATGAGTGACAATTGATATTACAATCCACAGCCAGGGTGATCACTGTAATACATTTTATTTATTTTGCTCATGTAGCACTGTCGCCTTTGCAGAGTTGGAAGAGTCCAATGTCCTCTGCCTGGTGAGAGAAGAGCTGAAGGCCACGACGAGCGTCAACACAAGGTAATATCCTGCATATTCCTACATCGTGTCTCTTTCTTGTTTGGTTTTATTATAATCTGATATGTTAACTGTTGTAAACACAACATAATTTAACTGAAATAACATTCTCAACGAAAACCTGACACATATTTCTAATGCTAGCTAGCTAGCTGATTAGTTAGCTGGTGGTTGTGGTGCAGTGAGTTGTTTTAGTGTGCAGTTAAACTATGTTGTGGGTTGCTATAATGCATATATTAAATTAAGAAGTACATCATATGTGGTTTGAGATTATTTACTCTACCTGTTGTTTCATATACATTAACTAGAGATGTAATTTATTGAATTTAGAGATCACCCTCACCTGCAAACCAATTAGCTCAGACAAACATTAGCAACAATGTCATTTTAAAAAACGAGTCCCCTTTTGTTGTGTTTCTGTCAGCACAAGTAAGGTCACCTTAAATCTGGAAAACAAAGTTTTGAAAAGTTGTCATCTGTCACGGCTTAATATATGTAGTTGGCTTTGTGTAAGCTTATAAATCCCCCCTTAGTAATATGTTCATGCTGCTCTATTTGTGACACAGAATCAGACTAGTTTTGTGAAGGCCCTCAGATAAAGATGCAATTTCTTCAAGACAAAAGTGTAGTCCTGTGCCAGTCTTCTGTGTAGGGCTGCAGGTCGGATTGTTGCACCTGTTTTGCCCATATCTGCACCACATAGAAGCTAAGGCAATTACAAGATTTTTAATTTTTTTTTTAGTATTAAGTATTTTGGGGAACTTATTTTTAGAAAGGATAAGTCACTCTATTACTGTAAATGTTAGCAAACCTGTTTTTAAATCAGAGTATTTCATCAGTCCCACATAATTAACGTTACAATCTGTCTGTCTTTTGCTTATTTCTGAAGAAACCATGGTCAACTTTCTATCCCTAGCCCGTGAGCATTGGTCAAACATCCTGGTGCCTATGGGCTTTGTTATCGGATGGTACCTTGACCGACTGCAGGACACGAAGCTGACATCGTTCAGGAACAAAAGCCTTTTGTACAGCAGGTAAGAAAAACATTTCCTCCACATTTATCAGTTTATTAAGGGTGAGATGCCTTTTCTTTTATGTTGATGCTTTTTCTACATAATATGCATTTCCCCCCAGTTTAAACGTAATGCTATGTGTAAAAGAGTAAGATGGCAGAATGCTTAGAGATGAAGGGAAAGAATAAATGTTTATATGAAGTTTACACAACTTGTTTTACTTCTGGTGTCTTTAGGGAGCTGAAGCCTGGTGAGGAGGTGACCTGGAAGTAGACCACCCTCCCTGCAATGTGTCCTGTCCTGCAGTGTGACCGTCCCTCAAATCAGCATATTTAAGATGTCATCTGTTTTTGAGTTGGATCTCCCAATAATCTTTAATATGAGTTGTATCAACCGATAATAAACTTGACGTTTGTCATGAAAATAATTTTGTACTGGTTGTTGCTTTGGTTAGATGACACATGAGATTCTTTCTTATTTTTTTTTTAACTGGTTTATTTGATGCTGAACAGAGAGTCAATTAATAAATGGTTTGTTTAGCTTGAACGTTACAGTAGAACCAATGAAGACTACATGGAACAAGAAGTGTTTTGGCAATATTTTGGACAGAGACAATCTTTTCATGCATGACTGAAGAATCCGTGGCCACTACAGAGCATCTGCAGTGTGGATAATCCCCCTCTCAAAAAGCAGCTCAGCCAAAGTGATCTGGGAGTGAAATAACAAAGAATCACAAAAAACTGCTTATTTCACAAAATATTATTATCATTATTATTTAGAATATTGCTGTAAATCAGGATGTTTAAATAAGAACATGCACATTTACAAAAAAAGGTTGATAACAGGCCCAAAATCAGCATACATAATATGCACTTAACACAACATACCCCGTCTTCTGTAGAATCACACGGGAAACTCCCTACTGTCACAAATTTGGGATATGAATGGATCAGAAACTCAATAGCGTCGGTGTGCTGAAAGAAAGACAAAAAAAAAAAAATGAGGCAGTGGCCCCGGCATAAGGACACAACATGCAAAACATTTATGAACTTACCTCTACTTTTATTTCAAAACTCTTGAGCTGCTCTTTGTGGTAAACTCTGGAGTTTTCTGTTGTGTAGTAAAGATGGACAGCTTCTCCGTCACTGCATAATCTGTGAAGACAGAAAGTTACATTTTAAGATTGCCTTATTTTACATTCCTGCTCTAATGGATTACTGAATCAGGTGTTTCTGACAACATACAGTCAAAGACAGGCCTGAATAGTGTGTGTGTGTGTGTGAACGTGCCGTTATACTCGTCAAAATGTTCCATTACCTGGCACATCCACCACGGAGAACTCTGACTCGTGTCTTGGCAGTGATTTTTGCACCTACATCCATAACCTGCCCATGCTCCCACCTCGCAGATGCTCCCAGTACACTGGTGGCCAATTCCTCTGTGAGAGATGGTGTGAAAGGGTTCAAATAGAAGCGTTTATCTCAAGCTGTTCTGTATAGTTTAAAAATCAATAACACTTAAAGGCAATAGTGCAATTTTCTTCGCAATTAAGTAAAGTGAAAGTGAGTTTATGGCCACATTTACCTGGTGTGAGCATGGGAGGAAGGCAGTCATGCAGGAAGACTCTGGCTTTCTGATCCACGGCAGCATCGACCGGGGCGTAAGTCGTTAGCTTCTTCATCAGATGCTCAACTCGTGAGAAGAACTTTGTCCTGCGGGGGTCATCCTAAACACACACGAGGAGGAGGAGGAGGAGGAGCGTCATTGAGAGGTAATTGAAGGATGGGGACTGTGATAAATAAATGAGAAAATGACTGATGAATTACTTTGTCAGAGTTCTGTACTCCCATGTATGTCAGGTAATCCAGAGGTAAGCCCTGTCTGAACTCCACATCCTCCTCCATCGCTATTTCCAGTGCTGCAGGGACAACCTAAAAGAGGGCAGTTTAAAGTGGAAAGAGCTTTGGTAAATGTAAAAATATTTAAAATTATTGTTTTTTAAATTAAAGTGGTTAAATGCACTGTTAACCTACTGCAACACTTGTATCCAGAATCAATTCAGAAACATTGTACACCAGAAATGATTAGAACTATCTTTCTCATATTTTATTTTCAAGGTTTGTTACACCACGTGTGCTAAAACAGCTCCACTTCTTCTGCATTCCTAAAAAAATATGTTGATGTAGCTGCACACAAATTATTCATTGCTCAAACATTTCTTCTAAGAAAATATAAATGTGTTTAGATCAGCAAATGTGAAATCTCTCACAAAAGTAGCTGTAGGTTGAATTCCATTTCCACCTCCAAGTATCAAGGGAAATGCTACTCGTAATTACTGTATACATTATATAAAGAAATACATATTTAAAAAAAAAACATGTCCATATGTACCGTCTCTGGTTATTATGCTAATCCTGTACTGCGTTATAAATAAACGTGCTAATGTAGCCTGGCACTGATGCTGCCTTCTGTTCACTATGTAGGTTTGTGATTAGGGCATTGACCAGAAAGTATCACCTTGTGCAGCAGATCCCCCCAGCTGTTCTTCTGGAAAGAGGAGACTGTGATGTGGAGCGAGTGAGCATCTGGCAGGCAGTCGCCCTGGTGGATGAATCCCCGGGGAAAGTAAAGAAGATCCCCGGCCTCTAGCACCACTTCCAGGATGGGCTTCCCGATGTTTGCCTGATTGAAGTTTGCTAAAGAGGAAACCCAAAGGATTAACATCTGAGAATATCATTTTAAGATTTGTGCAACAGTAAATAATTATCCCCAAATATTGTTTCCGACCAAATTGAGACCAAATGCCTTTCTCTATAGATAATAATAACAACATGGATGTATATAGCCATAAACAAAGCTACAAAGGACTTTACAAGACAACAATAAATATGGCAGACAGACAATGATAAAGAACTATTTAAAACAGTTTAAAAGCAATACAACATTTAGAAAATAAGGTTGTATGATAACACGACCTCAAGTAAAAAAACAATTAAATTAATCCTTAGAACAAAAGTTAACTGAATGTCTTTGTAAATAAATGAAAATATTGTTCTACTTACTACTTGAGAGCACGGGTAAGACTTCATCTTCTGACCTACAAAAACAACCCAGAAAAAAAAACGTACATTGAGGTTATCAACCCTCAATTACTCAATCTGGTTAAGTGTGTCATGATTGTCAAATTCAAATGATCAGTGGTGCATAAAACTAGATATTCAATCTCAAAACCGTTACAATTATCTACCAGTTTCTGCATTGTTAATGTAGCGAAACAAAGTGTGAAATGAACTTGCTGCTGTTCTTTAAAAGGTTCCTTGCTGTATCTCACCTGGGGCTGTACACTCTCCAATGCTTCTTCCCCTCCAGCTGAACCACAAACGCCTCAATGTCGTCGTAATGTGGAGCAAAGCCTTGTGTTCCAGGTGGTGTCAGGTAACTGGTCAAAGGGAACAAATACATTATAGATTCTGAAGGAGTCCTAAATTGTTTCCAGAATAATAACTTTGCCAAATAATACTCACACGTTGGCTCCTGCCATGCTGCCAAACTGCTCTTGGAGGGTGGAGAGCACGTTCCACACGGTGGAGGAGAAAGCCTGAGGATTCAGCAAGCGGAGGGAGCAGCCACTCTGGGAGATGGAGATATGGTACATTTTACTTTATAAAGCACTTTACGCAATGTATGACTGTAATGACTTCTTGCTTGCAGCACAGAAAAATTAAAAATTAATATATTGCTGAATACATAAACATGCTTCTAACTGCTTTTTAATGAAAGTGGTTGTGGAATATTTCAAAGAGAGAGGAAACTGTAATGATCCCCATAGAGAGACAACTGGGGAAGATAACATGCTGTCAAAGGATCCAATTATAAGGAATTTAAAAAAGCTCAATCACAGGGATGTAGCATTGGTAATAATCACTTTAGAAGAAGAAAGAAGAAGAAACACTTTATTAATCCCTTACAGGGAAATTTCTTTCCCCACTCTGTTGTGTTTACACACATTACACACACAGGGGAGGATATACATGCACAAACACAGAGGATATACATGCACACACACAACCACATGCAGATAGGAGAGGTGGCAGAGCAGAGAGGCTGCCAGGTACCCGGCGCCAAGGGAGCAGTTTCGAGGTTAGGTGCCTTGCTCAAGGGCCCCTCGGCAGTGGCCTTGGAGGTGAACTGGCACCTCTCCAGCTACCAGCTCACTCCATCTTTTTTTGGTCCGATCGGGACGTGACCGGCGACCCTTCGGTTCCAAGACCAAGTCCCTACAGACTGAGACACTGCCGCCCCAAAGCCTGCATCACTGCGGCCTTACCTCATAGTAGTCCCACACAGTGAAGGGCAGAGCTCTCCCCGGAGGATTGTGCGTCTCCCTCTTGCCATTCGTGTAGCTCGTGACATCGAGGTTCACTCCATACTGAACTTCATCCTTTAATTGAAAAACGCAGACATGTAGTCTAGTGTCACAGATTTCTTTTCACACTTGGTTGTTGCTATTTTTGTAATGATATCAACGATAGAAATAGCAATATGCAAACAGGCAAAAGAACATATCAGGGTATTTTGTCACTAGAAGACCAACAAATAAAGATACAAATAATCCATTAAAAATAAGAATATTTACTTCTCATTAAGTTTCTTTCTCTATATACATTTACAAATGTTTAAGTAAACCTCATCAAACTTGAGGATTATAAGTCCCTGCAGTTACAGATTCAAAAGAGCCAAGTGCAAATTAAATGTTAACCATTCAGCAAAGACAGGATTTAACTAAATAACTTTGGGCAGTAGAGGTCTGTTGTCTTCTAATAAACACTATTTTTGTGTTTTCAATCAAATGAGATTTTCTCCCATTAAATTATGTAGTTGCTTTATATTGAAACTTTATTCCTCAAGACCTTGAATAATACATTGATAATAACTCTGTAGAATTATGTAGTGTGTAAAATATGTTTCTTGATGATAACATAAGCGACACATGTACCAACAAAGATAGGGAAATCAAGGATAAAGTAAGGATGGACGAGGTGACGTTTGAAACCCTTACCTGTCTTAATATGCGATCAAACTCGGCTGTGGAGAATAGTCCCTTGTAGTAATCTGGATTCTTTCGTTGAACAAGAATGGGTTTCTTCTCCCATGTTTCTCTTTAGAGACAGGAAAAATATTAGCCGGTGAATGGTCCAAGAAATATGACACTTGAATTATTAACCAAATTCAATGCTTTGTTTGTTTAACCACAATGTTGCTTTACTGCGGCCCAGAAAATGTAACGTGTTTTTCAAAATGTATGTTAGTTAATAAACACTGTGAAAATGCTCATGTGTACCTGAAGAAGGACTTGACAGGAATGGGGTTGATGAGCCACTGGAACAGCTTGCTCGCTCTCTCCTTGCTGTTGTTCACTTTTGCCAGATCGGCCAGCAGAGCATCCAGAGCCTCACCAGCCTCACCATGTCCATTTACACACTCCTCATCCTGCAATACAAGCATAAACACAATGGAACATAACTGAACAGTATGGTCAAAAAAATACAAATACATACTACTGTTGTTAGTAAAAACATATTTTCATGGATGACACAATAGCACCCAATAGCATCTATCTTTGTACTTTGCAGAACTTACTTCTGTAATTTCCTTAAGGCTCTCCTCTCTTTGTGCAGACTTCTTTCGCATTTTCTTCCTTTCAGGCTTCCTTTCAGGCTTTATTTGAGCTTTAATTGGGCTGATCTTACTGGGCCCATTCTCCTTTTTCCTTTTCTTCTTATTTGCCACCTAAAACGTAATATAACATAGCATACACACAGGTGAGATAGTTAGCAGATAACCTGGTTGAACAGCTAACTAGCTATCAGGAGGATGTGCTAGTTTCACACTGCCCCTCCTCCAGCCGCTGAGTCTATCACAGTTTACAGCAACAGGCAGAAATGTTCTCAATGTCATTTGTTTCATAATATCTACCTGCAGGGGAGACTTCGTGGCAGTAGGAGGCAAATCTGGTGACAACGTTTTGTACAATTCAAAAGCAGACATGTGTTTTTTCTCCATTTTCCTGATGGTGTGTCATCATCACCGTGCGACTATGGAGAGTCTTCTTCTGCGGCGATTTGCGCTCCAACGGACTCTCTGCTGCCACCTAGAGGGGAACTACACGTACAGCCAATCAGGACAGGAAGAGCATAGAGGGCTTTATGAACACCTTTAAAACTATTTTATTTATGGAATTTTCCCAAACAAGTTAAACAAATACATAACAATCGAAAAGACAAAACGTAAAAAAAACACAAGAACAATGTGGGGCATGCAGGATTTAAGTTAAACATACAAAATGTATTTTTAAAAATAAATAATTTGATTGGCAAACTGGAATTTATTTTATGTTTTTATCAGATTTTTGCTGATGTTAATTTACATCTAGATGTATGTTTAATCATTTTGTAAAATAAGTCATTTTACATCCGTTTTTTATTTGAATTTGTTTTGTCCTATAATGTCCCCTTTTTAGTATGGTTTCATATTTTGTTAAGCACCCTGTAACGTGTAAGACTAAATTACAAAAACATAAGAACAAATAGTCGTAGGGTATTTTTCAAGAAGAAGATGGATCATTAAGCCAAAACACATATTAGGATTAAGATTTACCAATGACTGCATTTGATGATAAACAACATGAAATGTAAAAAGTAATGTAACAATAGAATAAGAAAATAACAATGAGCCAATAAGATAAATAACCAAACCAATGTAGTATTTAAAAAATACAATTTTATATAATCTTCTATTTTAAATTGAGAGCAAGTAAGTACCCACACTGAACACTGGGTGGAGCATTTCCCCAATATTTCCACGTTTGAACGACACGGACAACGAACGCCATTTCCCACAATGCTTTGCAGCGCGCTGTCGGCGCTGTTTGTCCAGCCGTTGCTCCAACAATGCAGCTTTTAATGGTGCTGTGAGCGGAGCGAGCTGAAAACGCAGCAACACCGCAGGCTTGTCCGGTGACTGTAGTCTTGCAAAATTAAACACAACGAGATATTTAGGTTTTGACAAAGCCACCGGGCGGCCTTGACTCAGTTCTTTGGACAATTTGGACTCTTCTGCTGTGGTGAGTAGCTACTGAAGCTAACGTTGTTGCGCCAGTGTAGTTCAGAGCCAATGCATTTTGTTGTGAGCGTTGCTGGCTAGCAGGCTAGCTAATTGGCCAGATGAGACATATGGCCCCTTGTGTCTTTCTCCTGCATATTTGATACCGTGTGTCTACTTCTCCACGTTGTGTTTAAGATGCGTGATTAAAACCTGGTGCAAAGGATACATATTGGTGTTTTTCTAAAGACTTTGGGGCAGTTGGGTTGTTCTCTGTAGCCGCTGGAAGTCGTGAGGCTGTTTTGCTTTGATCTCGGCTCAGGCACACGTCAACCAAGCCGGTGTAGAGGGGCTACGTTGCGATGGAGGCTTAGTAGTCTGCAAATCACCTGCAAAAAAAATCTTGGGCATCTATTCCTTCTTAAATGATCAAACCCACAACTCCAGAAACGTGCCGATCTTTAAGTATGACCAAAATGTCACGACTAACTTCATTATAAAACCTTTTATTGTCGACGTGTTAATGGCAAGCACACATACTGGCTTATGCAAAACAGTGCAAATTATTAATGCCATAATGAGCTTGTGGTGAAGTCAGCAGGCTTTTATACACCGATGTGTTCCTCATGCCGCTGTTGAGTCGTATACATTATTGCAAGAACATTATAATTGCTGCTTCTGTTACTGTCGATTCAATTCTAAAACTACACTTTTGGAAACGGAAGTACGGTTTGCTTTTTGTTCGTATTATGTTTAGGGACTTACAAGTTTGAAATATGTCTCTTTCAGTCATGTTGTACATTTCTCATTAAGCAATGTAGCATTCTCATTTATTCAAGATTCAAAAATGTTAGATGATAAAACCACAATATATTGTTGCTGGCTTGACTATGTTTTGCTTTATTATACAGCATTGTTTCACTATAAAAACTAAACTCACATTGTGGTTACACTCTGTCACCTTCCCATCGATATAAGTAAGGATAGACTATTAGAAACTCCCAAAATCTGACTATTACAACCTTGATGAAGGTAGGATTCACTGCAGGGCTGTATTAGCTTTAGCTAGGTGTTCCTGATTAACTGGGAACTGAATGCAGATGTTGCATGCATGGTGTGCATTATGTTAATCAGCCAATGACTGATCAGACAGAGGAGCTTAGCACTGCCCAGAAAGTTCGAGTTTAATTAGAGGAGCCAGCCTCTTGTAGTTTGGGGAAAAGTATCCCCAGTAGCCAACATGAAGGCCAGGCCTAGCATGTGGGAGCAAGAACAATTAATTATTTAATAGCTGCCAATAAAGAGTTGTTGTCCCAGAGTTATGTTGCCAGTTTATCTGTGGCTGTATGCATCATCAAAGCATTCCTTTGTGCATTTTTACTTGACAGGAGAATGCTTTTGTCAAATCAAATCAAACTTCAAAGTTGATGTTTTTGCAATATGTGAGTCAAATGTCGTTGTTTCATTATATGTTATCATTTCAAAGTCTTGGTGAGAAAGCACAGCTGCTGAGCACAAACATATGCAATGTCCTGAATCTGATGATGCAGAGCAAAAGGGGATTGCAGGGTATTCTGAAACACTAAATAGTCACCTCTGTGTAGAGAGAACTACAGATATAGAGTCAGATTTCACATCTCTGTCTAGAGTTCATGTTCTTTCCTCAATTCAAAAACATTATTAATTCATTTTAAGTTATATAATTACCTATATGTTTCATGTTTCTCTTATGTGAGTGACCGTGTGAGTTGTTGAGGACTGGACAGCAGTAACTTTAGACAGAAGTGTGCAGTATATTGTAGTTTTTGTAGGTCAGCTGTCTTTGAACGCATCACAGCAGATGCTAATGTTGGCTACTGATGGGTGTGTTTATTGGAGGCATTCTTTTTTATTTTCAGCACCGAGATAAAAACAGCTGTAAGTTATTTTAAGCTTTGTATACTGTGAACCAAAAACAGTAGCCTATCTGTAAACAACAGAGGCTTACACATTATTGTATGGATTGTATACTGATCTTTGAGTTAATACAAAGAAACTATAAAGCAGCCAGTTGTATGACTTTAACCTCCCCCCTGTTCGGGTTACCTCGGGCCACAGCATGCTTCAATACGGACTGTACAGGGCACCGTGCATCCCACTGTGGACAAGGATATTGATCTTTCTCTCATAGATGCATGATTACTACTCTGTCTTTGAGTAATTGCTTTTCTCTTGTGGTCACATTGTAATCAACAACTGCCACCATTCAGAATAATAGCAACATCAGCATTTCATAAAGTGACAAGGTGCTTGCAGATGTGCGGCCCCCAATAAACACTTGGACGCCCGCCTGATGCTCCAATTGTGCTCCCATGTGTACTGTAGAGGCCTTTTGTAGTGGAATAATTACTACTCTTTAATCAATGTCGAATATTTTGGCATGAGACAGATGTTGATCGTTGGAAATTGAGCTGCTCGATGGATGCAAATTAAACCTCACATTTGGAAGCTGGGGATGAAAGACAAACAAGTGGCATTTTCAAATTAAATGTGGTGCATCGGCGGCCGATCGATCGGAGCATCCCTAGCTTTAATTGATATTTTTATAATAACACAGTATCAAATTAAAGTGTATAAGCAGTTGTTCAGCTTTCATTGGATTTATAGAGCTTTTAAAGCGAGTTTCAGGTCATTGTTTATCTGTTCAGTCTCAACATCGCTGTTTTGATTCACTCTGAACTCACTTATAGTGCATTTACGGTCACACCAGGCAGCCGTTTTCAGCTATTAACCTCTGAAAACCCCCTGTACACAATCTGCAAACAGCAGACAAGCACAGTTAGCGACTAGCTGTGTAACTAAAGAGCAAGCTATCTTTTAGGAGATCAGTTAATGCAGTTTTAAATGAAATGCCCCCATTAATAATGTTGCTAGTTACACCTATTCTAAGTCTAGTGTTATTGTGAGATATAAGGCGCCTTCTGACAACGTGCCAAAATGTGTGTGCTTGACTAATACTCAAATCAAATAGTGAATTCTCATTTCATTTCATTTCAAACCTTTATTTATTCAGGTTGTATCCCATTGAGATCATTGACCTCTTTTTCAAGGGAGACCTGCTCAAGTAGGTTCCACATGAAACATTAAAAACATAAACAGAACAACAAAAGGACATCATACAGTAGCATTACAGGGATTACAAATTACATACTATCCACATGCACAGGTACCAACAGCTTCCGATTCAGTAGCATCTAACCGAGCTTTAAAAACATTTAGTGGCAACAGATTGCTCAGTTTCCATTTTAATTGCAGACTATTCCAGGACAGTGGAGCTGCGCATCTAAATGCTATTTTCCCTAAGACAGTCCTAGCAGTTGGCACATTTAATAAAACCACAGCATGCGATCTCAGGCAGTAGCCACTTACAATTCGCCGTGAGATCAGGGAGCAGATGTAGGATGGAAGTTTCCCTAACATGGCTTTGTATATAAAAATGTACCAGTGACTGAGCCTCCGTACAGTTAGCGAAGGCAAACCAGCCCTTGCATACAGGGTACAGTGATGAGTTAATGCTTTACAGTTTGTCACACATCTCAGTGCACTGTGATATGCAGCATCTAACTTGACCAGGCAATTGGCAGGTGCATTCATATAAATCAGATCACCATAGTCCAGCACAGGTAAAAAGGTCACAGTGACTAGCCTTTTTCTGGCCTTGAGCGAGAAACAGGACTTGTTCCTGTAGAAGAAACCTAGCCTAACCCTCAGTTTTTTAAGCAGGATATTGACATGACGTTTAAATTCTGATTTATAATTAACCTTATTTGGTGCAGAATTTTGAATTGTCATGGCAGGAACAGTAGAGGTGTAACTAATCACATTATTGATGCACCATTGAACTGTCCCAGTGAACCAGCATGCACAAGATTAACATTTGCCCTCGAATTGTGACATATTTTTACGTCATGACATGTCAAAATGTCCTCAGGGAATATCGGTTTATTGCGAGAATAGCCATTAAAACATGAGCCAAATGAGCTGAAAAGTCCTTCCATCTGTTGTCAAATGCAACTTAGTTAATACAGTGTTACATATGAACACTTCACCAGACTCCATCATAGCTTGTAAAAATGTAAGTAGTGGTCATTTTGTTTTTCTTCCTAGTGCAAAGAGATTTCTGATAAATAACGCTATTGCTAAGCTCTTTAAATGTTGAAAATGTGGACTGTGGTGGGGGGGGGGGGGTCTGTCAGCCAGGTCATTTTCTACTTGGTCAGGGACAGTCAGGAACACTTAGTCCCTTAAATCCACATTTAAAAAGCACAACTCATCTTATCTCCTGATGTAGAATCAAAAGCTCATCAAAGTCCTTTAACCTGAATCCCTTGCCTTTGCATCAGTATTAGTGTGCAGCATTCTGTTACACGCATATTACTTATTGTGTGTCCTTCTCTATTGCAGCCCTGATTTGTGGTCTTAGTGTGATAACATTTCACAGTCCAGTGAGTGAGAGGATTTTGGCTGTGGTGTTGAACATCGAGGCTCGGGCGTTAATTGCCCTGTCCTTGTAATGAGGGTTTGGATGAATCACAGAATGGAGCCGCCGACTCTCTACTCGCGTTCTGTCAAACTGTCCCGTCTGAGAAAGAGCCGAGGTTTAACCCTACTTCAATAGCTGAGTGTTCCTGAGCTCTTTGCACATCTGCTTTTAAGAGGCGGGAAAAGTTAGGCTACATTAACTCAGGACAGCTTGTTCTGTATGTTTACTGAATAACAGCAGGACTTTTTTTTCCCTCTTATTATTGCGCGAGGCAAGAGGGAAATTAATGGCGTGAATAGAAGTTCTGACTGGAACAGATGTGGCAGTGAGAGCAGAAAAATGCAGACGAATAAAAGAGAGAGATAGCAGGACTAGTTCTACTTTTGGCACGGTAAGCAAACAGCAGCTCTGTGCCATGCCTGCTAGTCAAGCAGCAGGATTTCTCAGCTAATTCATTTTCCAAGCAGCAATATCTTTTCTCAAATACAGGTTCCATTTGCCTCCCTCCAGTGGACCTTAGTTAGTGTTTGTCACTGTCAAGCTCAAGGTAAGTGCCTTACGTGACAGAGCGGTTAAAAATACACTATGCTGCGAGGCAAAAGACATTTCTTCAAATCAAATCACACAGCGGAATATGTCCTGTGGAAAGGATGCACTCTCTGTAAGAATCACTTTTTGTATCTAAAGAAATCCTGCCATTTGTTGGTGTTGACATGCCGAGTTCAAGTCCAGCGCATTAATGCCGAACGGACAATATCAACATGACTTTAAGTAGTGTGAGTGAATGCTCCACGTCGACACTCAGGTGAGATCTCTTTTGGGGTGGTACATTGCAATAATTCTCCCACGTCAAGGGGCTAATCACCCTGGCTCCCTTCCCACAATCCATCAGTGTCTGGAGGACGGGGCTTGCGGGGTTCTGGCAGCTGTTGTCGGGCTGAGTCAATCTGTTATGGTCTGAGCCAACATGCACGGAGAGGAAGAGCTCTCAGGAGGACACGGAGAGCCGGGCTGCTGCTGCCACTGGCATGGAAAGATAACAAGAGGATTTATTTGCTAGCAGGGCAGGATTTCACTGCTTGTGTGTTAATTGTGTTTCACTCTAACTGTTTTCACTGTCAAATATGTGCAGAGGAAAGCCAGGTTCAAGGAAGAAGTATTAATAAAGCATGACAATAGAACCAATGATATCGGAGCCAAAAAGTCCATAAGGCATAAAGGTAATAGCCAGCAATCTTGATAATCTTTTTTTAATAGTTCTTTATGTTCTTCAAGTAAAAACATAAAGCAATCTTTTAGTTGCAACCTCGTTAATGAGAGGATTGGCTTCTTTTTGACCCGTTTAGATATTTTGTATAAATTCAATATTTTAGTTTTGTCCGTTAAGTTGGACAAAAACAATAAGACATTTAAACGTAGCACTCCTGACATTTTTTTTAACTATTGTTCTATGTTCTCAGATTTTGTAGACTTAATGTTGAAATAATTGTAATCAGTATATTAATAATATAATAAATGCAAAATGTAATGCTACAGCCATAATTGACAAAAACAATACTTTTCATTGCAAATTGCAGGAAACCCAAAATATATGTGCATTGACTTTGTTCATAATGTCCACGTCAGCTGCATGTGTTATGTCGTGCCAATATGTTCTAGTTTGAACAGTTTTATATCTACAAAGGAAATGCCAGTGGATTTTAAGATACTTATTCTAACAGCATCAAAGTGATGTTTAAATTGGCCTTATTATTATTGAACTAGGACAGGTCTCAGTGGATTTAAATCACTTTTGAGTGTTAGCCAGACATAGGCTATTTTCCCTGTGATTATCATGGCTTAAAAACGGAGTGGGTGTTGATGCAGGGACAGGGAATTGGCAGAGGAGGCCTCCACAAATGAGATTCAGTTGTCAAGGCAAATATTAGGAGGGGATACTTCCATTTGACTTTTGGGAGAGCACGGCTGTTCACCATTTTTGGATTGAAGTCGAAGGAGAAATGCACAAGGACTATTTTTTTTTACAATGAATACCAGATTGAAAAATGGTTAATTAAGAAGTGAGAGTTTGCTGCCTACAAACCAGCAGGTGTTCTTGACGACACTTCTTGTCTAAATAAGCCCTTTTCACTGTAGACTCTATAGCAGGAATAACACAGGTGTTAGTAATGACATTAATGATGTCTCCCTTCCAATTAGCTGTGCCAGTAAGACATGTAAATGCATAATGCCAGAGCCCTGAAACATTAGTGTTAGTTTTTGCACCTGTGTTTGACAAGTTAGAAAGTTTCCTGGTAGAAAAAGATGGATACATGTTGCTATTCTGTGGCAGACTTTACTCCGTGAGGAAATCAAAAGTGATACTGTGGGACAACAGTTGTTAGTCTCTCACATAAAGACAGTTGTTCCACGCCACATGCCCATCCCCCGGATAAAGCCTTGGTTATATTTGTTTCCAGTTGCCCATGTGTCTACAGCTGAGGGTACAATAGAACCACTTTATGTACTGGTACTTTCATCTGTAAAGTATTGCCACCTCATCTGTAAAGTATGGTCTCAAGAGGGAATCCGTAATGAAAGTAGTGTTGCATTGCCTTCCTTTCCCCCCTGTATATACCACATCCAAAAAGACGATCTGCTGTACAGTGTAGCAGACATAATTAACTTGAATTATTTCATATTTATTTGTATGAATCTTTCTTTGTGTGTTCAGTTCATACAATCAAAAAAAATTCCCTTTATGATCTTTCCAACATAACAGTCCTAGGGCTGAACATTGTTCAAGAAAGTAATCCGAATGATGCCAGATTATATTTTAGAAAAATTTGAGGGAAATTGCTAAATAAATACACCAACGAACAATGAAAAACAATCACCATCAAAGTACAAAATGTGTCTGATTTATGTGATGTAATACCACCTGCGGTATATTAATGCATTAAAAAAGCTTTGAAAAGCGACAATAATGCTTTTCCGTCAATCTCCAACTAAATGTTTTACCTCAGTGCTAACGGACCGTCCACACAGCAGCGTTAAAAAAATCTTGGAACGCTTCTGCCCATTCACTTTGAATGGGGTGACGTCACTTTGCCTCACTTTTCGCCGAACTGCATTGTGGGCAGCAGAGCGGAGATTTTCAGGATTTTCAGGATTCAAAGTTGAACAATGTTCAACTTTTGAAGCTGAGGTGGAAGCGTCAGCCAATCAAATCCCGTGTATGCAAATCTGACAGTTCAAGCGCTAGCCAATCAAACCGCGTGTATGCTGGGAGAGACATACCGCAGGTCATTTCCTCATATTCCAAAAAATGGAGGAGAAATTAGCGGTAGCGAATCACCCGGTGCTTTATGACCAGTCCCTATTTACCTACCGGGATATAAACCGGAGGAGCCAGGCATGGAGGGAGGTGGCAGAGACAGTGGTATGTTTTCGCCTGTTTGGGGAGTTTATATCCAGTTTACTTCGGGCTTTTTTGCTTCGTATGTCGGGGGCGGGAGATTCATGTGATTGGTTGTTGGTGCCTTGCTCGCAAAAAATCCCCAAGCTTCAGATACGCCCACCTCCAAGATTTTTTTTAACGCTGCTGTGTGGACGGGCCGTAAGGCTCATTGGGTTGCTTCAGGAAATAAAAAAACAAGAGATGAGTTGTTTCATCTCTGCTTTTCCATCCACCCTTTTTTAAAATGTATTCCCACTTTCATGAATAAGCCCAAATAGGGCGGCAGGATCTGATGGACACTTTGCCTTTTATTCAGCTCCACCTTCAGATGTTGTTCCATGAGAGAAAGAAAGAGTTTCCTTTGAACAGTGGGAGCCTCTGCTGCAGTGAGCTCTTATTTAATCACTGAAGTGGCTTCCACTCTTGAATACAAAAATACTGCTGCCCTCATTCTTCTTCCTGTCTTAGACCATTGTTTTTTGTAACACTGAGCTGTTGAAGTTGTTGTAATTGTGACCTGCTGGATTCAATTTGCTCCAGATAAAGCGTGATTATAGCCATGGCGACTCATTAAGGTCGGCCCTGCCCTTCAACAATGTGACTCCCCGGCTTGTGGAGTATCCGAAGCTTTTTAATTAATGAAAGGAATTTATTTTTATTAACAAGACCTATCTGATAGGCATCTGGCTAGGGGGGAAAAACAGACCACCACCACCTGTCTTAATTTGACTGAAAATCAAAGTACGAGGCAATACATGCTTACATTCAATCCACAAAGGAAAGACAAGTGAGCAGAGGGAAATATCAGGATGCCATTGTTTAAATCTCACACCTTAAAACCCAAAAGCAACTGAAGAAGGAAATGTAAAATGATAGATGGAGCCCTGTTCATGCATTTATTTTTTAGGTGAGACTTCACATCTCTCTGGCAGGCTGGACAGTGTTTGCAGGCCTGTTTGCAGCCTCAGAATCCTGCGTCCCTTTTCATCTCTGCTTAAAGTAATTATGTAGAGGCGAGTGGGGAAATGAGAACCATGTGGCAGCCTGTAATTAGATTTTTGGTAATGAATGGGTCAAACACCAGTTGCAGGCAATTGAGCTCAGAAATTCCCTCTGAAGACGGAGCTCGGCAATGAAGTGCGTCACAAGGAGCGTGGGCATGCACCATTACAGGTCATGGATGAGAAGCTTGTTTGAATTTATTAGCCAGTCAAAAATGTTTTTAGTTTTCTAAATTCAAGCTGTTCAGTAAATACAGGCCAGTCACTTATGCTCAGAAATTACGAGTGGATTTTACACAACTGCAGTCTGAAAGAAGTGTAAATTAGCTTCACATAGGAGCTGTTAACCCGAGTGTTATTTCAAAGGGTTTGACACTCTGCAGAGAAACAAGACTAGACACGACGTCTATTCAGGCCACAGTTTGGACCTTTGGGGAACAAACTGACACATTTGCCCTCGTTCCGTGTCCATAAAATGATACTCCAAACATTGTTCATGCTTGTTTAAAAGACATTGGTCCCATATATGGTAGTGATGTTGTAGTTTCTTCCCCCTGAATATTCTGCTTATCAGCACAAACTGTGTCACGAAAAAGCTGTGTCAGCTAGTTTATTTGAGTCAGAGCCAAACTCTAGTCTACAACATGTGCACGAACAGATGATTAATGATTCGGTCTCTAAAAAAATATGATTTTTCTCTTCCCTTCTTTTGACCCTCTGTCGCATGTTCTGCACATTTGGATAAAGTGAAAATGTATAATCAATAGTGTCCAAATTTGTCAGAGATTCAAGGAGTTGCAGACTCTCTAGACACTTCAGAAAGATAATTAACTCAGTCTTGCACAATGTGAGCTCATATTTCTGTTGGATTACCTCATTTGCAATCCAGGTCATATTTAACTAAAATCTAAAATAGCTAAATGTATTACTATATTGTGCAAGAAGTTAAAAAGCTTGTAAGAACGCCAAGAAAATAGTCAAGTGCTGCTTTTCACACCACATTAGGAGCAATTAGCTGTGCTTCATAAATATTTGATATGAAGCACTTCCTGGACTCATTACAAGTTTTGTTTGAGGTACTCAAGAATTTCTTGTTTTATGGCATAGTGCTATAAAATAAAGACGATAGTTGTGGTTCTTGCCTAGAGTCTGCTTATTAAACTCATCAAACATCTGTATTTTAAACAACAGAGATTCAGTCTGAACTTTAACCCTCTTCATTCTGATGCAGACTTAATTGTAGTTCTATTTAAATGTTAAAGTACTTACACAGCGTCCACACGGCGGCGTGCGTTGAAGCTTGCCGGTGGGCGTGTCTGAAACTCGACCAACAACCAATCACATGAATCTCCCGCCCCGGACACACAAGCACACGGTTTGATTGGCTAGAGCTTGTACTGGCATATGATTTGATTGGCTGACGCTTCCGTCGAAGCTTCAAAAGTTGAACATTGCTCAACTTTTGAAGCAAGTGAAGCGACGCTCCCACAATGCAGTTCGGCAAAGTGTGGCGTCACCCCATTCAAAGTGAATGGGCAGAACCGTGTGGACGGGCCGTTACGAAATTGTCTGGACTTTGTGTCAAGGTTTATCCCAACATCAATTAAGATACAAGTAAACAATAATTTAAGCTGCTTACTCACTTCTTTGTTTCCAGGAAGGGCCACAGTTACAATGCTAACAAGCCTTTTTTAGGAAACTACATGACACATAATTACATTTGTTGTTACTGTGTGACTTTCTGGCAAAGGAAGAACAACAGGCATCCTATCTTAAAGAGGTTTTTCTCAAAAGTTAGAGCTAGTGAGACAAATGTGCCAGCTGAGGTGTCCTGAATAACGGGGGAGTCCTGTGTGTCTGTACGTCCTCTCTGACTCTAATTGGCTGTCACATTCTCAATTCTCAGCGACACAGTGAGCGTCTCTTCGCCTCACCCCTGTGGGTTCAGCAGCTTTACAGCTCAGTGACAGATTAACTGCAAAGACATTGTGATGCACTTTGTTTATCACATAACTGGAGATTCTCACAGAATTTGCCATAAGAATCTTGTCGTATGGATTTTTGTTTGGTTTTTACCTTGGATTGTCTTTTGTAATGTGCCACCACGCAAGGACATGAGCACCTTTTTTTTTTTGAGTTGCTCCCCTGAGTAATCCTTGTCATATTGCAGGAGCTTTAGAGGCTACCAGACCCATCTGTCATTATGAACTCATTCCTTCTCTTTCTCTTGTTATCTGCCGTGCAAAATAGTGCAAGTTATAAATACACGCATCATCGCGCCGGGTCATCAGCACACAGATACTCCTGATGATCATAACGGCCTCACTGTCGTCTCTTCGGCGATATTAGGTAATAAAAAGAGCAGCACCCACCCACATCACCGGGAAGCTTTCAGTGCTTATACAGGAAGCGGTAGGTAAAGTTGAATATCAACACTGTACTAACAAACTTTCTACATGGCAAAGTGTTTGGTTTTCCAATAGAGCACATTAGGGTTGGATTAAATGACACAATACAACTTAAAACTATTTGAGATAGATTGTTCTAAAACGATGATAACATGGAAGCTAATAGTGTTCTGTGGACAATGTTGCTAATAAATGAGCTGGATACTTGTATGGCAAAATCTGATGTTTGAACCAATACGATTTTAAGTACCTTTGTCAAGTATGTACTTCATTAGATCAGACAGAATTGACCTTTTGCATGCATATTTTTAGATAAAGTTTCTCAATTCCTAATAGTATCCCAGCACTCCAGCCCTCAATTTTCTCAACATCGTATATAACTAATACTAATAAATAAAATAGGGCTACACTGGCATCTGAGCTAACAACATTTTTGTCTATTTGTATTTGTAAGAAAAATATCACTCGTCACTGAGCTTGAGCTTCAATAATCAGGATTTATTATCCTTGCAAGAATGGAAGTAGTCATCACATACAGAGCTGCATGGGACAAATAGTTCCCCCAATAGTGTCTTTCACATGCTTAAAAACAAGAGAGGGGGTATCACAGTCACAAGATGCAGGAATACCGGTTCAAAGCCGTATTCATTGTTTAGTTCAGATTAGCTAAGGCCGACGTAAGCAATAAACATGACCGTCATATGCCTATCTCCATAGCGATAGACAATAACAATCATCATGTTAATCACATAGCTATCATATGCCTAAAACAGTGTGTCCTGACGCTCTTCTAGGTAATCATACATCCTGTTACGTAGACAGCTACAGTTGGGCCTTTGTTATCCTGGGCTACTCTGATATTGGAAGAGTACATTCAGTATTTTCCCAACAGTATTAATCACACTAGATCTGATCACATGAGTTATTTCCCATGTCATGCTTTTCTGGTTATTACCCGTCCCCTTGTGTGTTATGTAGCTTTTTCTGCATGTAAACGGTCTGCAGAGTCACAAACCCTCAAAGTACACCCTGTAGCGAGTAAAACTCTAACACAGAAAATACCTGTCTATGCTGCCCCAGAACGCCTCGTTGGAGATTTCTCTTTTCCATTGTTTACTTCTTGGGTATAGTGACGTATTTCGGGTATAGTGACGTAACGTCCGCGGAGCCGTTACGTTTGGACTAATCCGTGGACTTCCTCACACACACACACACACACACTCGGCAGGACGTTGCGAGGCTCGCTGCTGTGAGGAGCGGGACACTGTGAGCTGGCTCACTGGTGTGGGGTCGGCGAGACAGCGAGACACTCAGCCTGGGCACACACACAAACTCCCAGCCAGGCTGCGGCTGTGTGTGTGTGTGTGCCCTGGCTGAGTTTCGCGGTGTCTCGCAGACGGCCACTGGGCTCACAGGGAGGGGGGGGGCAGGAGCTCCAACAAGCCGTTTAGGACAGAGAGTGAATACACATACTATACGGAGATGCTGTATGAGAAACCAATGTGAGTTTGGAAAATTGCACAATATACATTTATTTTAGTATACCTCAACAATGGAATTATGATCAGTAGAAATGGCCATGCCATGGGACCTTTAATAAACTGCTCTTAGAGTTCTTAAAAGTCCTTTTAATTTCTGACTTTGTATTCAGTCTTTGAGAACCACGGCACAGCCCTGAGGCTCTTGTGTGATTTCTCAGTGAGAAAGGTCCTTGAAACGCTCAGTCAGCCGTCTGCAGATGAGCTGTGATCCATGGCTGCAACAGCTGCTCCCCCCCCAACACAGACCCATGACTGTGCTTTCCCCTGCAGCTGCCTCCATCTTTTCCCCCTCCATCACTTCCACAGGGAGCGCCCTACCTCTATCCTGAAATCACAATTAATTATTTGACGGGTTGTCATCAAGCACAATGACCCAGAGACTCCTTAAGGAGAGAAATACATGAGGATATACAGGAACCCCAGAGGCCATGATGAGTTTAAAGTGAAGTAACATCTCCTCTAGAGGCCGGTGCTCACTGCTGCAGTCAGATATTAGGATTTACAAAACTCACATGCTACAGTTTGTACTAGTATCCATTTTCTTCTGGAGCTACAACAAATATTGCAGGCAGAAACCCCACACATGGGAAAAGCTGTGGGAAGTGTTTGGTGTTTTTCAAGACTTAAATGACAATCAATTTTCTGTCAGTCAAATTATAGGCAGCTGTAATGGCTCAATGATAAGGACAGAACGGATCGATAAAAAGAGCAATTTCTTACTGTATGAAAGCTTATTCACATCCTTGACCAGCTAAGAAAATCCATTAAAAAGGTTAAAAATACAAATAGTAAACACTCTTAGTGCCTTTTAGCTCATATTGTAATGTTATACGTGTGCAGAGCATTTATTTACAGAGTGAAATAACAGTAAGGTATATTCCTTATTGATTTCTCTGCATTTAGGATAAGTGGACCCAGCACTGCAGTACATATAACCTTCGTACTGCTGACTAGAGAAAATACTACTGTTGTTGTGGAACATTGTAACACTGCAGTTTCTCATTTTCTGCACACAGCTATTTTGTGCCACAGATACATTAATACAATGTGAGAATGTTTGTTGCGTTTAGAGGAAAACATTTTACTGACCTAAAGAGGAAATATTATGCTAATGTCCAGGTTTATATGTTGTCCTCTACTGTGACATGTCTCCATGCTTTAATGTTCAGAAAGCTCTCTTCTGTGTGACGTCACGTCGTGTCACGTGACTTGAATTTTGAATTGAGCCGTCCCTTACGTTATAGATACTATCTCTTTACGTATTAGTGATGGCAATTCCGGCTCTTTTTAGTGAGTCGGATCATTTGGCTCGGCTCACTAAAAAGAGCCGGCTCTTTCGGCTCCTAAACGGCTCTTCATTTTTACCACAGTTTACCACGGGGCCTCAGTTTCGCCGCTGCGAGGCTCAGGCGCGTGCTCCACTAGCACCCCCCGTCAAGGCTCGCCGGCAGTACACTTTCCGTCACAGGAACACGCTTTGCTGGCGGCGAAAAGAATCCCACCAGACTCCTTTGCCCCTCCAACAGAGAGATGTCCTTGTCTTTTTTCCTTTTCGTCATTTCAAGCGATAAAAACTCGATCTTCTCTCGAATTATACATTTTTTTGGACGCCCTCGGCTCGAGTTCAGGGCGTTCCGAGCTGAATAAGGGCGTCAAATGACAGCAAGACGCCCCCCTGGCGGAAACGCTGGTCCCGCCTCTTAGCCTATCACGTAAATGTGTGTGGGAGAGGTTTTGTTTTTATTGAACTATCCCAGCAATCCCTCACGTGGTGATTTGTTCATCCCAAAGGCTGTGTACCTGATGAAGAGAACTCTTTCTAAATCTAGAAAAGCAAACTGAAAGCATGATTCTAAAAGGTTCTGAGTCTTTAGTGAGCAGAAAGCAATGAATTATTCAAATATCGTCACAGCTTTTGAGTGGATTGCTATGAAATTTGTTACGGACGTTTATGTTCGCCTCAGGGTGATTTTAATTAACTATTCTGACTTTTCCCGTTGCGCCTTCAACATTTTCAGTTTGTCTTGAACTTTTGTCAATTAAAAAAATACCTACAAAAATAACAACTGATTACGAAGCTGGCTGTCTGACAAATCAGAGATAGCTTTGTGACAGTTTGTCTTTGTTCAGATGATCTAATCAGGTAGTCAAACCTAAAGCAGTGGAAAGAGAGCGTTTGAAGAAGAGTGAAAAAAAACTTGAATTCTTATCGTTAGACTTCTTAATATTTCAGTCCTTGCAGTACCTCTTCTTGAAGCCTTGCTACCCGGGGCCTTATTAAAAATACAAGCTGTGGGATCTTTCTGTCGGCCCTTAACTCCTTCAGTCCGTCTCACTTTCTGTCAAAAGCTCAGATGCCT
The DNA here is from genome assembly GCF_902827165.1 of Trematomus bernacchii. NCBI lineage: Eukaryota > Metazoa > Chordata > Actinopteri > Perciformes > Nototheniidae > Trematomus > Trematomus bernacchii. The sequence goes on along the minus strand of NW_022987662.1, from coordinate 3,837,329 downwards.
CTTGGACAGGCGGAAAAAAGCAAGCGGCCTCACTCAGTTTTGCTGCAGGATATGTCTCTCCTTCAGCTTTCTCTCATTCACAAGCTGCTTTTCCCCACATGACTCTGAAGTGGTCAAGTAAAAAACCTGTTATAGTTGGATGTCAATAGTATAGAGAACTGCTTCAGAAAGCCAGTGTGCAGAGAGACTGTTCAAATATTTATACAAGTGCTTGCCCTCAAATGTCTGGAAACGTAAAGGCAGTGTCCCACTTCCTCACTGCTCAGCACCTGCTGCTCTGACTTCAGATGAACATATTCTGCTCGGACCGTCTCGGTGTATTAGTCACAACATGATGCGTTTCAGAGAGCTTGCAAACATGACATGCTTTCATGCTCTCTGACTTGGCAGATTGATATTAAAGCCTGTGTTAAAAGCGTCTCGTCTGTTTCCAAACTCCGAAATAACTGACTGCTAGAGCAATGCAGTCTGCGTTAATCATCAACATGACCAGTTATTTGCAGACTTAAGTCACTGCTTGCTCACCAGTTGTAGCAGCCTACGTTTTTTTTATCTGGGTCATCTGTGCTTTAGCTTTCCCCTGTGAACACTACAGACCATTTGATATGAAAACGTCGCAGGATATAGCCTTCTAAAAAGAGACTGGGTTGTATTTCGTATTGATTTTCAGTATGACTGTAATGGACTATTTATACCATGCATGCAGAGACTACTCATCATCTGTAAGGAAGGGATTCAACATTAACAATCTTTGAAAAGAATAATATAATACTCAGTGTACAGTGACTGTTACTCAGTGGCTCCAGGTTATATTTTAACTGCAGACTGTGTTGTATAACGCTGAGACTGATGAATATTTAAAATGAGTCTGCCCAATATTACAGATCTAGATTTGTTTGGCCTATATAATGTCAAAACAACTGAACAATGTCAATCCCAGTGTCTTAAAGTCCAAGGTAACATCTTTAAATGTATTTTCTTTTTGTCATTTTAAACCCCAAAGATAATCAGTTTATATGACGCAAAGAAACAGCAGGAATATTTCCATACATAAGAGGCTGAAAACAGCATTTTCTGCCAACTTTGCTTGAATGAAGATTTAAGATTAAAGGGGCCCTATTATGCTTTTTTGGTTTCACTTTCCTGTGGCTTTCGACTAAGCGGCTGACCAATCACAACAGAGCCGGGCCAGCTTACCAATCAGAGCAGACTGGGACATGTAAACGTGTCGCAGAAGAGGCACAAAATACAAATGTGAACCTGAAGATGAACATAACAGGTCCCCTTTAATAAATGATCTGAATAGTGGTTGTTTATTTTACAGTCGATAAACAAATAGATTAGTCGTCTAATCGTTGCAGCTTTATTAGTATAAGGTGAAGACACGAACGGCCATGATGTCAGTATCTCTCTTTGAGTGCAAATATACTTTATAGCTCACTCTTACTCTTCTGCCACCTTGTAAGCCTAATGCCTACAAGTGAAAATGGCTACAACAGCAGCCCTTAAGGTGCTTAACACCAAACAGCCTCGCAGCTCCACTTGTAGGTAATGATGGCATTATCCTTGATCCCACAAAGTAAACCCGGAGCGATCAATGCTCTCCTGTGTGTTTTCCATGCAAACAGCTCTCAGATTATGCTGAGTGCAGCGCAGAGAAGACATCCTGCAGATTAGGACGCTACAACTGAAGAGATAGAGATTTAGTTCCCATCCGTGTGTGTTGCTCCGACTCCCAGACTCAGCCACGGGCAGAGCTTTAAGCCATCTTGTTTTTGGCTCCAGATTAGGCCGAGCGACAGCGTTTGCCAGCATCTGTCTGCCATTAGCCCTGTGACACTGGCAGTCCGGCTGCAATTAATCAGAGAGTTGTGATGTCGCCACTCGGTCACTCTGCACCTCGGGCACATCGCTACGCAGCAGGAGTAGGGTCAGCGTTCGAAGGGTCACATGGCCTCGCAGTTTTTACTGTACACGTTCTGAATAAACCAAAGATCACTGGTTTGTAGGTACTTTGTTGGACCAGAGCATTTTGTCTAATGTTAACCTGAATTGATTCACATTTGACTGTGGCTGAAACACATATCACTTATTTTATCTAATACTGATGCACTGTTGCTGGCTTTTGGACAATTCAGCCTTTGGTCAGTATCCTGGTAATGTTGTGTTTGGTTGTAAATCCAGAAGTATCCAGGTGGCTCTGTGCTTAGTGCAGCCGGATAACACGACTCTATTTGACAAGGCTTTTATAAAAAAAGAAGCTTAACATTTGCAATTTTCATCTCCTCAAATGTGAAGTTTTGCTCCCTTTTTTTCCGTTTCATATCAACATAGATTGTCATGAACTCACATTTGATTCGAGGACATTTTGATAAGCATTGCTCACAGTTTTTCGACCCTCAATCAATAATAACATTTCAAATTGAATTGACTGATTCATTTTCTGCCCGTTGTTATGATCGATTAATTATCCAACTGTTTTGATTTTTATATCAGTCTTTTCAGCTTTGAGGTGCATTGAGGCACGCAGCTGAAAGGAGACGAGCAGCAGGCTGTCGGGTCATTTTGGGCAAGATGAAATCACGTGTGTGTCATGTGATTTGCCAGTACCTTTTCTCATTCCTCTCCTTTACAGGCCAACACACACACACACACACACACACACACACACACACACACACAGACACACAGACACACAGACACACAGACACAGACATAGACACACACAGAGAGAGACACAGACACACACACACACACACCAGCTGTGCTGTGTTTCAGGTTAGACGGGGGAGAAGTAATCTCTACACATCAGAACTGCCCGTCACATGGAGGCAGCACGGAGACATTTTTACTTGACAGAATGTTGTTTTTTTCCCAGTTTGTTTTTTAGATGGTTATCTCTCTGTGCTGTGATCTTAACCCGGGCAGTAATGAAACCGTTACAACCGCACAGGCTTAAATTCACCAGTCGTAGGAGTTTTATCCTTATCAAGAGGAGCTGTTATGTCGGCATAAGGTAAACAGCACCTGCGTTCCTTTTCTGGTCTGAACCGCATTGCTTTATCAAGGCTGGCGCTCAGTGTTGTGGGTTTCTGTGTTTGATAAGGATTGTTTGGCACTTTGTGGACATCCTCCGGGCTTGTGCTGTAGTGATTTAGCTATGAAGCTCAGAAAGTAGACTGTCTGCTGCCCGTGGAAAGAAACAATCTGTTCTGAAATGTACACAATGCTCATTATGTAAGATTCTTTCTGAAAGGTGACCTAATATTACTTTCAGTTTGGTTTTGGGCTCTGGCTCTAGCTATCTCTTCAAAACGTACGCACACTTCAGCTTCCGAGGTCTTCATTCTTTCTTGCATTCTTATATTTTCTAACTAGCTCCAAACCGGGAGAACATGATCAGAGGAAGATGTATTTATGGTTATTCTTGCATTGATCTTAAGATAAAACACAAGCCATCGGGAAGAACTTGAACACTTCAAATAAAATTGGCATGCGAAGTGAAGCGTTCTGCATCAGAAGGGCAGCTGGTTTCCTTTGTCGAAGCCTTTTTCTCCTTTGAGCCAGTGCAGATAATTCTACATCACTTCTTCAGGTGGACTGTTATCAGGGATGCTGGGTAATTTGAGTCAGTGATGAGGTCGGGGTGCAGGAGGAACCCTTAATGAGATTTGCTGGAGGTGCTGCTGGTGTTGGCTTGCCAACTGTGTGCACTTTTACTAGTGAGCGCCCTCCTCTGTTCTGTGCTCCTCCTGGCTGATTCAGAAAGGGAAGAAATTGAAAGAAAACATACTCCCTGGCAGGGCTCGAGCTTAAGGACCTCCCGTCGTCCCGGGGCCGAAAGAAATCGGGTCGGGGAGGATACAAATACATTTTGGGACGAATTTGGGACGAGAGTTAAAATAAAAATACCCTGCTAACTCTACTACGAACGGCGATGAAAATGAAACTGACTGCACGTTTTGTGTAGCACACAGTTATTAAACCTCCTTGTCAACATAAACACACACAAAGCATTTAGCAACCCGCGAAATACACACACACACAGTACGTAGCTACAGCTGTCAGCCAGCCGCACAGCTGTGATGTAACTACAATTTTTTTACCCCGGAGCGGTGCGGAGAAACGAAACTTAATTTAGGAAGCAGCTTTTGACGACGCGCTATGCATGGGGCACCCTAGAGGGGGTTTCCAGACATGTCATTGCAGCTGAGATGAGAACTCTCCATCGCATTTAGTCCTTAGCAATATGCTGCGCCTCTCCCCATGTAGGGATGGGTACCGAGCCCCGGTATTAAACGGGCCCCGGGCCGGAATTATTAAAGACAGTGGTACCAACAGTGGTCTTTTTATCGGTACTGGAGACATTTAAAACATACATGTCATATGTATTATTGCTACATGAACATTATATTGCAGTTTTAGTTTCGCCAACTCCTTTTCTAATATGCAATAAGACTACAAAATGCGTCTATGATGTATTTTCCAATCCAGACGAGAGAGCTCTCTCCCCCGTCTGTGTGCGAGGGGGCGGGGCAGTTTGTAAAGGTCTCCTGACTGTGTTACAGACTGTCATCCTGGTTAGTGGTTACTCTTGGTTCTGTCTTCAGGACAGAGTGTTGGATTTTTTTGTTAATCGGATGGGACTTGATTGGATTCAATATTAGAATAACTTTCTCGCTTGTGTGTTTTTTTTAAATATATTTGGCCTTTGTTTCTGTGTTTGACTGATTTACTCAAATAAAAAGGTTGATGAATTATCATCTAATGATTTGTATGATGTTTTATTTATGTTAAAGGTCACTTTGAATGATTTCAACTAATGATAATGTAGAAAAACAAATATTTTAAATTCGGGACGGTCCACATTAATTTCGGGACGGCTTAGATTGTATTTCGGGACGGTTCCGGGAGGATGGTGAAAAAAGTTAGTCGAGAGCCCTGCTCCCTGGTATTCTGCAGCACACATGCAGTGGAAAAAGGTTGGGCTGCAGTATCTTGCTTTACAGAGAAACATTTACAGTGGCTAACTATGGAGAGCCTGACTATACATACATGTTGGCATTATATTAAGGATGGCAGCATTCCACCTCCAGCCTCTGTTATGACAAAAGAAACTTTATCTGTTACATCGAGGCAGTTTCTAATGAGCCTGCTTTACTAAATGCAGCTATCAGTTCCCAGTCATGAGTTTCAAAATATGCATGTAAAATGTTTTGGGACATAAAACGTGTTTGTAAGCTCCAATAGTTACTTTGATCTTGCTTTTAGATTTTTTTTTAATAATCGGCACTATTTTTTTTCTCTCCCAGGTTCCTGCTTTGAGAAGAAAGACTATATTCCAGAAGCGCGATCTCCAAAAGGAATCCCTGGAAAAAGTGACCGAAAAATGAGCACATCCCGGATAGAAGAAGCTGGCCCACCCACCCGTCTCTCTGACCTGTGAGCGGCCATGCCCTCCGTGCCTCACCCATCGAGGGGAACTCTCCAGACACCGGAGTGTTTTCTGGAATAGAGTAGGAAAATAGCTTAACCCCGCAATAGAAATGGTATTAGTTTGTCTGAGCTATACCACATCAGAGGTTATTTTAGAATACAGGTGAGGCCGAACCTCACCTTGCTGACAAGGTCGTATCATGGCCGCTGCTGATCCCCATAGCAACGCTTCCTTGGCAATGCAAGGAGCAGACTGAGAGAGTCAACGATGCAGCGTAACGGCGGGGGGGCGGGCGCCGGTGGCCAGCCATGGCTGTTACGGCGCGTGCGTCTCACCTGGCTCAGTTTCATGCTCTTTTTCATCCTGGTCTTCTTCCCACTCATCGCCCATTACTACCTCACTACCATCGATGAAGCCGGGGGTCCCGAGAAGCACATCTTTGGCCCGCGGCCCGGTGGCGAACTCTGTGAGGCCAAACATGTGCAGGATCTGTGCCGGATCCGCGAGTCGGTCAGCGAGGAGCTGCTGCAGCTGGAGGCCAAGAGGCAGGAGCTCAACGGGGAGATCTCCAGACTCAACATGCGCATCGAGGCCTGCAAGCGCAGCATCGACAGCGCCAAGCAGGACCTGCTGCAGCTGAAGAACGTTATCAGCCAGACAGAACACTCCTATAAAGAACTGATGGCCCAGAACCAGCCCAAGCTTTCACTGCCGGTCAGACTGCTGCCAGACAAGGAGGACCCGGGTTTACCACCGCCGAAGTCTGCACGCTCCTGCCGCCTACGCTCCTGCTTCGACTACGCCCGCTGCCCTCTCACCTCTGGGTTTCCAGTCTATGTCTACGACACAGCCTCCTATCCATGGGCAGACTTTATTGACCCCCTGGTGAAGCAGGCGTTTGCAGCATCAGTGAAGAGCAACATTTATATAACCGATAACCCCAGCATTGCCTGTCTCTACTTGGTTTTAGTCGGGGAGCTGCAGGAGTCCTCCCCGCCTCCACCTCCCTCAGATCTGGAGAAGCAACTGAAAGCTCTGCCTTACTGGAGATCTGATGGACACAATCATGTTCTGGTGCATTTCTCTAGAAAGTCAATGACACAGAACTTCCTGTATAATGTGAGCACAGGACGGGCGGCAGTCGCTCAGTCCACCTTCCTGGAGCAGCAGTACCGCGAGGGCTTTGACTTGGTTGTGTCCCCGCTCGTTCATGCCCTCTCAGAGCCAAACTTTTTAGAAGTGCCCCCTCAAGTTCCTGTAAAGAGGAAATACCTCTTCACCTTCCAGGGGGAGAGGGTGGAGTCACTAAGGAGCAGCTTACAGGAAGGACCCCCCCAGACCTTCGAGGAGGAGATGGAAGGAGACCCACCAGCCGACTACGATGATCGCATCATCGGCACCTTAAAGGCGGTGCAGGACAGCCACCTTGATCAGGTGCTGGTGGAGTTCACCTGCAAGAACCCCCGGCCGAGCCTGCCGACTGAGTGGGCTCTGTGTGGGGAGAGGGAGGACCGGCTGGAGGTGCTCAAGGTTTCCACCTTTGGCCTGGTGATAGCTCCAGGGGATGGGCAGCTGGTGGCCTCAGCAGGCTGTGGGATGAGGCTCTTTGAGGCCCTCGAAGTGGGGACCATCCCAGTCGTGTTGGGGGACCACTCCAGACTGCCGTATCACCAGCTTATTCGATGGAGCGAAGCTGCCATCATAGTCCCTAAGCCTCGTGTCACAGAGCTACACTTCCTGCTGCGCAGCCTATCAGACAATGACATGCTGGCCATGAGGCGGCAGGGCCGCTTCCTGTGGGAGACGTACTTCTCTACCTCGGAGAATGTTCTAAACACCCTCCTGGCCTGCATCAGAACCAGCATCCAGGTTCCTGCTGCTCCCATCAAAGAAGAGCCGGCTCACGAGATTCCCCACAAAGCAGGGAAGCTGGCAGGAACTGACGCCAACCTGGCTGACAATGGGGACCTGGATCTGGGTCCTGTTGAGACGGAGCCCCCCTACGCCTCTCCGCGCTTTCTCCGCAACTTCACATACACAGCTTCAGAAACATATAGAGCATGGAACCGGGCCCCGGGGCCTTTCCATCTGTTCCCTCACACTCCTCTGGACCCCGTGCTGCCCTCTGAAGCCAAATTCCTCGGCTCTGGAACTGGCTTCAGGCCCATCGGTGGAGGTACGGGAGGCTCAGGGAAGGAGTTTCAGGCAGCTCTAGGAGGGAACGTGCCCCGAGAACAGTTCACCGTGGTCATGCTGACCTATGAGAGGGAGGAGGTGCTGATGAACTCTCTGGAGAGGCTGAATGGACTGCCGTACCTCAACAAAGTAGTGGTGGTGTGGAACTCACCCAAGCCTCCCTCAGACGACCTGCTGTGGCCAGACATCGGCCTGCCCATCGTGGTGAGTGCTCCTAATGACTAACACTCTTGTTCAACAAATGTCCAATTTATCTCAGTGATGTTTGTTTGTATTTGTAAGGAATATATCTCTGTCTTATCTCGTCTCTTTGAAGTGCAAAAGAGTGACTCGTAGTATTTTTGAAGTGTTTCTGAGGTGGTGCAAAGTTTGACGCGCTGCATTACATAAAGTTGTTTGGATCAGTTCTTCTTTGAAACTCTGCAGGAGTCCATACAAATTACTAGCCGCTTAACTAAAAAGATGTGAAGAAGTCTGACATCCATGAATAATACAATTTGGGCTTTTGAATTAAGTCTGAAAAAATAAAATATTCATGTGATTCATATTCACCCCATTAGTTTGTGACGGGGACAAGTGGTAAGCTGTGAAGAGAAACTAAAGAATTAGATTCTGTTTTTGTCAGTGCCAGCAGAGTCTTTGAAGCCACCTGGCACTACTATTTAACAGGCGTATATATAAACTGCTTCTATACGGATCATGTATAACTACAACGTATGACTGACACATGTTTGGAATCATTTTGTGCTAAAATGTATTTTATGGAAGAGTCCGAACTTTGTGATTTTAGTCTTTGCAGAACATTGACATGCACATAAACCTATATAACACACTACAGCAAAAGCAAAAACTCCCAAAAGCACAATCAAGTATCACTTCTAACGATAATGACTGAAAGAGTTTGTTGTTTGCGCCTGCAGGTCGTCCGCACAGAGAAGAACAGCCTCAACAACCGCTTCCTTCCCTGGGACGTCGTGGAAACCGAGGCCATCCTGTCGATTGACGATGACGCTCATCTCCGCCACGACGAGATCATGTTCGGGTTCAGGTCAGTGACAGTAACAAGAGTGCATGAGGCTTTAGGGATTCATACATACAAGAGAGAAACCCTGTAAACAACATGTGTCATCACTTTGGGCTCTTGGGCAACACATGCATTTGTCATTACTTTTTTGTGGTTTAAAACACAAAGCATTTTATTGTCTTATAACATTGAATTCAAGTGGATTTTATACGGGGAAAAACAAAGATACGTAGAAGTGAGAACAAATCTCTACTAATTTAATTACAAATGTTTGCTTAAATACTCACATTTTGAAAGGCACTGCATTGACAAAACAATTACCTTTAATGTTTGATGATAGGCACCCAGACGTGGAGGGGAAGAACAGGCAATTAAAGGAAATCTTTACAGACCACAATTTTCGCTTTTTTCCCGGTTATTTTGAAAAGAAAAGGGGTTGTGATTAATGGAGTGTGTTTTTGTTTGTTGAAGAAAACAAGTTTGATGATAGTTAAAATTGTCCTTTCTCAAGAGACATGGTGTGAAGAGAGTCGAAAAAATGCAGCGTAATTAAAGGGAAAGCTTCGTCTCCAGTGGGAAGGGAAAATGCCCCAAAGAATGCAGAAGCTTCGCATTCCTGAACAACTCTGAATTCTACAGAAAAACTGAAGCAACCACTCGAAACTCAGCCAGATTAATTTAAAGGAAAACATGCTTCCTTGTAATTATGATTTATTTGTTAATACTTTTCTTGGATAGGCAGATTGCGAAGGCCATGTCTAATCCAATTAAAAGAGCAGATATGTTTTGCACCTTCCCCTTCCCTCTCTCACACTCATTTACGTGTGTGTGTGTGTGTGTGTGTGTGTGTGTGTGTGTGTGTGTGTGTGTGTGTGTGTGTGTGTGTGTGTGTGTGTGTGTGTGTGTGTGTGTGTGTGTGTGTGTGTGTGTGTGTGTGTGTGTGTGTGTGTGTGTGTGTGTGTGTGTGTGTGTGTGTGTGTGTGTGTGTGTGTGTGTGTGTGTGTGTGTGTGTGTGTGTGTGTGTGTGTGATATGCAGCTGACTGTCTTAGACATTTAAGTGGTCTCACATGAGCTCATTTAAAACATTAGATTTCTTGATTCGTCTGTGTCTACAGAAGGAATTCCAAGTATCTAATCTGATAAGATGAAACACAGATTTATCTCCAAAACCTTCCTGCCGCTATAGGGCTACATTATGGTAGTGTGAAACTGATAAAAGACAAGAGGATAATTACTTAATTAACCCCAGGAGGAAAAAATGCGTCACGTGTTTTATACAGATAAGTTCAAACACGCCACTTGCCACTTTTAAACCAAACTAATGACCATAAAAAAAAAATTGGCAAACAACAACAATTAAAAGTTCATTAAACATTTAATAATTCTGCCCAGTCATGTCTTAATTCATTCATTTAAAATGAGGAATTATAAACTGGATTAGAGCAACGTTTCATTATGAAGGAAATCACCTAGCAGCTGCATTAAAAATGTTTTAAATGTCATTGAGAGGAAGTGATGACATATATTATGAGATCCGGCAAACCTTTATCAGCCATTTATTTTATTAGCAGTGTGCTAATGCTTCACCACAAAGTAGCATGGGCACTATCGATTATTTTCAACACTAAAACACTTTTTAATTGCTCTGTTCTCTAATTTTCCTATTGCAAACTAATTAGTAACAAAAAACAATCATCCTTTAAAAAAACAAATATTTTATTCCATTTTAAACGGTATTTTTTACTCTACAATGCCCACAAACAAGAGTTTTTTTTAAAAGGAGAACTTCTGCTGACTTTGTCTCACAGAGTGTGGCGCGAGGCCAGAGATCGCATCGTGGGTTTCCCCGGGAGGTACCATGCGTGGGACGTGAACCATCAGTCCTGGCTCTACAACTCCAACTACTCCTGTGAGCTCTCCATGGTCCTGACCGGAGCTGCTTTCTTCCATAAGGTCAGACCTTGAACTCATCATCCTCCAAAAAAAAAACATACACCATGCAGCCAAATGTATCTCGTCTCATAGCCACATAATTGACTTGTCCCCTGGTGTTTGTTTTGATGTAGTACTACGCCTACCTGTACTCCTACGTGATGCCCCAGGCTATCAGGGACATGGTGGACGAGTACATAAACTGTGAAGACATCGCCATGAACTTCCTGGTTTCTCACATCACCCGAAAACCTCCCATCAAGGTCAGTGACGGGGCACGCAGTCCAGCATCTTGTAATCTTTGTGTCTCCTGCAGGCACCATGTATTTATATTTTTTCCCACTTAGCCTCGCCATTACTCAAACTGACATATCCAATATTGCACACAAATGATGAATCAAGAAAAAACAAGATCGAATTGGTGCGCTATGCCTGATTTTCAACTGGATTTTTATCGGAAGGACATTTATTACCAGAGGGCATATTTATGGCTAGACAAATAATTATAGCAATCACAGCATGGAAGCTGTTGGAGCAGAAATGTTATTGCAGCCCTGGGTTTAAGTTATTTTTGATTTAGTGGTGTTAATATTCAGGGGTGTTTCATTTAGGGAATTAAGGACTGCTTTGATGGAGTGTGTTGTGCATGACAGCAATTCGCTGCCAGGAATACGCCTTGTGAATAATGAATTTGGGGCAAGTTTTAATGTGGAGTCAAATAAAACCGAAGATAAATGACTTTTTATGAATCACTGCTGATGAATTAACATTCAAACTCAGTTTTTAGGATTGATTTCTGTATCCTGCCCCCTATTTGCATTTTACATATGCAGTTAACAGCTACATGATAACAGGGGCAGATTTACCACTTCAAATAATGATTTACCTTTTAAAGATATTGTTCCATCATTTAGACAATGAAAGACAAAGGCATGACACGTTTTGATAGCTAGCTGTTTTTACTAGCAAACAAATAAAATCTGTTGAGCTAATCAGCTCCCTATTCAGTTTTAAAACTCCACCTCTGGCTGACTTTTTAATATTACATGCTGATCCATTTTAGTCTTGAAAACAAACAAAGAAATGTTTTATTTATAATAATAATAATAATAATAATAATTCATGGTATTTATTTAGCGCTTTTCCAAGTGCTCAAAGTGCTTTAGATTACAGTATATGACATGTTACTGTCTTGCCCAAGGACACAGCGACATGCTGACTGTGTTATGGTGGTTGTCTTAAAAGACTGAGGCTTATGCTGATGGGTCCCAATCAAGAAGATGGCATCCTCAACTCATGCTCGTCCATGAAACTAATAAATGGCATTTTATTTTATTTTGTAGTGTATTGTAGATAATCCTAATGAGTGTTTTTGCTATCCTACATTGCACTATCCCCTCCTACAGCAGCATTGTGCTGTGAAATACTGCCTACACATATGACTATACTGTCTCTTTGTCCATCTTTAGGTAACGTCACGTTGGACTTTCCGCTGTCCCGGCTGCCCTCAGGCCCTTTCACACGACGACTCCCATTTCCACGAACGCCACAAGTGCATCAACTTCTTCGTCAAAGTGTACGGCTACATGCCGCTTCTGTACACACAGTTTCGCGTGGACTCTGTGCTGTTTAAGACTCGTTTGCCCCACGACAAGACCAAGTGCTTTAAGTTCATATAGCACCGGGCTGAGTGGCCCAGCAAAGAGCCAAAAGCAGAGAGGGTTGAAGGACTGGAAGTATTTAAAAGAACAGCAGCTCCCTCTGCACGCAGTGATGAAGATGGATGGACTGCCAGATAAATGCACAAAGGAAAAGTTGGTGGTGAGGATATTGCCCAGGGGGGGAGACAAGACCTTTTAAAGCTGTTGGCTGGGTGGTCTAATCCACAACTCTACTGGAAATGTGAAGAGTGGAAGCTGAAAGGGACGACTGCCAAGAAAATGAGCCTTTTCAGTGGATGTCACTCTTCCTTTTTCATGTTCTTCAATCACGCTCAATCATCAACCACTACAGATGTCATTTGCACCTCTTAACGGTCGCCGAGGAAAGACGACGGTTGTACAGACGAGTGTACATTAACTCTACCTAACAATGGAGCTGTAGCTGCTTCACTGACGGACTGATGTCGTGCTGCGCTCGCCAGCCGCCTGTCGACCGCTTCAGCTGGGAGGGCATCAGCAGCACATGGCTGACACTTCGATTATTTTTCATTTTCACAGTAACAAACTGTACTTCTTGTACGCAAGACGAGCACTGAGGGTCAGAGGTATTTTATTGGAAATTCTTCTTTTAAATCTAAATGTGTAAATCTTTTTTGATGGACAAACTTTTTCCAGATCCTCCGCCTGTTGGAGATCAGACACAAACTCATTGGTTCGAGAAAGAAACTCGACTGAAGACTTTGGCCCAATCATGTTTAGTATTGTCACATGTTCAGAAGGAATTCACTTCAGTGGTCACCATAATGCCTCAAATCTGTCATGGAAACCAGCCACCATCTTGTCATTTTATTATGCTTACAGGATCTGCACTCTTCGACGAGTGTTTGAAAATGGCCTGTTTTTTATGCTATAGGGTGTTGAATAATGTTTGTAAAACTGGTCTGAGATTCAAGTAGTCCTGTTTTAAATGTAATAATAATAATAACCAGCCAATGGTTACAATGTCCCTTACTGAAGTGCAACCAAGTCATGAATCACTGCTGCCAAAATCGGAAAAAGAAAATGTTTGGATGTCTAATTAAAGTTGTAATTGTAAAGAAGGATACATTTAACACAATTAGGATAATATACAAATAAATAAAAAAGATTAAAGGGAGTAGCTTGACGTTTTAGGAAATACAATTATTTGCTTTCATGTGCAGAGTTAGATATTTACAGCTCTGAAATCTGTCAACTTAGCTTAGCCTAGCTTATATTGGCATAAAGAATGGAAACTGGTTGAAAAACAACTAGCCTGTCTCTGTCCTTAAAGGTGGGGTAGGTAAGTTTGAGAAACCGGCTCGAGATACACTTTTTGTTATATTCCATGGAATGCTCTTAACATCCCGATAGCAATAAATATCTTAAGTGCTTTGACAAAAAATCCATAAAGAAATGTCATCTGTGGAAGCCGTAGTACTGTAAAAAGTACGACCAATCATTTTAAATAACTGGATGGCCTACCTGCCTGTCAGCCTTCCATCGGGGCACAAACTTATCTCGTGCCCTCATTGGTCATGTGCGCGTTCGTGTGTGTTGGAGGAGGGGCTCTGTAAGGAAGTGGCAGATTTTTTCCGGCTGTGTATTTTCAAATTCTAGCGCACTCGAGCTGGTTTCTCCAAAATGACCTACCCCACCTTTAACTCGTACCAAAATCAGTATCTTTGAAGCGCACTTACTAATGTTTTGTTAAATCCAAACAAAACATAAGGTGTAAACATGACAAGCTGTTTAGCTGTTGTTTTTTTTGCTAAGCTACCTGGCAACAGGCTAAAGGTAAGCCTATTGAATTAATAAATAGTATCATCTTACTCTCCACCAGACCGTAAATAAGCATGTTTTCCAACATTTCAAACTACTCTCTTTAATATATTTCCAGTTATAGCGCTGCGACAGATGTAATACAAATGTCCCGCCATGTTCATGCCTCCTGTATAGATCGCTCCCGGCTCAGACAGAAACGTCACTTTAGTGTCGCCATATTGGTTCCACTGTGTTTGTTTTTTACCATTGCTTGATGAATGTTTTCTTTGCCAAATAGGTACGATGTCTGCTGCTTCAGAGCATTGTTTCGGTGCAGCGTGTGAGTGGTTGCAGTCTGGTACATCCATTTCCACTCTGCATGGTACTTACGTTCAGAAGGCGATCCATTGGAGCCCTTTCCATCCTGTATTATAAATCCAAAGTCCTTTATTTGATCAGACTTTAATTGTGTAATCTGAACAAAACATTAACCTAAAAACATGCCTTTTAAAAAAACAAATTAATGATGCTTTCCCCTAAATAAGATTCTAACTGTGAGGATGCTTTTATGAAACAGAAACTCTCACAAGTCCATGGTTCCTGTATATTTATTGAATATATTATTAAAAAACATTTTTTTAAACTGATGACACATTCAATAAAATAACAAAACATTGTAGTTCATTATTCCTTATCCTTAAGAAGTCCCAACAGGACTTAGCCGTATATCTGTATTACATTACCAAGGAAAACTAGCTTGTGCCACTTAATGCTTGAGGGGGAACCTAACAGACCTGAGAGCAGCACTCGGGCAGGAAAGTGTTTTATGGACGTCAAGATGTCCTGGTTCTTGGGAAGGTCAACTTGAAACAGAATGTCATAAAATGAAAAGAAGCTTCTAGCACAGTCATAAAGTGTCTTTGAAGCCAAATCTCTACCTGCTCCAGGTGGCTGCTGCTGCCTCAAAACCATTACATTAGGCATGTTAGGTAAACAGGGTAAAGAGCCAGATTCCTAATTACACCAGTCTAAAATGGAAATGTGCACTCGTGCTGCACCAGACTTGGAAAACCACCTCACCTGAACGCTTTTATTGCAGCTCCTGGGGGCCTCATAATTACCTGGCTGCCTAAACCGGTCCTGGGGCATAAATGGGGTTAGATGGTATTTTTTTGGAAGTCAGTACCTCCCCCCTCTCCTTTAGGATATGTGGCACAGCTGGTTTTCCATGGCCCGGGGCAGGATACTTTCCCCCTGAAGGCCGCGGTCCCTCTGCTGGGTGTTGGGTGAAACTATGTGTGATCCAGGGTGAGGGTCCGCCTCCAGCCCCTTGCAGCGCTGCCTGAGCTGTGATGACCGAGTCAGACATACCATTGAAGGCCAGATTAATGGAAATAAAAACATTGTGAAAACATTATCTGACGTATAGCCTTGTTCTTTTACAAAACACACTCCTGCACGTTGAGTATTTGATATGTCCTAAAGATAGGAAGAGGGAATCTGAGTTTTCTTTTTAAAGAAATTGTTTGGTAATAATGTTTAAATCCCCCCTGCTTATAGCTACTGAGATAAGTCATTTTAAGAAGCTATCTCATAATCTTTGAAGTATTTTTTGGGCAGAAATGGGCTTCCATAGTTGACTAATGTTTCCTTAATGCTAAATAACCCAGCTGCTGTCTGTAAGCAAACTATAAGCTTCATATTTATCATACTGGCATGAGATTGGTCAGTCGTTTCCCAAAAAGTGGAACTAACGGATTGTAAATGCTGGTAACGCACAAATTGTGCTTGGAACAAAATGCCATTCTAATGAAAACACTCCAGTGGCTGTGATTCCCATCTCTGCAATCAAAAGCCATTTGTTTATCTCTCAGGAATGCTACACATCTGGTGTGTATCTTATAATGAATTAAATTGAAAATGTGGCTCTGCAGGAACTGTCAGAGCGAAGTGTAGCTGCAGGGCCGAACCCAGAGGACGGGGTCAGGTCTGACATCACTGAGACGAGAAAAATGCATCCCACACCCCTCAGCTTCAGCCAGAGGAGAGAAGAGGGAGGGCTTCATGCTTCTGCCTGAAACTCGGGGTGTGGCTGTGGAGTCTTCAGTGAGGTTTTTGGGGGGATTTTCTGACTCATAGCTAATGAAATTGGCTTTGTTCCAGATGCATGTAAAACCAGATTCCTCACACTCCTGCACAATGTTTTAATTTATTTCCGCCTTTATTTAATTATCCATCTCCTAGTCCCTTGTAATCAGAAAATGTTCCTTTTCAATGTAATTTCATTCTGCCACTCCGGCTCACTTCACTGCTGTCAGCGGCAGAGAAGCAGCCAGGTTTATTGGACTGCGCAGGCTTTTGCATATCCCTCCTCAGCGGGAAGCACCATGTTTCTACATGAATGAACATGGCTGAGTTGTCAGAAGGCTGAATGGTGAAACAGGCTCAATCTGTACTACACAGGAAAGGAAGCTGCTCTTTGATACAGTGGCATGCAGGGCTGTGTCCAATTCTGAAAGAGACTCAGCGAGCGGAAGACAGAATTTCACTCCTCTAGCTTAAAGTGGAGTTGGATGCATAGTGTAGCGAGTTATGCAACACCAAAAATAATCAAATAATAAAGTGTCTTTGTGTAGCACAAACCCCAGAGAGACACACATACATCTAGTAAACCATTTGACTGATAATCCAAAAACATAAAAGAGGGGAAAAGGATAAATGGATCTTGCATAATGTCATGTAAACAATCTGTACACAGCATAGCTTGTAAGCATAGTTGCAGCATGTTGTAGGCCCTTTTGTAACAGTCTTTTCATTGCCTTCTCTATTGTCAATGGCTATGACTGATAGAGAAATGTCTGGTATGCTGGTGGCAGCTTAAATCCAGAGAAGAAGAACAAGAGACAGGGAGGAGTCTGCTAGTCATGGACCGAGCTCTTTGGTCCAAGATTCAGAGACAGAAAAATGTGTCCTGTAAACAGTTACATGCAGACCTTGCTGTAGGCAGAATTACTGAAAGAAAACACTCCTTTTTTAAGTTCAGTAATGATAATGTCATTCATTCTCAGTCTGCCTGCCTCTGCATTTTTCTCTGTCAATAAAAGGCTGGCGCTGAAGCTTCCACCTCCACCAATAAAAGTCTGTGGCAGATTAAAGGGTATTCATGCCGTCTCTGGCAGTGAACCCCTGCACACCTGTACGCAGCACACACACACACATCCCTCCTGGTGCTTCTGCTACCCCCCCTGAAACTCTGGGTATGTTGTAAAATCTCAGTCTTCTTGAATCTTCCGCCCCCTATGTGTTGGTCAGTGTGTGCCAGTGGCAGACCTGCTGCCCCTCCGCCTCCTTCATCTCTGTCCAGTGGGCCTGCTGGTCCTCGCTGGTGCTGTTGAGGCCCAGGGAGACGCAGCCCAGCCGCTCCCTGGGCCTCATGCTGCTCCGCCGGCAGAACACCGACAGCACCAGAGACACCTCGGACAGCTGGAAGAGCGCCACCTGGAACAGGAAGGTCTCCTTGTAGGTGGGGTTGGGCTGCCCGCGGCACACGGCAGTCTTACACTTGGACATCTCCTTCCCCTTGGAGTCCAGCATGGTCAGCTTCACGTAGGTGTCTGAAAGAGAGCGGGCAGAGAGAGCCATCCAGTGGAGGGATATCAGTACTGCAACAAACTGAGGCAGAGGGTTTAAATATTGATTTAATATCTTGTGATTTAATCAAGAGTTTTCAAAGTGTAAGACAGGTCTCCCCAGGGGGTCTCCAGACAGTGTCAGAGAAGCAAAAATATTACATAAACTATCCAAAAATAATCAAAATGACCCTAAATGTGATTAGGTTTAAGAGATAACCCAGAGATAGATCCGTTTTGGGGAAGTTTCTCCCACCTTCCAAGGATCAGAAACTAGTAAATTACCTTTTTTTTTAATGTATGACATGTAGTGTAGAGATCATTCAAACAGCAATATTAGGCTGTTTTGCCTCAATTGTTGAGTATGTATAGGGTCCAATAACATAGTCACGGTCCCATAGGCAACCAAAAATGTAGTTAAGAAGTAAGCTCTGGATGGGTGAGGAGGTTTCTTTTTCCAAGCTTTGCCTGAGGGGAGGTCTCATACTTTTTTTAAAGAGTCGGTTTAAAAAAAATATATTTATCAATTACCCATGTTGGTACCTATGAAAACAGAGTTAACTTTATTTGCCAGATTGTTTAGATATCTCTGTCTTTTCCATTTCTATTGTGGTGCTTACAGCATTAACAGTAACATTTTAAACAAATCCACATACTTTCCTTTCAAAATGATTGTCCTTGTTACTCTAACAATCAACATATATACAGTTGTATTTGCTGTAAAGTGTCTTTACTGTAGGGTATTTTATTATATGTACAGCACTTTGGCTCGACCAAAAATCGTTTAAAAATGTGCTATATAAATAAAACTTGATTTGATTTGATTTGATATATCACTGTGGACAGTTTTCAAGCCCTTAAACCTTTTTAGAACAAAACCTGAACATATACCGTTCACATATGTCTAACCATGATTAATCTACAAGTAATTCACTGCTGACTTACCTCTCATGACATAAAGCTGCCCCCCAACAAAGTGTTTAACACAACAGAACAGACCGTCTGTGGCACACACACCACGGCACACACAGTTAGAAGGAAGAAAGAGAGGAAACAGTTTAAAGATGGAGATACACCACAAGGTCAGCTTCATGGGAACTCTGACACACAGCGATTGTTTCAGCAGTATGGCTTTAAGCACTTTGGTTCTTAAAAAGCAGTTGTTGTTGTTGTTGCCGGGAAACATTACAAAATGTAATGGTGGTAATTTGTTTTTTTTTAACATGCTGCTGGGAGTCTTGCCCATCTGTTTTGCCAAACAATTGCTGAGTGTGATCTGCACACTTTGGGGAAGCAACATTACATTTTAAAGAAAGGAAGTTGACACAGAGTAAAAGGTTTAACGTGGAAGCTTTTGTACGTACTGACGGGTTTTTCCGACGCCGGGGTTTTGAAGTGGCTTCCCTGGACGACCTCAGCAGATAACTGTCCCGTGGCAGAGTTGTAGAGCAGACCCAGCAGGAGCTCCGGCAGGGAGGAGTCTTCAGTGGAGCGATAGGACAGAGCTCCTGCGCTGCGAGACACGCTCACCACAGAGCCACAACCCTGGTAACATCAAACACACACACACACACACACACACACACACACACACACACACACACACACACACACACACACACACACACACACACACACACACACACACACACACACACACACACACACACACACACACACACACACACACACACACACACACACACACACACACACACACACACACACACACACACACACACACACACACACACCAGGAGTTACTCAGGAGTAGACAGAAGGCATCAGTGGGATATTTTTACAGTATGTTAAAGTAAGTCTTTTTCATTTGGCGTTTCAACCAGGCTAACAAAGAACCTATTAGCCTAAATAGCAGCTTCGTTCTAGTAACGGAGGTCAGGCGTTCCAACACTTTCATTCACACAGAAATATCGAGATTTATTACCATGACAGTTTTGTACAGAATTTGCTTCTAAACCCTACAGATGTTTCTAATCCTCTAATTGTGCTTCCCGTGCCACCATTTGGGGCTTTAAATAACATTTCTACAGAGAATTATTGGATAAACTATCATGACATTTGGTACAGATATTTATGTTCTCTTCAGAATTAATCGCAAAGAATGTGTCGATCCCCTGACGTTACATTTATCTCTGCCACCTTGACCCAGTCCTTAATTTACTGATCTCTATCGCTGACATTCTGGGTAAAGGAGTCATTGCAGTGAAATGTAGCAATGACTGATGAAATGAAGCCCCGAATATTTAACACGAGAACTGAACCTTGTTTAAATAATGAGAAGACTCATTTACAACTTATGATTAGTTGACTAATAAATGTAGAAACAGCAACTATTTTGATAACGCAAAAATGCCCAACATTGGTTGGTTCCACTCCGTTCTCCTCCTGCTTGTCTTACGTTATATTGATTGTTAATTGGACTGTTGGTGGAACAAAAAACATCTTAAGACGTCACATTGGGCTCTTAGAAAATCCACTGAGTATTTTTCACAGTTTCATCGTTTTATAGATCCAAAAATGAATTGACTAATGAGAAAATAAGAAAAGGATTGATAGAAATTCAATATATTCTCAGGTCTTCAGTTGGGATGTTCGTTGTCAAACTAAATCCCAGTGCTTCAGATAAAACTGTGCCTGGATAGAAATGTACAAAGTGTTCTCACCGTGAGCTCAGAGCCCTGCTCCAGGGTGACGGGCAGCGCGATCTTCCCCTGCAGGTTGAGCTTAGTCAGGTAGAAAACCTTCTCCCCCAGGACCTTCTCCTTTTTCATCCTCCTGATGCTGTACAGGCGGAAGCGCACGGCGTAGTCCCCGAGGGCGTCCTGCTCCACCCTGGAGAACTTAAATGTTTCCGTGAAGATGGGACACGGCCCCTTCTGCACGCCCGTCTTGGCTCGCTGCTTCTTGGTGGGCAGCAGGACGAGGTGGACCTGCCAGGCGATGTTTCCCGTCTGTTTCAGAGCGGGGATGTCTGTCGCCGCGGTGACCGTGACGGCCAACCACTGCTCCCCGGAGTCGTACTCGAAGGCCACGTCCAGGGTGCCGTATTTGGCGAATGGCTCCGGCTCGTAGGCGGTGGGGAGGTGAGGACCGGAGCCGTCCTGAGTGAATGAGAGAATCAGAGGAGTAGTAAAGACACGGTTAGAATAAAAGAGGTTGGAGGCACCTGTATTATCATCCTCCTCTTCCTGAATAGTATAAGGTCAGATCATCTACTTACTGTATGTCACTCAAATATCTTTACATAAGAGGTGAGATAACATTGTCACAAAAAAGACTCAAACTATTTTTGATACTTTCTTTCTGTTTAAGGCTTGTAGGTTTTTATGGATTTCCTCTATAATACATTTAAAAAAAAGACGGATCTGACATATTTTTCTCCCACATTCAAAAGCTCTTGTGTTCCCTGATGCAAAACATATGAGTTCAGCACTGTTTGCGAGAAGTAGAGGTCAGAAAAAGTTAAAGAGCAAATTAGGGGATTTTTAGCCCTATAAGAATCTGTTTTTAGCTGTTTTTTATTTTCTAAATAATAACAAGTTTCAAGATGCACTTCTGAAAGATATAAAATATATAATGATACTTAGGAGTCAGATTTGACACTAAGCTATTCTGTGGAAACATGCTGATGCACCCCTCATCCCCCATCTCCTTATGTTGAGATGACCTGAACTGTAACTGACACTGTAACCTAAGTAACATTTTAACAGTAAACAAACCATGTAATTACAGTAGTGGTCTTAACATAAATATGTTATAAGCTGGCAATAAGAAGGGCTTTTAACACTTCAGTCATGGTGAACTACAGGGCAGGTAAAGGGGTAAATATACAATATATTACTACCATTAAAAGAGGTGTAATGTGCTGCTTAAAGGTCCCCTATTACACTGTTTTTCATCAATATATTATAGGTCTCAGATATATATAAAACATGTCTCTGAAGTGTTTGGCTCCAAACACCAAACAGATCATTGCAGCATCCCATAATCCCCTCTGTTTCAGCCCTGTTTCAAAAGTGCTGATTCTCTGTCTGTTACTTTAGATGAAAATAAGGAGCCACTCCCCACGCCCCTCTGATGCCCCTTTCACACCAACGCGTTTTCAGCGCCGGCTCGGAGCTGGAGCCTGAAAAGTACCGGTTTTTCCTGTTCACACCTCAGCGGCGCCGCCTCTTAGCTCCGGAATCCAGTTCGTTTCCAGCTCCAAAAAATTGTCGGTCTAGAAGCAAGACTCTGGAGCTAAGAGGCGGCGTCGCTTACATCTCTCTTGCGTCGAGGCGTGCAGGAAACTAAACCCACCTCCCCTGAACATGGGTCGACTGAAGAGTCTCGTCATGCCTGCCTACAAGCAGTAGCGCTGAGCAAAGTGACTAGAAGGCAACCACACACTTATAAAAAAAAACACACTTTATAAAGTCAGGCAACACTAACCAGGCTTCGTGTGATTCTGTTTATTTGTACCTTACTTTGACCATCCGTTCGCTGTTATTGATCATTGTGGAGAGCAGGCAGACGTTTTGTTTTGTATTATAGCAGCTATCCAACACAGTCTCACGGCATTTCGTGTTATAGTCACGAAATTAATCTATTGATTCGTGTTCACCAACACGATTTCGCCATTTTTTTCGTGTCACACAGAACGATTTTAAAAGCAATGTAAATAATAACAAATTAGAAGGAAAAACACATTAAAAAAAATACAGATTTAAGTATTCTGACACAGAACGATTTTAGAAGCAATGTATTTATATTGGTAGTATGTTTCGTGCCTGCACCAAATAATAACAAATTAGAAGGAAAAAAAGATGACATAAAATACAGATTTCAGTATTCTGAGGCTCTGAGCCATTTCTTTTCCTCACTGACGGCAAAAAAACTCAGACATTATACAATTTAAAATAAAAGGGATAGGGTTAGGCTTAGGGTAAGATATTGAGTAAGAACATGTTTTTATGAACCACACAGCTTCTGGTCTTCCAAGACCCGACCGGACAAAAAGACGTGTTGCAGGCACGAAACATACTACCAATAGAAATACATTGCATTTAAAATCGTTCTGTGTGACACGAAAAAAATGTGAAAATCGTGTTGGTGAACACGAATCAATAGATTAAATTAATTTTGTGACTAATAACACGAAATGCCGTGAGACTGGGTTGAGCTATCGGATGGAATCAATACATGGGCTGCACAGGTTGTCATGTCCGACTATCACAAGTAGAATCATAATGAAAAATACGCTGGTAAAATGTGCCTGTAGAAAACGGCTTAGGCTTATGCCACAATAGGATAGCAATCGCAAGTAGTCAGTTTAGCTTCGGTTGCTATGCTAACATCACCCATTTTATACCAGAGAAACTTTCATAACAGCATTGTGATGCCAAACAGCGTCAATTCAGACTGACACACATTCACTTAAGGGGAACTGGGGATATGTATCAGCTGCTTGTGTGACAGTCAGACAGTGAATACTTTAGAGCCGTGTGAGCTAACCCGGAGCTAACGGGAGAATAAACTCCTGTGGAAGAGCAGCCAGCACTGCAGCGGTCGGTAAATGCCGCTGAAACACATTAATAAACAATGAACCACGGCACTCTGGAGAAAAGTATAAGGTTGGAGAAGTCGTTATTTAATTTAATCTGGCTTCGTATGATTAAAAGCAACACGATCATCGACCCGACACAGTCCCCCGTTGTTGTTGTTGTGAGCGCCGTTGGGGAGCAAATCAGCGATGTAAACGGTGACGTCATGACGCAGCAGCGGCAGCACCAGTCGGGCTCTGAGCAGTGTGAACAGAGCGGGAGCAGAAAAGGGAAACCGGAGCTGAACCAGAAAAGCTCTAGCTAGGAGTTAGAAAGGGAAAAGCGCTGGTGTGAAAGCCGCATGAGAGATATTTGGTTAAAAAGAACACAATGGTGCTCTAGGGCAGTGGTTCTCAACTGGTGGGTCGCGACCCAAAAGTGGGTCGCGGACCCGTTTCGAGTGGGTCGCGGATGTGTGAGTGAAGAAAAAAAAGTTGAAAAAAAAAAATTGGAAATTTTTTTTTTGGGGGGAAAAAGTCAAACTTTTATTTTGAAGGCCCGATTTTCTTCTCAGAGTGTACCAGAATGCGTAGTTTATGTTAGTATTTCTAAAAATCTCCTGGGGGAGAATCCCCCCAGACCCCCCTGCTTGGGTTGGGTTTCAGCATGTGTGCCTTTTTATATAGTTCAGCTTTGATTCCATCATCTCATTAAACCTTTTTTAAAAGCATACTTTAGTTCTGTGAAGGGATATAAGGGATATATGCACTGTACTTCACTTTTATTAATATTGTATGCTCAAAAGCGTATATATTACAGCACGATTTTTTGTTGAATAGATTTGAGTGCTTCAAAATGTTGGGTCGCGATGTATTGACCAAGTAAAAAGTGGGTCCCGAGGCCTGACCAGTTGAGAACCACTGCTCTAGGGGGAGATTCAGGTGATAAGGTGGGAGGGGGTTACCTTGGTTGGTGATTGGCTAATGGTTACACAAGCCAAACAATCGTTATGACATCATAAAGTGGCCAAAATCTGATCAGCTCATTTTCAGACAGGTTTTTATATAAATGGATCAGGACAAAAAGTGAGAGAATCTTTTTTCCTGAAACTTTCAGAATCTCTTTCCACAGAGGGGACACATGTTTATGTATAAGAGACATGAAAAAGTGATTTTGCATAATAGGTGACCTTTAAAGGCACAGAGAGCGTTGGCCTCACCTCTGGTCCCAGAACAGCCGTGCTGTCACTGGGGATGTCCTCCTCACAGTTTTTGTTGAGGTAGCTCTCAGTGTCCTGGTCAGCGCTGGCCTCACTGGAGCGGGGGCTGTCGCAGCGCTGCGCCGAAGACCCCCTGCGGACCCCTCGCTCTGACCGTGATCGAGAGGACACGCGCCCCCCCGAGCCCTCGTCCTGGTAGGGAGGAGGCCGGGGCTCGCCGAGGGACGAGTTCTTCTTTATTCTCTGGATGCTGTTGGCTGCTTTTAGGACAGTGACAGAGAGAGAGGGGACAGGGGGGAGTAACGGGATACGAGAGAGCGGTGTTACCCGAGATGTATTGTGCTCTGTGGAGACATTCATTATGTATGCAACATACAGTCCACCACAGAGTCAGGTTAACCTCTTAAACTGTGCCGCACACATGGGTGAGCCCATCTTTTTGAGCTAATACAGCCTAGATGAATCAAACTCAAACAATCGTTTTTATTGTTAATTCTCCAAAGTTTTAATGGTTTATGTAATTTAACGTAATGATGCAGCAACTACAAATCAACTCATGTATGTTTGTTGGAAACATAGACAATGGAATAGTCAAACATCCCTTGACATATGGTATAACTCTTCTCCTCTATCTCACTGCAAGAAATTAAATAAGGGTATTTACCACAATGTGAAAATATTGATTAGAGTAACGGCCCATCCACACAGCGGCTTTGGAAAAAGCTTGCCGGTGGGCGTGTCTGAAGCTCGACCAACAACCAATCACATGAATCTCCCGCCCCTGACACACAAGCAGCGGTTTGATTGGCTAGAGCTTGTACTGGCATATGATTTGATTGGCTGACGCTTCCACCGAAAGCTTCAGAAGCTTCAAAAGTTGAACATTGCTCAACTTTTGCAGCCTGAAACGCCAGGAAAGCTCCGCTCTGCTTCCCACAATGCAGTTCGGCGAAAAGTGACGTCACCCCATTCAAACACT
Organism: Trematomus bernacchii; assembly: GCF_902827165.1. Classification (NCBI taxonomy): domain Eukaryota; kingdom Metazoa; phylum Chordata; class Actinopteri; order Perciformes; family Nototheniidae; genus Trematomus; species Trematomus bernacchii. The sequence goes on along the minus strand of NW_022987662.1, from coordinate 3,811,926 downwards.
TTTTTGGAAAACTTATGAGAATGAAGAGAGGTGACTGAAGATGAGAAATTATTGTATATGTATGTATAAATGTAAATGTAAGTAGGAATAACTTGCATAATGACTTAAAGGACAATCATTGATCAAGTAAGGGGTGGGAATTCCCTTTCGGACACATATGATTTTTAAAAATTATTATTATTATTATTAATATGAAGACTTTTTTTGTTGAATATATAAATATTATCGTGAATGTGGATAAATACTGTATTTTAACAATACGGTATTCTGTTTTTCACATTTGTTATATTTTTTAATCTGTTCGAAATAGAGATTGAAATGAAATGAAATGAAAGTGCATGGGCAGAAGCGTTGGAAGAAGCTTCCAGCGCCGCTGTGTGGACGGGCCGTAACATAATAGTGTCACATCTGTTTTTATATTTCTTATTGTGGTATATCACTGCCCCCAGAATTAAACTATCTTTATGTGTTATATGTTTGCAGTCCTTAATGGTTTTCTTTATTTGTTATTTAATACATAAGCAGTGTGTCTCTTATGTAGTGTGACTTTTATGTGTTTTAGGTTCTTCACCGTATGTGCTCCTCAAGTGAAATACCATGTTGTCCCCCTCTCACCTCGTCCGCTGGAGGCTTCACTGCTGTAGCCCCCCTGCTCTGTGGACTGTTTGCTCTTGTTGCTCCACGCTGAAGTCTTGTTCCGTGGAGCCGCGTCCTCGGGGCCTTTCTCCTCCTCGCTGTCTGATAAAACTCCCTCTGGACAGAAAACACGGAGACTCTTGTTCAAACATTACATTTCTCTCTCACAAAACACAATGTTTGCAATGTTGAAATAAATGCAGGAGACAGGAACGACGATGCTGAAACTGGCACTCAGCACGCTGGAAAAGTGGATTTCAGGGTAAGAACTTCAGGTTAAGAATCCAAGTATTTAGTTTGAGAAGAAGAAACGGAGGCGGTGAAATAGAAGCAGCACACCATCTAACCTTTGCTTGCTTTCTTGTTCTTCTTGCTCTTCTTCCCTTTCCCCTTCTTTTTCTCCACATCCGAGGCTTCGTCTGAATTCCTCCCATCATCTTTCAGTTTTTTCTTCTTCTTCTTCTTGTCTGACTTCTTCTTTTTCCCAGTTGTTGAAGACTTGGTCACTTCAGCTTCGTCCTCGTCATCTCCCTCTCTCTCAAGGCTGTCCGCCACCTCCTTCTCTTCTTCTCCGTCTTCTGTTTGCTTTCTCTGTTGAGGACGAGGTGAGTCTTCACAGTCATTCTCTTTTTTCTGATCGATGGAGTTGTCTCCGCCATCACTCCCATTTCTGATTTGTCCACAATCAGTTTTCTCTAAAGCATCCTCCTCTTGCTCTCCATCTTGGGATTCCTCTTTGTCTTTCTGTGCCTTGGCTTCTTTCTCCAGCTGCTTTTCTCTCCGTTCTCTCCTCCTCTGCTCTTTCTTCTCCTGCTGCTCCTTCTCCTCATTCTTCCTCTTCCCTTCCTCTTCTAACTCGGCTTCTGTCCTTTTAACTCGCCAGCATCCGTCCCTCCATTCCCACTCCGGCTGGTTCGGAGCGGACTCAGCCTCGTTGGTTTCCCCGGATTGGTTGGTCTTTGATCCGGTGCTGCTGGCCTTGCTTCTTCCTTCCTGTGCTGTGGAAGTCTGACCCGACTCCTGCCCGTTGTTCTCCCCATCGTCCACCTTGTTGATGATGGTGGTGACCTGCTCGGTGAGCTGGTCGCTGACGGCGTACGTGGCGTCGCTGACGGCCGTGGCCAGGTCGTCCACGCGGCTGGTGACCGAGTCCAAGAGGGAGGAAATGTTGACAGTGGGGAGGTTCTGCTGGAAACTCTTGAAGAAGGCCATCTCTCAGCCGGGGACGCAGGACGCTAGATTATCTCATCAGAGCGCTGATAGGACATGTGGTTGTTAGCAGGGTGTGGGGCCAGCATCACAATGTGAGCTGAGATCAACACGTACATACTAAACAATACTCCTAACTAGGGCTGTGCAATTAATCGTATTTTAATCGCAATTACGATTTTGGCCTGCCACAATTACGAAAACAACATAATCGAAAAAAAACGATTATTTTGCTTTGCTAGGTTGTGACAGTGCACTGCAACATATTTGATCTAATTTATTTTAGTCTAATTTATTTGTATTTATCATATTTACATATGTTTAGTAGCTTGTTGAAGTGTGCTCCAAAATATTTGTTGATCTTGTTTATTGGTATTTATTATTTTTGATATTATTTATTTAAATGTAAATATAAATGTATCATTTATTTTAGTATTGGTTTTTCAGTTGAATTATACGTTCAGGGTAATCAACAATTAAAAAGATACTGTTCAAATTATTATTTGTATTTGTTTTAAAGTTCAATAAATGGATGTTTTCAAAGTCAATGAATAATCGTATTTAATAATCGTGATATCAATTATTGACCAAAATAATCGTGATTATGATTTTTGCCATAATCGCACAGCCCTACTCCTAAGATTGTTATACATTTTTTGAAGCAAGAGCTATCTTACCGGTACAGTGTACCTTGCAGATATATTCTCATTTCTGATCCTGTATATCAATCTTTTGGGGTTTATCGAATAGCAACACACTTTGTGATCACAAGGTTATTGATTGTCAACACGTAGCAGCTGGTCTGTTATGGAAACAGATACATTAATATTGATACTGCATTATTTGTAGGCCTACTGTAGATATGCAAACCACCTGCAACAACAACACTAACAGTGGCTCTAAAATGAATCGTGTTTGTTCATAAAAACTTAATCTGAATTATGAATGAATCACAAAAACATTCGCGATTCATTTATAATTCTGATTTAGCTTTTCACACATCTTGGCTTATTCAGGAAAACTATACAGCTGCTCAGCATACAAACAAATATGAAACCACTATTGGGACACATTGCACGCAAAAGTACAATAACAAAAGTGTCAAAACCCACTTCTTTATGTGCGTATTGGATTGGATCTTATTGCCTTTACCCCTACACAACTGGAGCTTATTTTATTTTCCTCTCTGAAAGGATGGGGACCTTACGGTGGTGCTCTGATGACGCAACTGAATAAGAAATAAAGTGATTTGCTTGTCATGATCTTTTTGTGTTTGATGTTTCCTGTTTTATTTTGAAATGCAATTTAAATGTTTGCCTTGTCTGCTTTTAATTCCTGTCTTTGTGTTTTTTGCCGCCTTTGTAATTGCCCTGATTCTTTCCACCTGTGTGTGAGCTCCTTGCTTCCCCTGTGCCTTTACTTGCCCTCAGCTGTTTCTTGTTAATGTAATTAGTCATGTCACTATATATGCCTGCCTGCGTTCCTTTTTCAGTCCGTCGGCTATGTTCCCGTCTGTTTTCCCTGAGGTCCTGGTTTTGTTCCTGATCTTATTCCTCCAGCTCCCTGGTCTGTACATCTTCAGTTTTTCTTTGGAAGAGGACATGTTTTGCACAAAATAACTGAATTACCATCTTAATGTGTGTGTAAATGCAGCCACTGTGGTTGGTCTGTGTGTGTGATGAGTACCTGGATGTCTGTTCTTTAACCCGTTGAGATGTGACAGGTCGTCAGGACTCGCCACTGACAGCTTGTTGCTGAGGTAAAGAAAAAACAGAGCCATCAACGCCATGAAGGCTGTAATGGAAGACAGGACACCCAGAAGCTCAGGAGAGACTGAGGAGGAAACGAGAGAGAGGCGGGGGGGGGGGGAGAAAAGGAAAGACAGACAGGAAAAAAAGATAATATACAAATTAGACAAACATAATACTGATTATGGAGATATGTAACAGTTACATTTCTCGTGTTCTTAAAGGTGGGGTAGGTAAGTTTGAGAAACCGGCTCAAGATACACTTTTTGTTATATTCCATGGAATGCTCTTAACATCCCGAAAGCAATGAATATTTTAAGTGCTTTCACAAAAAATCCATACAAAAATGTCATCTGTGGAAGCCATAATACTGTAAAAAGCACGACCAATCATTTTAGCCGGCCCGGCTAAAATAACTGGATGGCCTACTTGCCTGTCAGCCTTCCATCTGTGCACAAACTTATCTCGTGCCCTCATTGGTCATGTGCGCGTTCGTGTGTGTTGGAGGAGGGGCTCTGTAAGGAAGTGGCAGATTATTTCCAGCTGTGTATTTTCAAATTCTAGCGATCTCGAGCTGGTTTCTCCAAAAGTACCTACCCCACCTTTAAGAGAAATGGCTGTTAATAAAAACAAACACAGATGGCTTCAAGTTTAAAGTAAAAAAAAAAGTACATCTTTCTGATAAGCATCTTATTTTGGAATCAAACTCCTTAAATCTTGCCCTGTCAGTGGAGCATATTGTGTTTCTAAACAATCAGTGGTTGTTCCACTTCAAAGGCACCACACAGTCTACAGCAGTGTATGTAGGCCAACCATACTGCATGTAACCATGCTGCTCTGCGCTGCTGATGTGCTATTTTTATGAGAGCCTCAAAGGAGCTGTATCTGAATGAAATGTGGACTAAACCAGCCAAACCGCACCGGGCCTGCACTTCATGTGTTAAAACGCAGACACACCACATCGCAATAGCTGGAGAAAAGGGGAAGTTTTATGGATAATGAAGCATGAACGATATTTCTAAAGACCAAATGCCCCAGTGGAAAGGGCAGCTTGTAAAATGAATACCCATAATATGTGGTGTCTGGTTTTTTAACACCAGTTTTTATGATCCCAGTTGACATTTTCAACAATGAATCCCTCAGTATTTTATTAGGGTCACCAATCTTGAAGGCTTTGAACGCCCACACAGGTGTTTATTATTGACTGTTTACTAAACCTGTCCCCTGAGCAACCATGTTCTAATCGTAGCTTAGCAACTGTAGGAGTGCTATACATCTCCACAGTGCTTTGGTGGACCAAAACCAAAGAATAAAAGCTCTAACAATTGGATTCAAGTGTGTTTGTGTGCTCTACAATAGGCCGCAGAAGATAGCATGTTCAGCTAATTAGCTTACTTGCCGCAAGAAAGACTTAGTTACTTCCAAGGCCGAGAGTTGTCATTGCTACATTAGTTTTGTTCCAGGATACGCTAGAAAAAAATGATAGTGATATTTATTTGCATCGTTCTTTGAATCAGAATTTAAATTTTTAAGCAAAACTACCAGAAATGTCCAAGTCCCAGCTTCTTCGTTTGAGTTATTTAGAAGTTAATTTGACAGGGATCACAATCCATAATCATTTAATTACAGTAACATTGACAACATCATACAGTAGCTCAAAGCTTATTTTTCTCCTCAGTCCCCTGGCAGTTGTGAGGATTTGCTGTCATTTTTTGTCTTATGTGTTGAAAATTCATAATCATAGTATTAAAAGAAAACATAAATCTGGGTTTAGGTAACATAAGTTGGTAAAAGTTAGGTAAAAATGTTTGACGTTTAATAGATACAGTGAATTGACCGATTTAAGAAAATATGCAGCTGACAACTCGATTATCAAATTATGTGTAAGTCCTATAATAGCATATATATATTTTAAAAAAGCAATGGTAATGCAGGCCAAATGTTGTAGCATGTGTTTTATAGCCGGGGCTCATTTAAAAAACAACCATCACCTGTCACTGATTAAATTGGATTTCCCGGAGAGCACAAATGAGAAAGCAGGAGAGAAACATAAGAGTCATAGTTTCTCACCCCTCCCGACTACAGATTGAATTTATGGACTTGTTTCACCATGGCAACAGGCAGAGACCACTGCAGCCTGATAACTAGTGCTGCCGCAGAACTGCCAAAGTGATGAATGCTAAACTCCCAAGAATGGCAAGAGAAGTAGGAGAGAGAGTGAGATAAGTGAGAGGCGATGTGGCGGCAGGAGCTTACCTTCACTAAATGAATATCCTCTTTAATACCAGCTGTTCCCAAAAAGCACTATTCTGCTGCTATAGAGAGTAAAAGATCTAAGAAGAGGGGGAAAAACAAAGTTGTCCTGCTCTGAAGTAATCCGACATGTAATAAATCCCTCACACTTAAGTTCGTGCCAGCACTTTCCAGGCTTGCGTATCAACTCTCACTGCAGACGGTGGTGGTGATTGAGCCAGAATGACCTCGGCGGCCATCGGGAACAGCGGCGGCTTGTCAAAATGATCAACTCGTGGCCCTGAGTGTGAAGACACTTCATACGTGGCCCTGCTCTGTAAATGTCAACAAGAGCTGAATAATTTAGGTAACCTGAGGTAACCTGAAGCCTCCATCCATGCACACTGGCAAATTGAGTCATAGCAAGCAGCTCAACCATCAATCAGTTATTTCTCTGCTATAAAACCCATCATTATCAAGAAAGACTTATATTTTTCTTTAAAGCAGAGCACATTGAAGTCGTTTTCTTTTTTTCCCTCAGCCACTTTCCTTTCTCTCTGTCTGAACAGAATGAACAAGAAAACATAACTGAGTAAATATGTTGATTTTTCATGGCGTGTGATCTGATGCTGAACTCAGGATTCTGAACTGAGCCTCAGGATTCAATCTGCTCTTTTTCTACCAGGTAATGACTTCAGCAAGCTGACGAACAAACAACAAACACAGCAACTGAACCATTCAAAGTGCAAACAAGCAATGAACAATACCCTCAGAGAAACTTGAGTTCATTAGGATAAATCGTTTTTCTGACATAAAAAGAAGGGAAACAAATGACTGTTGTTATACGTCTTTGCAATACATGTATCCTCATTGTGGGCATAAATTATCCATTCATTTATAAATCTATTTACTTATCCAACTTTGAAGCTTTTGGATCAGTGCATGTTTAACTTTGTTTGAGTTTATAGGGTGTGCTTGTTTAAAAAAAGTAGGTAGGCAATCTGGAAATGTTGCTTACACATGGACTTCTGATACGAAACAAAACCTTGATGCTGAATAAATCATGAACACAGCTGCTGCCTTTTGCTGAAGTAAACCAAAACTTGATACGGCGTGCATAATTCACAGGCGGTCATTATGCTTTCAGTAGTTTATCGAGAAACACTTTGTTTCCACCAAACCTCACACTGGATATAGCAATTGTTTTACTTTTGAAGTCATGTTGTGAAGTGCTACAAAGCATGCACAGCATTATGCTCGGGATCAAAACAAACACACACATAAAGTGATACTAGTTCTTGTTGTTTGAAGCAGGGATTAATGAGGTACTTATCCACAGTCTGTGTATTTTCTAGGGTAGATGGCGATAAGCAAGCCACCAGTTTGGAGAAGCAGACAGGAGCCCCCATGGACTATAACTCCCCACACACACTTTTTTTACGCTGCTATGGACAATCTGCAATAAATGCACATTTTATGGACAATCTTGCACCAAAGATATTGATATTGAAGTGACTGTTATTTTGTATATATTGATTGTGTTTTTTTATCTTAATGTGTGCATATGTGTAAATGTGTCTGTTGATTGTGTATATAGGATATACATATTTTATACATATCTGTATATTGTATAATTTTACATTCGGGATTGTTGGAAATGTCATTTTGATCTCTCTGTCTGTAAACACAAACTGAGTAAGATTGACATTAAAGTTGAATTTGACTTGAGTACCAGCACATATGTAAAGTAATGGGACAGCAGCAAAACATATTTTAAAAATAAAGGCCCATCTTAAAATAATATATATCAATTTAAGTATGCTATAATTAATATATTTGTATAGCTTTACCTTGCTGTTAAACTGTCATTTTTTGTATAGGAAACTGAAGTTGTGAAGTGCTGGTCTACCCTTGCCATGATAGGTCAGTTTGTTAGTGTTTTTTCTGGGACTTTGGTGTTTAAATGTTAATATTCTAAATATAACATACAGTTCCACTAATATTGTTTCTTTTAGGTGGCTAAATTACATTCTGCTGCTGCCCCCGTCCACAGTACATTGCCTAGCATCTGTGTTGTTACTTTGGTCTGTTTCTGCAAACTGAAAGCGTTACAACATCTATCCCCTGCAGGTACAGTAATACGCTGACTATGGATAAGTACCTCCTACAGAGCTGCTTCAAACTATCTGAACCATCCTTTTAATGCAGACACACAAGTGCAATGCTCGGTTGTGAACATGGCTTTACCTTTTCTTGCACAGATGAGCTCGTGAACACCACAGTTCCTCCCCCCTCCTGGGAGAGAGAAAGAAAAGTTGGGAGTCAAAGGTTATAGAGATGATTCCATGTACTGTAGAAACATATGTTCATTGCCTCAGGTTAGTGAAGCTGGCAGATGGTGCTTTGAATAAAACTGATTAGCTGGAAAGAACTGAGAAGAAAAACTCACATTCAAATGGGTATGCAAGAACATCACATTAATATGAATGCGCCATAACAAGGAGGTATTTTGTGATAGTAGAATATTTGTATATGCATGTTTGAGGGGCCTAGCTAAAAACTAATAGTTGAATATTTTGTATTCACTGTTTAATGTGAGTTAAGTTAGAAGATTTCAGAATCAGAATTGGTTTTATTACCAAGTAGGTTTACTAGGATAAGGGCTGGGACATCTATAAGCGGTAGGCCAATCACAATCGAGCCAGCCAGCCAACCAATCAGAGCAGACTGGGCTCTGGTTTCAGACAGAGGGTGAAAAGAGGTGCAGCACAGCCCTTTCTAAACATTAAAGCATGTAAACGTGTCACAGTAGATGCAAAAAATACAATTATAAACCTGTAAACGAGCATAAAAGGGCCTCTTTAAAGTCTTAGATTAAAATAAGCGGGGTCATGAACTCGGTGACCTCGATGCTTGAACCAGTTTGAACACTGTTACTATGAATATATCATCAGTTTAAGGCATATCTCACCTAATTATCACCAATTATTCAGATCCTTTTACATTATACAGAAATATTTTGAGGTTTTACTATTTTCATGTCACGATTTCCTTCACAATCCTCCTGAGGCTTAACTTAATAAAGGATACAGACACTTGTATCACCCCTCCTCACATTCAAACACTCAAAGGCTTATACACACACACACACACATACCCCTTCACACGTTATCTCTCTCGGCTCAACACCACCTTAGCACTTAATGATTCAGGTATCTACTGTGAGGCAGAAGCAGATCTCTGCTGTATAAATGTGGCTCTTAATTACTTTAATTTAAATTACTTCAGAGAAACAGCAGAATACCTCCCTTGAACTATCTTTGTTTTTTATGTATGCCTTTTATGCAATAAAAGATGGTCAGAAATAATTTCCTTTTCCTTTTCTTTGACTGAAGAACCAATTTGTTCTATTTTAAAAGTACATGAAAACAGCAGAAAGGCAGAACTGAAAACACTCTAATATCTTCCAAGTATTATTTTAAATGTGGGTATTTTCTTTCCCTAATGTCCCCAGAACTCAGTTCAAATCGGCCTAGTTCCAACCAACAATCAATGGACTTAATGTGTAATTTCCCTACTTCGGGGATTGGATACTGAAAATGTTCTGAGGTGAAATTTCGGTGCCAGAGAGGAGGAAGCTCAGACACAAGTATCAATTAATTTAATGATACAGAATACCTCTGTTGGCTGTTCTTGCTGAGACAAAAGGTGGCCAAATGTAGCAATCAGTAATACATCGGTCACTGATATTCCTAAAACTAAAAGTAAGGCTTTTTAGGAAAAGTATTTTAACTGCCTTAATCTTCAGTTGTATAAAGCACAGGTTTTCAACTGTTTCTCAGCCAAGGACCTGTGGAGAATATACCAGGAACAGCTTATATCCCTTAGAATAATTTGATTTATACATATTTTTTAAACTGCTAGTTATAGAATAGTTTGTACAAGATAAATCTAAGGGCTACATAATGGTTGACTGAATACTTGTTTTAAGATGTTTTAGGACATATTTAAAACAGATCGAAATAGTTTGGATTAATATATACCCTCACTGTCCCATCTATTTGGCAAACCTGTACAGTTTAATGTAATTCGAAACAAGGCTTCTGTCATGAAGTCTACTTGTATGGACGTTAGATTTGTGTTGACACTGTCATGGAGGTGTTTATCAGATGTTGTACTGGTCTACATTGTAATAAGATGTGTCGCATAATACTGTAACCCTGTCATGTATGCAAATGTAACGGACTCTCCTCAGCATATTGCAGTCCAGTACAACACTTTAGTGTGATCTAAAAAAAAAAAACATATCCTTCAATTGACACATTTCCAACAATGTCACTCCAAGACAGTGAACATTATAAACTTTGTAAGGTATAATTGTTAGCTGAGTAGTTGCATGGGATTGCATAGACAGAGAACTGCCTAAGCTGCATGTATTGCGATTTGTAAGAATGAACCACTGCTGTATGAATAATATAAGATTGATTACAAAATATGAATTGCAGAGATAGCCTATATTCCCTGTGCCACTGGTGAGTCACCGCTGATATGTCTTCATGAAGAAGCCGTAACCCCTCTTTCTCGCTCTGCTGGTGTATCAACAAACACTGCTGCTGCACGCATGGCTGCACGTGACACAATAGTGCCCACATTACGGGACAGGACCAAGGCACGCGCCTGTACTCTTCAATGACTGCATCGTTTTTGTCACTGCTCAGTGTTCCCATCATTTTACATAAAACCTGCAGGAGATATCTGACCTGTCGTCATTGTGTAGGCTACACATCATATGTTGTACACGTTACTCATGAATTGTAGTAATATCAACATCCCATTGATGTATACAGACAATGATGCACCCACAATATTAACGGTTATCTATCAGCAGGTTTTCGAACTCAAACGTTATTTTTTAACGTTCCATATTAATCCGCCAGGTGATGTAGATCTTTAACGGTTACAAAACAAAGTTGTTGTCAGGTGATGCTAAGCAGCCTGCTGTGATTTTCGGTTTAAGACAAACATAAATATTTAAATGATTTCATATTTCACGAGTGTCTTAATCGAATATTTTGCGCATTCATGACACAAAGCAGAGGGACTATATGCGTCCACTTTCACTCGTAGAGCATGCATCCCATGAAGGGATCATAACATTCCTGCAGCAGCGCGGGTGATGCTGCTAGCTGTCCCAGCCACGGCTCCGGAGCACTGCGGAACTCACGGCGGGATTTTAAAAACGAAGCCGGTAACAAAATGACAGCCTTCCTAACCTACCAAGTGATTTTTTTTTTTCTAACAGCGTTTTTATTCTGCCCCGAGCAAAGTTTTACACGAGTCCCGCAGGACACCTGAGACCGAGTTCTTACCGTCAATCGCCATGATGCTCCGTCCCGGACGCTACCAACTGTGGGGGTGGGGGGTGCTGGAGGAGGGAGGTCATTCATGTGCCGGTGGACGGTGTGTGTCTGTGCGTCTGTGTGTGTGTGACAGAGAGCGATTGTATAAGCAATTGCTATTTCAATAACAGACCTGTGTGCACTATGTCATATTCATTCATTTAAACACAAAATATACATGTACAACTGTAAAATAGGATAAGATTCAACAAAACTTTAGTAATCCAAGAAGGTAATTTGATTTTGGGCAAGTAAAGGTAAAACAGAGGAAACAAACATATGCATAGACAGACATTTACAGTTCAAGTAAAATAGCTGTTTGGGAATATGTTAGGCTAGTGATGCAAAATGTCTAAAACAAGTCATAATTAAATAACTCTAACACATGTGTTAATAGTTTACATGACAGACCTAGGCATTTTGAAGTTGTTCATGTGCCAATCTCCAGGTAGAGAACATACTTGTCCATTAAGTTTGACAGCTATGTATTTTCTCATTAACCATTTATACTGACGTGATTTAAACCTTGTATCTCTTGTCTGTTTTTGAATAAGCTGAAAGCACAATAGCTTAGTTACCTTACATTTAATAATATTCTGCATTAGATCTTCTAAGGGGCCTATGTGGTACAAAAAAATGTACACAAAGTTATGTGGACATGGGGAGGCGTTCAGCCAATCAGGTGCGAGTGATGCCCAGCTCTGCCTACGTCACAGCTTGGAGACACGCCCATCCTCGTTTTGATACATTTCCGCAAAGTTTACAGGCTGTTGCTTCCTCACAACAATTCTGAGTTTCTTTAGCTAAAGGCTACGTTTAAAACATTATCAAAATGAGTGAAATCAAACTAACCGAATCAGCTCCAACTGAAGACAACGGAGAGGAGAAAGACTGGGCTGCTGCCAAAGCTTTTTTTGACAACCTCAAAACAAACAAACCAAGACCTGTAAGTACTTTTGCTATACAGTTTTATGATCATACGTTTGTGTGTAAGGTTCAGACACCTTCTTGCAAACAAAATGTGACTTAATAAGCAAACACAACTGCTATTACATGTTTTATTCATCCAAACATACAGCCCAAACCCCGGTATGCTGTCACCATTGCCGTGTCCTCTCGCACCCTCTTCAACATGGTGAAGGAGAGGAAGATCTATCAGGATGAAGGATTGGAGAAGTATGTGGCTTATCAGATGGAGCATGAAAGCGAGCCTCTGATGCCTGGAGCTGCTTTCCCCTTCGTCCAGGTAGGCCTGGTCTCCGGCTCTCTGCAGGGCGTGGTGCCTCAAACTGGTCGATTCACCAAAAATATGCGTTGTCTACAAAAGCCACACAAGGAAAAACTTGAACAGTATGAGTTAGCGTTTTAAGCCCTGCATCAACATGTAGAGTGTAGATTTTTGTGCGAGATTCTTAAAGCCATGTTGATATCCAAGACAGGCCACACGTCTTGTCAAGGCAGGTATCTGTATGGCACCTTCATATCCGGTACAATCAGGAAATTGTCAATTACCTTTTTTTCTTCTAACTTCCACATTTGTCAAGTTTATGTACCCAAACATTGCAGAAAGGCAGTCATTGGCAATACAACTCTCCATCAATGCTCATTACATATGTGAATGTGTTAAGTTAATAACAATTGAGACCTAAGACATAAAATAGTGCAAGGTAAAACGTCCTTTTAAACCCTCTGACACCACATCCTCCTCCCTCTCACAGGCGCTGATGAATGTCAACTCTCGACTAAGGCAGCTCTACCCAGACAGCGAGGAGCTGTTTGACATCGTCTTAATGACTAACAACCATGCCCAAGTCGGAGTGCGCCTCATAAACAGCATTAATCACTACGGTACGCTGCGTCCATAACCACACTTTGTTTAATACAGCGGCGTCTCTCCTGCTGCAGCAACAGGAGTGATCAACAACAGTATTAGAGTCTGGTAATGACACACAAGGTGTTCTAGTGTAAGTCGAATCAGCCTTCTTTACTTAAAGGTCACCTATTATGCAAAATCCAAATGTTCATATCTTTTATACATCAACATGTGTCCCCTCTGTGTAAAGAGATTCTGACATTTTCAGGAAAAAAGATTCGCTCACTTTTTGTCCTGATCCATTTATATAAAAACCTGTCTGAAAATGAGCTGATCAGATTTTGGCCACTTTATGATGTCATAACGATTTTTTGGCTTGTGTAACCATTAGCCAATCACCAACCAAGGTACCATCCCCCCCCCCCCCACACCTTATCACCTGAATCTCCTCCTAGAGCACCATTGTGTTCTTTTTAACCAAATATCTCTCAGAGGGGCGTGGGGAGGGGCTCCTTATTTTCATCTGAAGTAACAGACAGAGAATCAGCACTTTTGAAACAGGGCTGAAACAGAGGGGATTATGGGATGCTGCAATGATCTGTTTGGTATTTGGAGCCAAACACTTCAGAGACATGTTTGTATATATCCGAGACCTATAATATATTGATGAAAAAGAGTATAATAAGAGACCTTTAACAATCTCTAACCTGCTTTTCAGATTTGAGCATAGAGAGATTTTGTATGACCGGAGGAGAAAGCCCTATAGGCTACCTGAAGGCCTACATGACCAACCTTTACCTCTCCAAGGACTCCGACAAAGTGACAGAGGCCATAGAAGAAGGTAAGATGATGCTGCGATGACACTATAACCCTGATTTCTCTTTTTATGTATAAGTTTCTTTCAGCAGTCTAAAGATGTATAGTACTGATATTCACACATTTGCGTGTTGACTTTCTGAGTGACTCATTAATGATGTTGAGGGAAACTTCGACCGCACACTGAGCAGCAAGAAGGAGAATGAAAGCGTGTGATTTATGGCTCCCTGTCATGTCCCAATACACACAAAACAAACAAACATGAATCACTGACTTTCATGTGTAGTGCTGAAATTAAATATTTAGCTGACAGAACATGATAATTGATTTTAAGTCGCTTATCAAGTTAAACTTGTTAAACCTTTGCTGATTTTAGTTCCTCTAATGTGAGGATTTGATTCTTTATCTCTTTTGTATCCCTGTAAATTGAATTTATTCGGGTTTCTGTCTGTTGGTCGAGCAAAACAAGATATCTGAAGAAGACATGCCTAAGAAATTAGGATTGGAATATTTTGTTTATGACAAACATTTGGATGACACACCTATATCACAAGAGTCTATGTTACATTATATATACTGTAGAGCATCACTAATGTGTACAATTCAATGTTACGACCATAACTGATTCTCAAACAAAACTGTCTTTGTCTTTTTAGTAGGAAACAAGAAATCTTTCACAGTTTACCTCGAACAACTTGGTAGCTATGAGACCACATTAGCCTAACTGTTTATATATAACTATAAATCTCTTTATTGAAAGACAGAAGTATCAGAAATCAAAGCAAATGTGCATTAGCAGCTAAAACATTGTATATAAAACAGGAATTTGCAGCTGTGAGGTATCAAATTCAAATATAGTCTCAAAGTCACAAAGCTTGTTTTTAACATCCCTCTCCTCTCCTCTTTCAGGCATCGCTGCAGCCACTATGTTTACGGCGGACACGGATAATGAGCTGAGTAAGACTCAGCTGAGAGTGGCGTTTGATGGCGACGCCGTCCTCTTCTCCGACGAGTCAGAGATCATCGTGAAGCAGCACGGCCTGGACACTTTCTTTGAGCACGAGAAGGAGTTTGAGAACAAGCCTCTCGCTCAGGTAACTGATGTTCAATCAGGAGAGACGGTTTGATGTAATAATACATATTTATTGCGCAGATGCATAAATGAATGCAATGTTAATTTTGGCGATTAGGCCCCGTTGTGCAGGAAGTATCATTCGGGAAGGTAGAACCGATCCGATGAAACCCCCCTGGGGTCTAGACACTGGTGGTGGTGAATGGATAGTTGGGTCAGTCTGAAGAGGAGTGGTTTAGCTTGACCCTGGATTCAGAGGGACCGGAGGTGAAAAGGGGGTGGAGGAGGGTTGCGTAGAGTCACCTGAAATGACAGCTGTCAGAGGGGGAAGAGCAGACTTAAAAGGTTTGACAGAACGCTATGATAGGCTCTTGGGAATAGAGCGAGTGATTGGTTAAACTGAAGAGTGACGCCCCCGGTCACTTATTGAGAGGAGAGAGAGTAGTAACATGGGAATAGAGATACGTGAATGAGTAAAGACGGTCTTCCTGGTTGAACTTGCGCTGAGCTTCATATGTCATTGGCACCTAGGGCTTGTTATAAGTACTTGATGCGTTTTAAAATATAAACTTAAAGAACACAATAGTTTCGGGACTCCTCCATTAAAACTGTACCCGCATTTGATCCTTTTTGTACACAGATCTAGATCAAATGTGATCTAGTGTGTCACTCCGGCCATTCACCCTCATCTTCCTGGGTTTAAGTTGATAGTTTCATTCTGCTGTTTCAGAAGCTCTTCAAACTTGACAAGAATATTCTCAAAGATACTCAAAACAAAATGAAAGTACGATAATTGTTTTCCATCTAAATGTATCTGCCTTCAGTTGATTGAGTCCTAAAAAAATACTTTTATGCAGATATACAACAGCATAAAACAATATAACTAATACAACTGACAGGAAAGGACAAGAGCCCCCAGGCTTACACAATGGACCTCCACTTAACAAAATAAACGATAATAAACAAATAGAAAACACATGATCAACTCAGGCATGTTTTCTGTCCGTGCGTGTATGTGCTCCTGTTTGTGTGTGTTTGCATTTAGTTCCTCTTCCACCTTATTATCTGAACCTGTGTTCCTCATTTCAAAACAATTAAATAAAACGTGATACTTTGGCTCTTTTCAGGGTCCCTTAAAGTGTTTCCTGGAGGCTCTGGGAAAGCTCCAGAGGAAATTCATCGCCAAGAACGAGCGCCTGAACTGTCCCATCCGAACCTTCCTGGTGACGGCCCGCAGCGCCGCCAGCTCCGGGGCCCGCGTCCTGAAGACTCTCCGCAGCTGGGGGCTGGAGATCGACGAGGCTCTCTTCCTGGCTGGGGCTCCTAAAGGGCCCCTGCTGGAGAAAATCAAACCGCACATCTTCTTTGACGACCAGATGTTCCACATTGAGGGGGCCCAGCAGATGGGAACCATATCTGCACACGTCCCTTACGGGATCGGACAGAAGTACCACAAGGGAAAACTCATCGAGCAGCCCCCAAAACAGGAATAACCTAAAAATGGTTAGAATGTTTAAT
The DNA here is from genome assembly GCF_902827165.1 of Trematomus bernacchii. Taxonomy (NCBI): domain Eukaryota; kingdom Metazoa; phylum Chordata; class Actinopteri; order Perciformes; family Nototheniidae; genus Trematomus; species Trematomus bernacchii. Next base: position 3,795,483 of record NW_022987662.1, on the reverse strand, counting down.
ATGTACTACGTCAACACCTGCATATGAAGAGATTTGCTTAAAAAATAAGAAGATTGCATTCAGAAAAAATGCGTTAATTAGCCAATTTAGGAGGATTTGGGTAACTGATAATGCTGTCTTCAGCAGGAGCTGGAAAAGCGCCGGTGTGAAAGGGGTATTAGTGGGGTTTTATCAAATATTTTTCACAGTTTTCTTCAGGATTGGGTATTTTCTATGAGTATAGGAATGTAGTTTCAAAGCAATAGTTACACTAGGTGCCACACACTGCTTCTGTTCACCTAATACTGTTTTGAAAGAGAAACACCAGCTTTATTACCTATTGAGGTCTTTTAACCATACTATCTGTGTACCTGTTTACCTTTTGAGAGAACTTTTTCTTATTTACATACAGTCATTTTCTTTACAGTTTTTTTATACAATAAACATATGTTTATCTTACTTATCATGGCTTTGGATTTTTGACCTCGGTATATTCCGTTGGACCAGGGTGCGATAATACATCTGCCTTATGGATGTTTTTATTGCATTCAATCTTTCAAAATCACTTTTTCTTTGTTACTGTTTTTGCTGTTGACACGCGCAAATATAAAACACACTCTTTATATTTTTCCTCAAAAATGTACTGTCATTTTATGCGAGTTGTTAACAATTATATACTGTATCTAGATATCAGTCAGCATACTGTAACTTCACCCTCGACTGACTGTATGTGTTTGCAGATAGCATTTGATCTATTTCATAATGGGAAAATATGTTAATGTTTCTCAACTTAACCTCATCAAGGAGTTTTACAGTTACACTTGTTTGTTAATGTTCATTACATATCTGTTTACATTTCCCAGTGCCAGATCGTGCAATAGTCGGCATTGATTGATATTCATGTTCAGAATATCAGGATTCCCCTTTTTCTATACTCTATTCTATACTGTTTTCTAACTGTGCCTTTAACCTTATCAGCAAGTATAATAAAGGCATGTGGAAAAACCCTGGTGACTGGTACATTTACTCAAGAAGGTAATTCTTTTTTAAGTGCTTCTACTTTACTTGAATATGTCCATGTAATGCTAGTTTAGACCTGTATTGTCCAGGTGTATTTTCACAGCCTATGAAGGCCCCCTGACAAATTAACACTTGTCTACTTCAACATTTTGAACAGATTTTATTTTTTTAATGATACTTTTATTTATGTAAAGTATCTGAGTACTTTCTCTACTGTTGGTCTTTCTACATCCCAGCAGTAGATGGTGCTGTTTAGCTGTAAATGTCCATTCTGATGCTTTACTGCTTGTTAGCGTTTGCCCTACAGTACACCCTTGTGTTTGACAGGGATGCACCTCCCTGTCAAAGTAAACCACCTGAGGTCAAGCTTTAGCAGCTTATCTTTGGGCAGATCTGTTAGATAAACGTCAATAAGTGTCAGTCAAACCTCAGCTGTTGGATATAGAAGCTCATCTTAAATGTACACGACGAAAGAAGCCACAAGAGGGCGCTCCTGTTCAACTTTTATTAGGATTAATTTAAGAGGAACAATTTAAGATACCACACTTTTAGTGTAATCATTTATAAGTATATATTCTCCAAAAGAACAAAAACTGGGAAAACATCACTAGAAAATATAATTTCATATTTAAAAAGGGAAATCATAAAAGTGTGAAACAAATCTCAGGAAAATAGAAACCCCCAAAAGACAAAAATAATATTAAATCGTACACAGTGTTCAATGCTTTGAGGTACTATTTAATCCTTTTTTTAATAACTGAGCTCCCACTCGGCCCATTTTTACAGATACTGAAACAACAGTGCAAAGCACAGCAAGAAGAAATGCAAATCACTCTGCTTTCACTGAACTAACATTAGGCCTAATTAGAAGTTAATGAGCTATCTTGAGCTATCTTGAGCTCCCAGATTTATTAATAATACCTGAGGTTTATACTTATAAGACAGAAATTAAATTAAATTAAAAGGTAAGACTCAAGAATAATGTCTAAACACATTGGACTGGACCCTAAGCTTTTTCTGTTGGGCTCATATCCAGATAAAAATAATTATAGTAATATGAACGAGCATTTAGAGACCTCAGTTTTCCTTCCGCCAAAAATGTGTTGCCCTGATAGGTGAAAATGTAAAATATTCATAGACAGAGCACTACTCCATGGATAGGACATATTATCAAGCCTACTAGAACGTACGTATAAAAGGCATAACAACATATTTTGAGAAAATGTGGAGGCCCTTAATGGATTATTTTATGAATTTAAAAAATGATCAATTGAATCACTTGTTTTTTGTACACTAAGCAGTTTCCAAGCTTGTAGAATTTGTATTTTATTCTTAATACTTATTGCAATAAACAACTCCATTTTGTACAGATTACCATTTATTAAAACAGAGGTCTATGTTTGAAACAGACAGCTACATTCTTTACAAGAACAAATTATTTTTTTGCCATTTTACAACACATTTCTGCAGTGTGTGTAGTGTGGAGGATGAGTTCATGCCTCACAGCCTGAGGGCAGCAGGGTGGAAAGCTGCAAAATAATAGTGAGAAGAATACTGTACTCTGTACTCATACAAATGCAATCCTATACAGCATTGAGATTAAAATAAATGAAGCAGAAGCAAAATGTTATTCCTTGTTAAAATATTGGCAATCAAATTCTACAAAAAAACTTCAAAAAGTTAATTTAGGCCTTGAAACTAATTCACCAGCATTTACAACCTGTAATGTAAAACCTGCCGCCTACATTACCCAGAATGCAACTCAACAGGTGTTGTGCCGTATATTGAAGGTTTGCCGTGGATTGAAGCACATACAAAATAACGTTTTTTTTAACGGAAATAAAAGATATAGGCCTATTCATATTCTCCAACTTGAATGAGCTGAATAGGGTCACAATGTCTACACATCTGCACGTTTTTTTTTAACACAAACATACAATAACTAATCTGTGTTGATTCAACAGGAGGGAAATTGTTCTTGAAAACAGGCAAATCCCAGAAAGTTAAAGTTGTCTGTGGTTCCGAGGAAGCGGGCAGACTCTTCATCGACTTTCATGCCAGTCCGTTCACACTGCGGCCAAAAAACAACAACCAGGGATGCCATCTCTAAATGTTTTTTTTGGACAGATGTGCAAAGACATAGATCAATGCAAGCTTGGATACCGTAAGCTCTTCTCATATCCACATAGGTACGTCTTCAGCCCATACATATGTTCCAATTAATAATGCCTGTTGGTTGCCATTGGAGCATTAACAACCGTAGGGTTGCAATGGTAGTGCAGAAATATGAGAGGAATTGATGCTTATGTTGAACTTCTTTCCCCTTAAATTGTTATGTTAAGAGGATAAATTCAAACATGACATCAAGGATACTTACTTAGAACTATTTAAATGATATGATAACATTACTATTTTCTTGCATTAAAGGTGGGGTAGGTAAGTTTGAGAAACCGGCTCGAGATACACTTTTTGTTATATTCCATGGAATCTGTGGAAGCCGTAGTACTGTAAAAAGCACGACCAATCATTTTAGCCGGCCCGGCTAAAATAACTGGATGTCCTACCTGCCTGTCAGCCTGGAGGAGGGGCTCTGTAAGGAAGTGGCAGATTTTTTCCGGCTGTGTATTTTCAAATTTTAGCGCTGGTTTCTCCAAAATTACCTACCCCACCTTTAAGGTGGCACAATGTACTCTATGCCATGCAAGTGCCATTGTCATAAAACAGGAGGTGGAGTACACCCCAATATGTATAGTTTGTTAAAATAAAGACACATTATTAATTTGAAGTATATACGCTCGATAGGATGATTATAAAGGATCCTCTAACATATTATTTTGTGACTCGTGTTAATATCTAATTATCAAACCCTTAAGTTAACCTCTGCAAATAGAATGCTTCATGCTCTTACCATCTTTGTCTCTGGTAGGTCACACAACCCTTCAAACTTGTTGGGATGGATTTGATTGGGAATCTGCCAATGACAAAAGATGGGTACCAGTATGTCTGTGTGATGACTGATCACATGACCAAATGGCCACAGGCATACCCCCTCAAGGCCAAATCGACAGAGGAAGTAACCGGGTGCATTCTTAATTTTTTTTGTTGCAATTTGAAGCACCAAAATGAATCCTCACAGATCAAGGCAGAGAATTGGTCAATGCCGTAAGTGTCATTTTAGTTTATTTTACACCATGCAATTATAATTTGTATTGAGGAAATAATTTAATGTTTTGTTCCACCAATTTTCAGATCAATACCCGGGTCTGTGAAATTCTACAGATCAAAAGTCTGTGTTCGCCATATCATCCTCAGACCAATGGTTTGGTGGAGAGGATGATATGGTACAATACAGGGGTGAGCAGAGAGCCTGTGTTTATTCATGCTCTTAACTTTAATTGTTATGAAGACATTTTTTGAGCTGCTTATTTAATAGTAAAATTGAACTAACCATGTTATAGAAACCTCTTTGACATTTTGGAAACCCCACATGTCAGAATTCAAGGTACTTCGGTCTCATCTGATCATTGTTTTTCTTATTTTCAGAGCACTCAGCGAATTGGTCAAACAGAGGCCAGGGACCTAGGATGAGCACCTGGATGCAACAATGTTTGGTCTTCGGACAAAAAAACAAATTACCACAAAATATTCACCCTACTTCCTGATGTTTGGGAGAGAGGCTCGTTTACCCGTCAGAGGTGCCGGAGCACTATATGGTTGGTGAACCTATAGAAATTGAGTCCAATTTAGGCTGTGTGTGCATTATTCCATTTCTACCTTGATCTTTTCTGTGAAATATCTTTTCCTATTATACTAGTTATGTCACCAGCGAATTTCTGTGTCATTATTTTTCTATTACTCTTGCAGTTGTGAAAGACGCTTGGGCAGGGAATGAAAGCCATGTTCTGGTGTCCAAAATTGGGGCTTACAAACTTTACTACTGGGACATAAGGCATATTGGTCCAAACATGGAGCTTGAGAGTGAGGTATGATCTATTCAGCATTTTAAATTCATGGCAATTATATAGAATATGTTGCTATTAAATGTTTTGCTTAATATTAAAATATGCCCATAATGCATTGTGGGTGCCATACATCTTCCTTGCTGTACTGTTATAACATTGATGAATCGGGACCTTGTTTATATTAATTTCTTACAGGTAATAAATGCATACCTTGCTGTGAAAGTGAAGGCCTTCAACAAGGAGAACCTAAGCGGACAGAGAGCCACCTTCATTGACTCTTTTGAAATGACAAACATTTGGAACAGGAAAGAATCCAGGCTCAGAGTGGGTTGCTGATGATTAGCTCTCTCGGTTGACCTCTTGTGTACTTATGTTGTGGTTGTTCCATTTGTTGTTGTTGTTTTTTGGCATGAGGGCTGAGAGTGTTAGAGGTTTCATTTAGGGCTGTGCAATTAATCGTATTTTAATCGCAATTACCATTTTGGCCTGCCACAATTACGAAAACAACATAATCGAAAAAAACAATTATTTTGCTTTGCTAGGTTGTGACAGTGCACTGCAACATATTTGATCTAATTAATTTTGGTCTCATTTATTTGTATTTATCATATTTATATGTGTTTAGTAGCTTGGGGAAGTGCGCTCCAAAATATTTGTTGATCTTGTTTATTGGTATTTATTATTTTGATATTATTTATTTAAATGTATCATTTATTTTATTTATTTTTGTATTGGTTTTTCAGTTGAATTATACGCTCAGCGTAATCAACAGTTAAAAAGATACTGTTCAAATTATTATTTGTATTTGTTTTAAAGTTCAATAAATGGATTTTTTCAAAGTCAATTTAATAATCGTGATATCAATTATTGACCCAAATAATCGTGATTATGATTTTTGCCATAATCGCACAGCCCTAGTTTCATTTAACCTTGCTCCTTTTTCAAAGTATGATTCCATTCCATTTGAGAAAGCTTGGAGGCTGTTAAAACTGATAATTTAGCAGCAGAAGCAGCCATCTCTGTATCGAGCTCCAGCTTCTCCTTTCTCTTTCTCTGAGTCTCTGCTTGCTCCTCCAGAGCATGCTTCTCCTCGAAGGCTGCAGCACGAGCTACAAGTGCAGCTCTCTCTGCCTCTGCCTGAATTAAACAATAAAGAATGTTTTATAAAATAGTACTATACTGACAAAACACATCTTATCCTTTCACCATGCATTCTGTAGGAATAAAAACACCTAACCGACGTTGACTCAAGTTACATAATTTGAGGCAATTGGTTATTTGAGAAGCTCCCAGGGGGGCACACAAGTCGTTTTACAGCTTTCCATTATCATTCATTGCTCAAGATTTTAAGTAAAAAAAGTAATGTTTTATTCGTAAAATGTACAAAAAGCATCAAAGGAAGAAGTACTTCTGCAGAAAAGTTTCATATTTTTGGATTATTGTGAGTAGCATTGAATGTTATAGCCAATTGTATTTAGTTTAGGTAGAGCTAAGAAACGTTATATACTGCTTTTTATTTAATCTAATAATATATATTTTATAAGATCATATTGACAGAAATATATATATCTGTAAAAAAGGTTATAGTCACAAAAGTAGTATATTTCGCTCTGAAATGTGGTTACACAATGATACCTTTTAGTGCTTCAGTTAAAATGCACTTCTGCCTACTGAGGGACAGATTGTAGTCACTATCTTGTGTTTTAATCCTATTTCTCTCGGTGCAATGTTTGGATATAACAACAGGCTTTTTTTTTTCTTTTTCAATTGGGTCACTCTAATAATGGCAGTGAATATTGTTACCTTTCTCGAGACCATGAGGAGAAGACGCTTGTCGGGCTTAAAACTAAATACTCAGGGGGGGTAGGACTTATTTTACATTAATTTGTTCTACAGTTGAGTTATCCATCTTGTCAGTCGAGCATCTTTGCGGCGAGGCACAGTTTTGTCAGGCAGCAGAGAGTGTGTGTGTGTGTGTGTGTGTGTGTGTGTGTGTGTGTGTGTGTGTGTGTGTGTGTGTGTGTGTGTGTGTGTGTGTGTGTGTGTGTGTGTGTGTGTGTGTGTATGTGTGTGTACATCCCTGAGATCTGGGACCAACCGGCTGTTGCCATGGATACTTGGTGCTGACACCACAAGAACTGTGTAGGCTTGTTGAAGATATAATTAATAACAAAGGATTAGAGGCAAAGGTGGCATGGGGCTCAGTATGAGAAACCTCATCACACAGTTACTATAATGTGTGTGTGTGTGTGTGTGTGTGTGTGTGTGTGTGTGTGTGTGTGTGTGTGTGTGTGTGTGTGTGTGTGTGTGTGTGTGTGTGTGTGTGTGTGTGTGTGTGTGTGTGTGTGTGTGTGTGTGTGTGTGTGTGTCACGAGAAAAGTTAGAGAAAACTAAGTGTGAAAACAGAACTCTCATACTCTGCTGCATTTATCTTCTTGACAAGCAATTTGCTATAAATATGTTTACTTGGTCGGTGGCCAGAAACTTCTAGGTAGATTTTTTTTTTATAAAGGTAATTTATTAAGGGCAACATTATGTTGCGTGTGTGCCTTAATGCCTGAATACTGAATATCTTGGGAACATTTATTAAACATAATGAGATAATTACTATAGCTGGATGTTTATCAATTGTTGGTCCTCCCACCTTTTCTCTACTACCAGATACACACAAAAATGTTCAGCTGAGCTTTTGTTTAATGTTAGCATGCTAAAAAGCGAACTTAGATGCCAAACATAACAGCCACACGTCGTCATAATATTGAGCATATTAGCATGCTACCTTAGCCCTTAAGTAACTCTAGGTGTACCTCAAAAGACAACAGTGCACATGACCAATTACAGTTTAAGGTGGCAATCTATGCGCTTATCTAATATTGTCTGCAGATTTTGCATTGCACTTCATAAAACTGACGATAAGCTACTGCCATGATCTTTTCCTTTGTTGAGTCTCTTGGGTTTTCTGAAGGTGGCACACATTTTCTCATCTATTTTACAAGGAAGTCATCAAAACCTGTGATAACAACTCTGTGAATCTGCTGCACGATGCTACAGACACCATTTGCCGTGTGACTGACTTGGTGGAGCACACACACAGGGATGTGACAGGCTCTGTTGACAGAAAACTGTGGTATGATAATGACATGTATTGAGGTCAGCTGGTCCCCCTCCCCAGTAGCACATCCTTATAGAAAATATCATACAGGGTACATCCACTCCAAACCCACATGAATTAAAGCTATAGTTTTAAGATGCTGCAAATCTACAGCAGAGCGTATATTCTTGAAGTGATCCAGCACAGCCGCTGGTTGATGCTTTGCAAAGATTAAACTGCTTTTGTCTGTGATAACAGGCTTTCAGTTTGAAACAGATGCTCATCGCCCTTGTGGTATGCATTATGTGCTTCTGTAATTGCTTTCTGACTGATGTTATTGCAGACCTTACTGTGTGTTCAGCAGGGATCCCAGGAAACCTATCTCTACACCTCTAGAATGAGCTGGCTCTTATTCACTTTAGCCCATTCTCATTTGATTGCACAGTGTGGTCCTCTGAGAGCGACCTCACAGGTCTGCCCGCATTGACAAGTGTCTCTGCATGAGATGGATTATTGATGCTGCATCTGATGACACGCTGTTTCCTCATCCTGGCTTTTTACACCTGCACCTGTTAGCTATTATTGACGGGGCTCGGCTAAGTTGCAGGAGGCAGTCAGTCCCATACCCGAACAAGTAATATGCAGCACGAATGATGGAGACACGCTAAGTGATTCACTGAAAATGCTTCCAACCATCTGAAATCAATCGCGGCTTTGCGTGTTGCTTTGCTGAGCAGGAGAGATGCACTGATCCTGCTGATAACACGTTCCTTTAAGTTTTATTTCAAGCTTCTGGTGCTCTCGTACAAGCCATTAATTCGCTGACACATTTTATCGGTTTGTAGTGTAAAAATATTAAATGGTGCTCTGTGGAAAAGATGGAAAATTACTTTTTCGTCCAGCGTTGTAGATTTATCTGTCCTGTGTGGAAGGCATCAGGCCGCACTGTCACTGTTATCTTCAATATAAGTTTGATGGTGTTTTTTGCTGTAATATAGCAACAAGTATAACTGGCTTTTGTCATTTTGAGAAGCATAAAACTGACCTCCAGGAGAAGTGAAGGCCAAACAGACTGCCATAGTAACAGCTGAGTGGCCGTACTTCTTTATGGTCAGAACTGATCAGCCGTGGCTTTAAGTCCGCTCTGCAGGCTTAAGTTAGGGACGCAGAAACTGTGGCCCCTGCAGAGGCTCAGGCCCCTGCAGAGGCTCAGCCCAGCCACGCAGCAGCAGTGCAACCACGAATCAAGCAAGCATCACCAATTATCCTCACCTCTGCGCTTGTAGCAGGAATCCATTTCAGCACCATTTCCTCTGGGCGGCCATGGGCTGACGGTCTCTGCTGTCAGGGCGATAGTTCTAAATTGGCTCCCACCCCTCTCCTCCTCCTGAGATTGAAAAGAGATTATGAAAGACATTCATCATGGAATAAGCCTGTGCCTGTCTGGAAAGTCTGAAAATGGTGAGAAATGGCCGCACAATGGAGAGCGCCTGAAGAAAAAGGCGGCTTGGAAATGATATAGAGATATGTCTGTGTACTGAAGGCTTGGTGCTCCTCCCTGGTACCAGACAGGGGGGTCCCCTGGGTGCCCTGTGAGGTGGCTGTGTGGGGGGGGGGCCCAAGTCTGGAGGAACGCATGCGCGAAGCAGGCCACCTAGTCATGGCTAAAACCCTACATATCAGATGCGGCGCTAATGATCCCCCTGGGGACCGGAACAGTCTGGTTCCTGCATGCCAAGATGCACTGAACAGCCGCCTTTTATTATCACTGTCTGATTCAAGGATAAGACTATATGTAGGACAAGTTGAAGGTCTTCTTTGAGTTAGACATCGAGTTAGATCATAATTGGAATATTAAAGATTATTAGGGTTAATCCATCTTTGCAGTATGTGGAATATTCAGGGACGACACGCTGCATGCTGCCCTCATCTCTTTTCTCGTGTTGCATTTTCTAGAAGGCTAATGAGTCTTCATTTCAAGTTCAGATTCCGTATAAGCAGTAATTTTTAACGTATGCTTTAGATTGGGGACTGACATTAAAGAGTCTCTATACCTGGCCCGGCTTGGTACTGTATGCAGTTTTTATTTCCTGTCAAACTGCTGCCACTCACTTGTCAATCCTGATCTCTTGAACTCCTCCCATGCACAGACTAACGGAAGTGGTATCGATGCAGTTATACAACCATCTGAATATTGATGAATTACAGCTTCAGTATGCCCATATGAATACACGCTTTAGTGTGTCAATGCTGTCTTCATGGCACAGATTGCATTCATCACCAGGGGAATGTTTAAATTAGGAATAAGGGGAAGATACAGAGGCATCACAAATTGAGAAACTGTAACACCAGCTTTTTGTAGTCACTGAAAGTGCGTGCATGTACTCAATTATATGTGTAAAGAGAATCCTAAAGTTGCATCAAGAGTGGAAAAGAGCTAAGGAAACAGACATTTGGGGAAATACACACCTTTCCTTTCTCACCTAGACAATCAAAATCAAGTATGGTTAATAAGCCAGGAGGCAATTCTTTTAGGAGTCGTGTTGACTCGTAGATGATGATATAATCAACGTAATTATTAACAAAATAGTCGTGCTTATGAAAACTAGAAAGATATTTGAGAATTATCGATAAGAACATGTACAAATTGTCGAAAAAACTCACTTAGTACCTAATTTGCGAAAGAAGTATAGAGCATACACTCTTAGCTTAGCTTATCATACAAACTGAATAAAGGGGGAGAGAGCCATTATTCTACATTAGGAACATCTCTTTCCATTTCAACATGCTAATGGTCTTTTATGAGCACCACTGTTCTGTTTCATGAGAGATATTGATATGATTATCGTAATCCATTACTCTGCCTGTCCATTAGTCTGTGTGTCTGCTGCCATGTGCTCTGTTGGATCAATGCTCTTCTCGACCGACCAATGACCTGGAAAAAGCTGAAAAAGCTTTGCCTACTCTGCTATCAATAGACCGTCTAATTAAGAACAGCACCCTTGGAGTAAGCTCCGTCAAATAGCGAAGACACTCACCACAATTGTGTGAGAATTCCCTCATTAAACCCAAACCTGAAGCTTCAGCAGATTAACAGAGAAGCTGTGATTTCACTTCCTTTGACTTCGGCCTCAGAATGTCGAAACGCAAGAGGATGTTATCGTGTTTGTGGGCAAATATTAAGAGATGAGTGATAGTTTTGTTAGACTGACCTAATAGTGTGTCTCCGTTGTTCTCTGCATTACATTTTAACTCATGGATGTCCTTGTCTGACATAGCAGGGGGTTATTCTGGCACTGAAGGAGGCCATCTGTTCAGCCTACAGTGAAATGAATAGGATCTCTTCTAGGTCAGGATTGCACACTAATAAGACAAGATTGGGGTAGAACTCTTTAAAACGTTGGGCTTTCCAATAGACCATGGCTCAGCAGCCAGTCGCAACAATTAGAGAAAGAACACATCCGTGAAGAACGGATTCTTGCTGACGGACGTGACAAGCAGCACAGCATGCATCCTCTTCCCTAGAGTTAGAGCAAAGCTGAGCCAGATAGCTAAACAAATCTTGGGGCCCCCTCACGAGCTGTAAGCAGAAACGCCAGCTAGAGGAGCTGATGGGGCCCCTCATAAAACCAGCCATCCTGCCACAGTGCCCCCAGCATGAGCCCACGAGCAACTTCATCAAGAACCAAAGAAAGGAAGTGTTTCAAACCTGAATGAGAAGGTGTGGGAAACCTGCAGGTTGCCCTTACATATGGCCTCATTCAGAGATGGCAAAAGTAGAAGTACACATACCCGTGTTCAAAAATACTCTGGTAAAAGTAGAAGTACTGACTAAACTTCTTTACTCAAGTAAAAGTAAAGAAGTATGGGCTTTGAAATGTACTTAAGTAAAAAGTATCCATAACTAGCAGCTGTTTTAAAGAGTACCTGACCTCCCTTTATATTAATAGAACAATAATGTCATTGTTAGCTAATGAATGTTTCCATGCTGAACAACGGCAACATGACAAGGTTTTCATTGGTCCCTCTTCTTTAGAGAAGACCAGGAAATGATGGATACACGGATCGTGTTCAAATCAATAGGCACGCAATGACTCTAAATAATAATGATCAGGCCACCAAACACAGATTAAAACTAAAGTGACGAACCTGTTTTGAAAATGTAAGAAGTAGAAAGTACAGGGATTTGTGTTAAAAATGTAAAAAGTGGAATAAAGTACTGATACCAGAAAAATGTAAGTACAGTAACGAAGTATTTGTACTCCACTACTTCCCACCTCTGGCCTAATTGCAGAGCTCATGCACAGGCGAAGGTGCACGCATGGCCAGAATGGGTGGGCTGTGTCAGGGGAGGGGCTCTGCTCTGACCTACACCAGCGCTAATACTGTACAACTACAGTGTCAAATATTAAAGACCAGGGTAGTTTCACTGTTCCTGGAGGAGGTTTGTTTGACCCAAACAACCTGCAGGTATTTGGGCATCCACCCTCTCCCTCCAGCTTCACCACCACAACTCCCCCCCCCCAGCCCGAAGGTGAGACCCACGTGGCGACAAAGCGGCTGCCCTGCTCAATGGCCCAACAGCAGGGCTTTTTACCCGAGCAGAAAAAGACCCAAGAAGATCAAACTCTCCTTGACCTGGCACAGAAAACCTATCTGGAGACCGACATCGACAATGTGTGGAGGAATGACCAGTCACAGGAAGTAGAGACAACACCACAGCAGGAAATAGACGAGAAAAACGTGATCCCACCTCCTCCACAGTTCTGTGAAGGCTTTGAATTGAAGTGTCCCTTTCCGGAGATTCATCTTGACTTCCCCAGATACCCCTGCAGATCTGCCTCTCTGCCCAGGGGCACCAACATGGTGAGTGATGAGAGTCATCCCAGGCTTTAATCACAGCCAGGCTGAGGAACATATGCTATGATTGGAGTGGAAATGGTTCCTCACAGAGTTTGAAGTGATGCCTGAATAAATCAAGGCTGCATGATTTCAGTAAGTCACTCTTGATTTTTCTGGGGCTTTTCTGCTCTACAATTCAGAGCAGGGAAGAAATAGGCAAGTCATGATGATGTTACTATGTCTAATGCAGACTATGAAGATTTGTTTTAATCAAGATTATAACAACAGCATACAGGAAATAATCCACACATCAAAACCTCAAGAAATACAAAAGTAAGGAAAGGTGTGTGTGTGTATAGAAAAATATGAAAGAGAACTTTTATGGACACAGTAGGGAAGTTTGTTTTGTCTTGCAAAAAACATACAAATACATATGTTATATGCCAAACATTTAGTCACACATATGCCCTTACAGACACCTCAAACCAATGCACAAACACTCACTTATAAACATATATATTAAGATTTAAGTAATTAACTGTTTTTAGTTGCAGCAGGCGGTCGTTTTTAAGAATAAGCTCTTAACAGGCAAACAGACAAAGATAGCCACTAGCTGGCAAACAAGCAGGTTCACTTAAACAGACCTAAATACCTGATAATGAATAATAGCTGCTTTAAAGAAAAATGTAAAATATTTTTCACACAAGATAAAAAGTCTAACAAAGGTACATCATAAGAATTGACCACAGACATGGCCACTCAGGTGATCTGTGTGCACAGGAGCGCTGCTTCATGCTGACCACTGATCTGGCTTTTATGGTTGCGCGTTCATTAGCATTCTACCCATCAGCAACTCCTCCACACACAATCCAAACTGAACAATTACTGACTCAGCCCCCTCAGCAGCATTTACTGTGTCACATCCATCATTTAATCAGCTTGAGACATACTCTAGCAAAAATGGCCGTAGATGCAGAGAAACCTGTGTGAAAACAGTTTCTCTCAGGAATAGCAACGGGTGGTTTCCTCACGTATGTCACCTGAAGACAAGCCTGAAGGCTCAATAAGCAATTACTGCATAAAAAGTGAGTGTATTTGCAGTGTCAACATGACATTTATCTCTGCTGTAGATGATGATCCATCTGGCTATCCTCTTGTTTCAAAATGTATTATTCCAGTCTCTAAAAAGCATAAACCGGCATTATTATGACTATGTTTTTGCATTCAGGACAATCTGTAAACATGCGATTGTGCTGTTCACAGGCGAGTTTTAATTTGCGGTCTGTCAGTGTTTCCCCTGGAACCCAAAACACTCTTGACAGATCTCTGAAAGTGGCTCCGCTGCCATTTAATAATAAAGCAGAAGATCACATTGCCTTAATTTATTGTCTGATTAAAATTCAGCCTTTGCCGTCACCTTAGCAACTGCTTGAAAAAAAGGTGGGTGGTGTGGGCGCTGAGAGAGGCAGGCATGTGAGCCTGTTGGTGTTCATCTTTCAATGTAGTGTGCTAGTGTGTGTGCAAAGTTTCTCACACAAGTCCTTGCACTTGTGTGAGCGCAGTAACAAAACATTCTTCACAGGCACACGACCTTCAGCTGTGCACTCGCTAAGGATGCAAACTCCAATCGTTCAGTGTCCTTCCCCCCGGCTTAGAGGCATGTATTACTTGGTATTCTGTCTCCATTATGTTTCACGCACCCTGGAGACGTAATATTGTCTTTGCAACGATTGTTCCCTCCATTAATAAGACGAGTGGACGTTAATCCTGCTCCCCAGTATTCCTTGATAACACGGCAGCATGTGATCGGGCCTGCACCCTACATCTGAATGAGGATGAGAATACTGTGATTCATAATTCATCGCCTTCAGAAAGAGGGCCCGCAGCCGCAGACTTGTATCAAATGCTTTCTCCCTAACGGTGTGGGACTGGAGATGTAAGATTCAACAGATTGGACCACCTGTTTCCCCTCACCTCCCCCCTTCTCTGCCTCCTATCTCCATCTCTTTCTCTCCGATTCAGCACCTAGATAAGGATATTGAGTTGCTGCCAGCATCCCTCGTGGGGGGGCTTGCTCTGTATCTGCAGTCTGGCTGCAATGGAGGTTTCCGCTCTCCCTGCGCACTCCCTCCTCCCCTTCTTCCCTTCTTTCCCCTCTCTTTTATCACTCTCACACTCTAGCTATGATATGATTGTTCTCCTCTCACCTCGAGTCAGCGCAGATGTAGACAGCCTGATGAGGGTTTTCTCACGAGCGTGGAGGGAGCGGAGCGAATGAGGGAGGAGGGAAGACATAGAGGGGGGGGGGGGGGGGAAACATAAACAAAAACAGAGCATGCTGAATATGTGTTGTTTCTGTTTGCGATGCTCTACTTAGCAGTTCTATGGGTCCCCTCCACTAACATGCTATCATTTCCTTTAGGTACCTGATGAAGAGATGAATATCATCAGGTAAGCTTTCCCCCCTTTTTCTCTCTCTCTCTCTCTCTCTCTCTGCACATATCATTCAGCTCTCCATCATCACGCCCCCGCGTTCTCCCAGTCTTCTTCCTTTAAGCTCCTTCCCTCCCACTCTCCCTTTTCTTTCCACTCTTGCACAGTCCCTCTCCCTCACTCTCCCTCTGTCTTCCCTCCTGCCTGCTGTTGGAGTGGCGTTGTGGTGTCGGAGGTGGCAGCAGCAGCAGCAGCAGCAGCGGCAGCAGTGTTGGTGGGATGCTGTGCATGTGCTGGGGGCTTCTCTAAACTGTAAGGGGGGAGCTGCGTTCGCACTTACAAAGGGGGTTTTCTCCATTTCCCCGGCGAGAGGCTCAGGCGGCAGGATTTGTATCTCTCAGTCTTCGGGATGAGGCTCTGCGTGAGCGGAAGGTACTGCTTCACCGTTTGCATCTCTGATATGGATTACAAAGCTGGTTGTGTGTGTGACCGTGTGCTCATCTGTATGTGCTGTGGCTGCACTCACAGTATCAGTGTGTGCTGCTTTTATGAGAGTTTGTCAAAGATAAAAGGGTGTTTTTTTTAGCTACTGGTTGTACGCAGGGAATCTCTTGGCTTAAAAAATGCACTGCAGCGTATATGTGGCGTTACTGTAAAATATTGTTCTCTAAGGAATCATTCAGGTTTTTTTTTAATTAGTCTTGGATGTGTTATGGTGATAAGAAATGTCCATTGTTGACTCTTAAACATCTGTTTCTGCATGATTTCAGACAATCACCTGTCGGAATGCACCTATGGCACTGATTATTGACTGCATGGCAGCGCTGCTTCTCCCGAGCAGCTAAGCAGTAGAAGCTCTAATCAATGATTGTGTATGTATTTAGATTAACCTGACAGTCCTAATCATTCACACAAGGCTTAACTGAACTGATGCCTTCACATGCAGGCGTAAACAGGTTTTAATGAGTTCATTACAAAATTACAAGTGCTCACCCACTTTTCTGATTAAAGTCGCATTAGGCAGGAATTAAACCAAACAAGATGCAGGAGAGAATTATTTTTGTAGTTGATTTGCTTCTCTCCTTCTCACCTCACAGTCCTACCGTAGACACGTTTTAATTGATATTATGACTAATGAACCGTTATTAATCCGGCACAGCTGCAAATACATCCCGAGCTTTCCCCTTTGTGTTCGATTACTGATGGTGTTATTACGATTTCAGGCAGATTACAGTATGAAAGCCGTTTAACCAGAGGATGAGGGGGTAATTAATCTGACGGGGTGTTTCTCCAATATCAAGCGGCAGTTGTCCTCACCTCCGTGTCAAAGCTTTAATTGAATTAAAGCCGCTTTCCCGAGATAAGGAGGGGTAGTACTCCCGTGACTTTTCTCCTGGCTTTGTGCTGAATAGGAAACAAGGTGGCCTCTGAAGACGCTGTGAGGAGGTTAAACAGGAAGCTGGATCTACCTGAGAGTCTGACCTTACATATTCATCCCAGCCGCCCCCACATCTCATCTCCGAGATGCCTCCCAGTCAGCGTGATGAAATGTCCTGAAATCTCTTGCTCTCTCTTGCTCTTTCTCTCTTTCCCTTTCGCAATTTCGGTCCCTCTCTCGGTCGAGCTCCTCCGCCGGGCTCTCTGTGGAGCAGATGGAGATGTAAATGTTTCACAGCACAGCAGGGAGCTCCAGAGCGGGGGAGAGGCCACGCTTGGATAAACAGCTTTTACGGTTTTTGAAAGTATTTTTTAAAAAGTGTTTAAACATTTGATATCAAAGCAAATATTTAAAAAATAATATATAGCAATATTCTGCCGAAGTTCTGTTTAAAAAAAATGAGATTGACACCGATTGAAAAGAAAAGTGACAGCCGCTCTGCCAGAATGATTGACAGGACCAACATTGAATGCTGCTTTTCGAAAGAGTGATCAGAAAATAACCGCCTCGGGTGGCAAGAACACAAGTTTTTAAAGTCTTGGGATATTCAATTATGAGATTCAGTCATTTTAGTCAGTTTATGATTTAAACTACAAGCATTGTAAGAAAGAACAGTGTTAAATATCAGTGTATTAAATATCAGCAGCATTTAAGACAGAGCACTGTATTAAAGGGAGCTTTACACTTTTGCATTTTGCTAGGAGATCTGTATGGATGTTCGAATGATTAAATAACGCCACAGTCACTAAGATCCTTTAAGTAGGCTGTTCTGTTTCATCATATCACATGACCTTTATCAGCAGACGGAGTTAGTCTATTACGGTACTTTGAAGTTGAGTTTAAAATATATTCTCTACCTTGGGAATAGTTGTTACAGTATTTAATTATTATTTTGGTGAGTTAACAAGTGACAGATGGGCGGCAGATTAAATGTAAAACCAACATGAAGTCTTAGGCCTCCACAAAAGCCTGAACAGAAGCATCTGCATTTGTTGTTTCTCCGTTCATTTTTAGAAATGTTGTTTATTTATGCTTATTTTCTTTCTTGCTGAGTTAGAGGAGACGATCAATGGCACTCGCACGTCTGTCCATTGATTTAGAATCTACAGATTAGTTTAGCCTAAAGCTTAAACACAGCTAGCCTGCCAGTAATGAAATCTGCCTATCAGCACCTCCAAAGCTCACTAATGAACATCTTATATCTGTTTGTTTCATATAAGAATCAACACTCTGCGGTGAATTTTGTCCATTTTCATTATTATTTTTTAAAACAGTTTGATCGATAAATTGTCAGAAAATTGTGACATATTTTAATTTCCAGCTTCATAAAGTCCAAAGTTAAGTCTTGTATGTCTGTCCAAATCCCAAAGTTTAATATGATATTAAAGCTGAAAATTGACATATTTGAGAGGTTATAAAACGGCATTATTTGCATTAAAAAATCACTTAAGTTGATCGTTTATCGCTTGATTATTGGTTGACTGATCATTGCAGTGGAGACTTCAGGAAGTAAAGTGGCAACACATTTTACACTTTGGCTTTTGCACAGATCAAACAAACAAGATGGGGTGTTGGTGCTGGCAGGCAGATTTGGTTTCCCTTGGACAGAGCGAAGCTTTCTGTTTCCACTCTTTATACTAACTAAAGATAGCCTGCTGCTAGGTGTACGTAGCTTCATATTCAATTGACACTTAAACTGTAAAACTATTCATTTGATTTAAATGTAAGAGCCTTGTCTTTACCACTTCTCATGCAAAGGTACGTATAACCACTTGCTGATAAACCTGATAAACCACATATTTCAAACACTTGAGCCAATATATCATGCCAGATGGATTGGGCATCCATTGAATCACTTTTATTAGAGATGAAGTGGTGATACAGAAGAGCAATATCAGACATTTGTATGTTTGAAAGTGGTGTGGGAGAGCGGCTGGTCTGAAGAGGCTAGAGGTGGGTTTTGATCTGCTTAAGTGGACAGTGTTGGTCTAATCCTCCGTCCTCTGTGGTCTGAGCGACCGGCCTCTCTCTCCCACTCTGTCTCTCTCTCTCTCTGCTGGAGCCCTGACAGCTCCCCACGGGGTTATTGAAGTGCATCTTATTATCGAAACCCCATTATTCCCGCTCCCCTTTGCCCTCTTCAGCACCAGCGGTTCGACCTTACAGGTCAGATTTATTCCTCATGACGATGATCAGTTAATGGCCGAGTGGCTTCGCTGCACAAACAGCCGCCATAACTCAAGTTTTTGAATTAAGTATTTACATCGTAATCTACAGTATGTGTTAACTCAGCTCATTTCTGATGTAAGAGAACTTTGCAGTAATTTAATGAAAATTAAATGAGACTTTTGCTGAACAGCAGCCACCACTGATAGAGTTGGACTTGTGGTAAACTCAAAGTAGTACAAGTGGAGAAGAGTTTTAAAAGTCATGCAGTGAAGTGTGTGTTGGATGCATATATATATATTATTGATCTTGTGGGAAGGTGTATAAATAACATGGCCCTGCATGTGTTATATCGCCCCATTTGTATTCCCAACACGTCACATACAGACTCACTTTAAATCATGTAGCGGATGTTGACAATTCAAACCAAACTATTCGCCAGTTTAGGCAACATAACAACTTGGTTATGTTCAGTAAATGATTGTGGATTTGGTTCACAAAAGTATGCTTATCATAGTAAGTAGTAAATGTAAATAGATCATCGGTTAACTTTTGATTTGACATAGGACACAAACTCGAGTCCCCTTGGTGAAAGTCATGTGTTTGTTTCACCCATCCGTTCACTCTGTTCATCTGTACTTTTTCACAGTTTCTTCTATGCCCTTCCCCACCTGATTTCCAAAGTTGTTTGCTCTTAGCATTTGATATTGCAACGCCATGAAAAGACAAACAAAAAGCTTACAAATGTGTAGATAACACACATAACTGCTTTTTGTTGCCTTGATCATCAAATACTATTCAGTCATATCAAGCTGAATGGTCAAAGTGTTCTAACATAAGTCACTGTAGGCTAAGTGTCACACCACACCAAATAGGGCTTTCACACCAACGCGGTTCCAGGGCCGGTTCGGAGCTGGAGCTTGAAAAGCACCGGTTGTTCCTGTTCACACCGCAGCGGAGCCGCTTCTAAGCTCTGGAATTCGGTTCGTTTCATGCACCAAAACATTGTCGGTCTAGAAGCAAGAACCGCATACGCCACGCTTACGTCGGAGGGGGGCGAGATTAACCTGAGCTAACAGTTAAAGGCGAGTACGGCAAATACAAGTTGTAACAAGCAGTAGTGCTGAGCAAAGTGACTAAAACGCAACCACACACTTATAAAAAAAACACCCTTTATAAAGTCAGGCAACACGAACCAGGCTTCGTGTGATTCTGTTTATTTGTGCCTTACTTTGACCATCCGTTCGCTGTTATTGATCATTGTGGAGAGCAGGCAGACGTTTTGTTTTGTATTATAGCAGCTATCTGATGGAATATAGATAATAAATGCAGCTGAAACACATTAATAAACAATGAACCACGGCACTCTGGAGAAAAGTATAAGGTTGGAGAAGTCGGTATTTAATTGAATCTGGCTTCGTATGATTAAAAGCAACACGATCATCGACCCGACGCAGTCCCCCATTGTTGTTGTTGTGAGCGCCGTAACGCCGTTGGCGAGAAAATCAGCGACGTAAACGGTGACGTCATGACGCAGCAGCGGCGGCAGCACCAGTTGGGCTCTGGGCGGTGTGAACAAAACGGGGGGCTGAAAATAAAAACCGGTTCCGAACCAGAAAAGCTCTAGCACGGAGCTAGAACGGGAATCGCGTTGGTGTGAAAGCCCTAAAAGAAGGCTGTAGCAGCAAACCCCCCAGTGTGTTGTGCTTTAGTCAATGTTTCAGAAGTGTCAAAAGGAAAATATAGAAGCCCTTCCAAATACTTGTTTGTATGTAACAGCAGAGAGCATATATACTGTACTTTGAGGGGACATTTTTTTTTTTATTAAGTTCTATTAAAGTGGACCTATCATGCTATATTTAAATGATATATTGTAGGGCCATACCTATATAAGGTATATTTATACGTTTCTGTTTTCAAAATACCAAACAGATCATGCATTTTAGCCATGCCTCATTTCGCTCTATGTGC
Source organism: Trematomus bernacchii (assembly GCF_902827165.1). Taxonomy (NCBI): domain Eukaryota; kingdom Metazoa; phylum Chordata; class Actinopteri; order Perciformes; family Nototheniidae; genus Trematomus; species Trematomus bernacchii. Next base: position 3,774,581 of record NW_022987662.1, on the reverse strand, counting down.
TGTTTGCTGTCTACGGGTCTGATTCTGCTGACCACGCCCCCCTGCAGGAGAGGTGAGACGTGCTCTGATCAGCTGCTGGGCTGTCAGAAGAGGGGGAGAAAAAGAGATCTCCGTCCTCCGTGTTTTATTATATAGAGTCGTTATTCATTTGTTTTAAAGCTCAATAAATAACGAAGAAGACCTTTGACCGGCACTTTTCTAATTTTGTCCGGAAGATTTAAACTTTAACGGACATCTTGACCGGCGAAAGTAACTGAAACTGAAACTCTGCCACACGGTCCCCTCGTTCCTTGGAAGAGGCGGAGAGGTGGGTGTTTGTCATCTGCTGGTGGACTAACCGGAGAGAATTACAGTGCTTGCCTCGACGGGGAGGGATTGCATTGAGCAATCCCTCCCCGCAAGCGTTTGCTCCCGCTGCAAACGCTTGCCTCGGGGAGGGAGAAAAAAAGCCACAGCGGAGAATAAACAGAAGGGTAACCATGGTAACTATGGGCGGGAAGTCTTCTTCGCTGCTTTTGTGGCAGACTACAGTGCCACTTACAGGCCTGGCATATGTACTACAGCGTCTCCAGCGCTTTCGAGCGGCAATGGCCGGCCGTTGCCCAACCCCACATTCCCCTGATAGGTGGAGAGTTGGCCCAATAGCCGTAGTGCCACCGTCCTGACGTCAGGACAGTGTTCAAATCTGGATCAGTTTTTATCAGATCCGTTGCAGCCCCTTTTTTAGAGATTTGGGTATGGAGGAAAATAGAGAGGGTTGTGTTTTCTGACACTTGGTGAGTTCCCTGGAACACCGGGGACACATATTCATGTATAAAAGACGTACAAAAGTGCATTTTGCATGATAGGTCCCCTTTAAATACAGAGCTACTGCCAATAGATGCTAAGCTTGAAAAATAACTGTTACCTATGACACACATTACATTATCATTAACATGTTCTCTCTTGCTTGATTAGATGAAAGATTGCTAGATATGCAGAGCAGCATAAAAACCAATAGCATACATGCAGTATCACCCCCGTAAATCTGTGTGATGTTTTAAACAAACACCATATAACATGTCAATTAGAGACATGTAGAGTTCCTCGTAAGGTTTTTTTGTATTACCTTCCAGCCTTTGTGCTGAGATAAGCTCACAAGCTGCTTAGTGTAGCCTCATAGTAATAATAGATAAGAGAGTGGTAATGATTTCTCATCAAACTCAGCAAATGAAGGTATTCCCCAGCATGTTCTACGACCCCTGCAAACCCTTCATTCTCACCAAACACAAACATTTTCATAAAATCACAGTTTGTTCAGAATGAGGAGCGTCAAACTCTGAGGGGGGTTAAAACAAAATAAAAAACATAATGTCAAGTTTTCTTCTGATTTCTGTTCCTTGTTTGCATGCGATGATCCCATACTGGAGGTCACAGATTAGACATCTTTCTTGATATGGCACTATACTGGAAAGCTGTTATAGTGCTTTCTATATTTTCTAAGTATAGTCTTTTTTTTTGTAAAAGAAAGACTATACTTAGAATTCATGCATCTCTGAGTTGAAGCTTCTTAGGCTGCCTCTGGAGAGTAATGGATGCACCTTTAAGTACATCTAGCCAACCACTATATGTGTACAAGAGGAAAATGCTTATAGACACACACACACACACACACACACACACACACACACACACACACACACACACACACACACACACACACACACACACACACACACACACACACACACACACACACACACACACACACACACACACACACACACACACACACACACACACACACGCACACAGGCACGGAAACCTAGGGCGGTACACTGCAGGCTCCCAGATTTGCAGAGGTGGTTCCTTTGTTGTGTCTAATCACTACCTGTCCATTCGAGCTCCACTTGTAAACAATATGTTGTGATGGTGGGCGTGTGTTGTGTATCTGTGTGTGTTTGTGCGTAGTTGTGTGTGTGTGTTCTATTTTTAATGAGCTGAACCTTTTTGAAGGCTTCTTGTGCTTCTTCGTCCCATCTCATTTTTGTATTATTGTAGATGAAAAGAAACCAAACGCTGGCCTTTTTTCTGCAAATGCCACAACATTTAGTTACTGAGAAAATCATTGTACAGCCAATAAGTCAGAAACCCAAAAAAAAGAAAACGATGGTATTGAATAAACAGAGTTGACAGAGTTGGAGTTTCTTTATAATTTACTTTATGCGGAAATGTAAATGCTAAAGCAATTCAGACCCACTGGTTTGGAACACACAGTAATCTTCAGGAAACTTTTCTTTTGAGTTTCAAATTGAGTGAGAGGTTACGCACGAAGTTTCAGAGGAAGTGTCTAAGTGTTTTCTGGGTCGGAAGAAAGAGCAGGTCTCAGTGGCTTTGTTAGGACAGCTCTCAGCAGGATTTACTGGCACCATAACACGATTTTCTCGTCCAAAGGCAGACGCTGTTTTTTGTAGAACAGAATGTGCTCGTGTGCGTTTGTTTAATTTGCTGTGTGTGTCTGTGTGTGTGTATGTGTGTGTGTGTGTGTGAAGGCTCTATACAGCTTGGGGGTTTTCTTGCCTCTTCTCTACTCCAAACTTGTATTTATTTCAAATTGAATAATTTATGAGAACACTTTCAAAGTTTTGGGTGACAGCATTTCAAGTTATTTTGTAAATATGTTATTCCTGTTGGCATACAAGCTCAAGATTTTAGTTTTTCTTTGAATGTTAAAGTGTCAATCCTAGAAGATGAAGTCCTAATTTTGAGATTTAGGACAGAGATAGACTAGCTCTATAACCCAGTTTCCAGTCTTCATGCTAAGCTAAGCTAACCAGCTGCCGCATGTTGCTTCATATTTACTGTACAGACAAGAGACTGGTGTCAATAATCTCATTTAACTCTCGTCAAAAAAGTGTTTTGTTTGAAACTCGTACAAAAACTGTCGGTCTCGGATGGTACACTCTTGGTAGCTTTAGCAAAACTTCTGTAAATGTTTAATGCAGTGCCATTATAAGTCTCAATTACAACTCTGTTCTTGGTGTTGGACTCAATTAGGGCTAGGCAATATATCGATTTAATTTATGATATAAGACTGGATAATGTCTGACATTTTGGGTATCGTTATATCGAAGTGTCGGGTGCATTACATTAGACCACCAGACTGCCTTTCTATTATTATTTCCCTTTACCTGCTTAGTTATTATATCCACATAACTAATGATTATTTATCAAAATGTGCACTGTGTAAATACTATGAAAGCACCAATGGCCAACCCTTCGATATTGTTGCAACATCAATATCGAGGTTTCTTTGTGACATTTGGTTCCCTCATACTACCAGCACTAGACTCAATTTTCCCTCTGTGTTGTCTGTTTGGATTTCAGAAGAATAACAGACCTGTGTACAGTATATCTTTGTGTGTTGTATTTGGAGCTCAGCTTGCCTCCGTCACCTCTCCCGCTCATCCTGCCATCCTCTCTGGATGTTTGCCGCGATTCCTCTCTCCCCTGTGTCGAGTGCCATCAGCATCACATGAAATCCGTTCAGCGGGTCATTATGCCGCGATGCTGCTAATGATGTTGGTAGTTGGTGTGTAACTACTTAGTTTGGCAGCTCCTGAGTTAATCAATACTGCACAGAGAAGCAGCTAAACCCACACACTGACAGAATAGCACTCTAGACTGGTGATTTCTTTCTATGGGGTGGTTGAGTCATACTGTACATGTCGTTTTGGCTGCTGCAGGTTTGCTACCTTGTTAATCTGAAGGCATTCAGGGCAGAACGAGCGTCTTCTTCTTCTGCTGCTGTGGGATGAGTCAGCCGCTCGGGTTCCCCCCCGTTCTAATGCTGAGGTCTGGGCCTCATATAAGGGCTTCTCCTGAGAGCGTATCTATCTGCAAGGTAGATGCTATCAGCGAGGCAGTAAGGGAGAAACAGGAGAAATGATCTTAAGTGGAGGCTTCACACCCAATCTGTTTCCTTTTCCTCTCTAATTCAGTGATGACTTCTCTCCGTTTCTCGTATTTGGCTAAATTGCGACTACTCTCCCCCCTAAAAGAGGCTTCCTGCTTTTCCCCTCATCTCCATTCAACAACTTGAATGTCCTCCTCCTACTACCTCCCCTTCCTCTTCTTTTCAATGCTCTCAAATGTCAGCATGGCACGAGTGGGTGGCAGGCAGCGGCATCTGAACGAGCCCCGTCTCTGGTTTTGCTGCAGTGTGAGGCTCTGGCTGAAGGAAGGAGAAGCAGGGAGTGAATGAGCGAGAGAGTAGTTGTGCGTTGGCGGGTCGACAGCGGACACCTGACGTGGCCCGAGATGTGTCGCTAGCAGCTGTCCCTTTTTTTGGACTTTTCTCGTAGAGGAGGTTGGTTTATTTCATTCCTTGAAATTAGGGGATTGAATGGGCACAGCTGATGCCGCAGCACACACACACACACACACACACACACACAAAAACATGCGCAGGTACACACTCGCCAAAGCCACATGCACAAAAACAAATTCACACCCACAACATCTTTCACACACACACACACACACACACACACACACACACACACATCCAGAGCTATGACTCAGAGGGGAGCAGCTGGAGTGAAGGCTCCAGTGGCGGCGGTGAGCTGTCACCATCTGGAGGAGGATATTTCTCTCTGCCTCCTCAGCCAGCAGAATAAATCACCTCGCAAACAACTGTATGTCAGCAGATCAACATGTGTCTCTGCTGTATGTGTGCCATCCGGTTTCTACTCATGCGTATGTTCAGTATATAGCAACGTACCCAGTGGTGTGAAGTAACTAAGTAGAGTTTTTAAGTACTGTACTGTTTTCCTACTTTGTACTTCTACCCCACTACAATTCAGAGGTATGTTGTGTACTTTAACTACATTCGTTTAATGCCCTTAAGTTAGTTTGCAGAATTGATTAATGATGTCAAATGTAAACAACACAACAAGACTTTAGATACACCTGGAGTAAATTCGCAAGCTACCTTACAGGATACAAACTAATACAAATGTGCTGCACCTTTACCAGCTTTGATAACACTTTATAACGCATCAATATTTATAATCAAAACATATAATTCATATTATTCAGAATTGCGCTGATCTGCATAATGAGACATTTTACTTTTGGTACTTTAAGTATATTTGGATGGCAATACTTTTCTACTTTTCCTTGAGTAACATTTCGATTGCAGGACTTTGACCTAAAACAGAGTATTTCTACACTCTGGTACTTCGATCCGAGTACTTTTCCCGCCTTTGAACATACCAAATGTGACGCTCTCCTCGGTTACTGCAGTCACAGAGTTTCCTTTCCGCGTGGACAGTCCGTGCTCGGATCAGAGCCGCCCTTGATCAAGCTTTGACGGGCCGTCTCATCTAATAACGCGCTCTATTTGTCTGCAGGCTGACAGCCGCACCTGTGCTGTGGACGCCATCGAGACACACACGTTTGATGGGAGTATAGAGATATTTGGAAAAGAGGCTTCGGTGCATTGGCCTTGTCAAAACTATTTTCATTCTGGGTGGATGTGTCAGTTCATGTCGTCTGTGTTGTGACATATAAGAGTTTGAAAAGGGTCAGAGGGATGCTTGTCTTTACTGATAAGTCTGATATCTGCGTGTCACAAAGGCCTTTCGTCAACCACCAGTGATATGAAGCAGCTAGTCTCCTGGAAGAACACGAACACAGGCATACAACCTAAAAAATTCCTTTTCTTGTAAGGACTCTGAAAACATTTTCTCTGTCATGTTTTCTATTTCAATTCTACATTAAAGCAAAAACAATCTAAATTTAGACCAGTTTTAGTCATTTCTGTTTTCCTCTGTGTTCTTTTCATTGATTTAAAGTGGGCATGGTGCAGATGAAAGGTGACTGTGTGCACCGATCACAATGTGTTATGGGGTTGTTAATCATAATGCCAGATCATTGTCTTTGCTTAATACCTGCTAATGTTTTTTTTCTTCTGAACCTTATCTTTGATTGTAGCTTATTTAGTCATACATGTCGGTCTAGAGAAATACTTCTAACTTGAAATGGCTTGACACAGATGTTTCAAGAGCTTCAATACAAGCCATTTTCCCAGAATGTGTAATACATGGATTGGAAAAACAGAGATTTAAGTCAAAAGTACATTGTAGTATTTCATTGAGCCAACATGAATTCTACAAAGGTGTGATTTGTGGAATATACCTTGGTACATTTGTCCTCATATTATTTTTGAACTTTCTTGCAAAGCAGAAAAAAGCCCTTGCTCTTTAAGACTGAAGGACCAAGACCCAAACTTGACATTTACCACTGATGTCTTGGTTTCTTTCATTTTCACTCCCACTGAATGTTCACAAGAAACAGCGCATTGTGACACATAAAAAACACTAACATTTGCCCAAAACGTACATCACCAAGGGAGGGGGTTTAACCTTTGAGAGCTTTAAAATAGCCTGAATTTAGTGCAGAGTTTAATGCTGTTTCAGCTTTTCTTTTCTTGCCAAGGACTAAACTGTGGGTAATTTCGCCATCAAATGACAATCAATGCAAAAATGTTGTCCTTCAAACACGCTCCATGGTTGAACCGTAGTTACTAATAGTTTGTGTGTTTGCTTTGTTTGGCAGGGTCAACACAGGTAGAGCACTCAGTAACTCTGCAGGCCGCACTTAGCTGGTCTCCTTTGGGAAAGTAACACACACGGCAGCTCCCTGTGGTCAACCCCTATAAACACATGAGAAGGAAGGAACACAGACAAACCATGAAAAAGATATACATTGGCAAAACCGCCTTAAAAGTCCCCCGAAATGGCGGCAAACATCCAAAAAAGAGGTAAGAGAGAAACTCTCAGACGCCATCTCTCCATCCGTCCTCATTTTGTATCTGTTTGTCCGTCCATCCGCCCACGGGGTGTCTCCTCTCGACCACCCAGTGGTGCGAACGCAGCCTCATCCCGCCTCTCCATCCCAGGAGTCATGCTGCCTCGTCATCTCATCTCACCGGAGTGAAAGCACTCATTATGTCTGACTCACAGGAGGTCACTAATGGGGGATTTTTTTTTCATATCCCTGGAGCTACTTCACGTAAACTCGTCCTCTATCAGACAACAAACACCTGTATTCCCCTGCCAGCGCCTGCCAATCAAAGAGCTGCAGGAGTGGGGGCTGCTGGGTAATGCAGCACTGAAATGCCCTGCAGTCAGTTGACACACTCATTGAAACACTCTGTAGGCAGGTGTTGTTGTTTTACTCACTGACAGCTTTGTGGCGGTCGCATGAAAAATAAACAATATTCCAGATCCAGTGTGATATTATCATCTCCAATTGACTTCCTTTTTGTCATTTAGCCTTTTATGGTACTGTATTCAGTCAAGAGTGGAGTTTATGTAAACTAACACATTAAAGGACTGAATGTACCACAGTTTTCACAGCACAAACATCAAGTTACATTTATAGTAAGGGCTTTTTATTATTATTTGTTTCCATCTCTAGTTGTCATACTGTCACAAAACCTCTTGGGTACATTGGTGCCTTGACATTAATGCTAAATACCATTGTTTACATCCCTTCTTCTATACCACTATAGCTTAATTTGACTTACTTCAGCCAAGAAGTATTAGTTGCTTATACTTAGCCATACCTTTTATAATGGATAATGCAACCTCAAAATGATCATGTCAGTCGTTTCTGGAAACAAACTAAGCTTCCAATGGTGTAATTTGTCATATTGATCTGATGACTTGTAGACTCAAATGTTCTGACTCCTGTCACAGAAATGTAAATATCTCATGATATTTCTTTCTCTATTCTAGAGCTACTCTGCCTCTGACAAAACCGGCTTTCTGTCTCACAAATATGTTGCATCTCTACTGTGTTAAGGATTTTTAAAATTGGATTGTCAAGGTGCACATCCCATAGAGGTTGAAATGCCTTTAATCACAACACCTACAGTAAAGAGAGAAAATATATATCATTGTGATTGATGTGTTTGGCCTGTGAATCAAATGATATCAGTTATACCCGAATTGTATTCTTTTTGTGACAGTCAACAATTCCTTTTCCAGCTGAAGTGTTTCATTAACAAAATAAATACATTTAATTTAGAAATTAATTCTGAGAAATAGCTATAAAGGGATAACGCACCTGTAGTGTTTATCATGCTTCTTAATGAGCTATACATTCGATGATACCTCCACTTAGTGACCTGAAAACATTGAAAGAGACCTGTCCCTGATTTTTCCCTCAGTCTTCTTCAGTCCCCACCTTCTGGTTCTATGATCGAGTTAAAAAGAGAGAGAAGGAGAGGAAGAGCAAAGGGCTGCGTGACGACACCTCCATCCCCTCTCTGCTATCTGTTATCTGGCTGCAGATAGAGTCATTAGCCTCCTTTCTCCATCTGTCCGTCAATACAGGGTCCATTAAGCCCAGCCGTGCACATTCAGATCCATCACGGCAACAGACATTTCCTCTTTTCCCACTCACACTTGCTCTTTTATTAGATTGAAGCCCAGGTAATGCACGTACTCTGAAAATAGTCATCATTTAGCTGTCTGGCTGAATTACGTGTGGGGGGTATCGCTGTTCCGTAAATCTGAGACTTCACAGTCTATTCATGTGATGTATTAGAGTTCATTGGCTCATATTTCATCACAGATTACACCTTCCCTTTTTTCTCTTTGGGACCAATCTCACTGATGATTGGGTTTCTGTGATGTGCTGCAGAGCTTTAATGCCAAGAAAAAGAAACCTAATGCTTAAATAACTTAAAATAAAGAAGGAGAAAGAAGCTCTGTTTCCTTTGCTTATCCCCGCCTGGATCCTTAATGAGAGATCTGTGTTTTGGTCCCATGTTTTTTTCCATAAAAAGCACTTTCCTTCACAACTTTTCAGCTTTTATCACCCTCATGATGTTCTCATCACCGCTGCATGGCCACTCAGGGGGCATTCAAAAAGATATGTAGACCATATAAGTCAATTTAGATAAGCATACACCCAAGTTACAAGCTTGTTTCATGCGCCATATGCCCTGAACCAAATCATCTGCTGTGTATTTGCGTGTGTGTGTGTGTGTGTGTGTGTGTGTGTGTGTGTGTGTGTGTGTGTGTGTGTGTGTGTGTGTGTGCGTGTAGCTCAATGCTGGAGCAGAAGGAGGACTTGAGGAAGCGGCTCTCGTACACGACACACAAGCTGGAGCTGCTGCAGGGCGAGTTCGACTCCACCCGGCAGTACCTGGAGACGGAGCTGCGGCGGGCCCAGGAGGAGCTGGACAAGTTCACTGATAAACTGCGCAGGTAGGCAGCGTACTGTGCAACACGGTGCTCATAACCACTATACTTTCAATCAAAAATATGTTTAATGTCTGAGCAAATGTACTTACTTTACATTTCTTTAAATCAAAGTAGAGAAAAAGGCTTCACACCATACTGCATATTAAGGATACTGAAAATACAAAAGGGGGAAGGAGGTAATATTAACGAATTAAAGTGGTTATTTTTATGGGACAATTCATTGGAAGATGTAATTATTTTGTAAGGGATCTACATAGCTTTGCTTTGCAAGGTGGTTCTTCATCACACCGAAGACTAAAGCTATCACTTTGTACAAATCGCTATGTTGTTTTCCTCTAAATAGGCCTGAGTAAACTCGTAAATGCTTATGATTATACACTGGTTCTTGGCTATAATCAAGAGCATTTCCTTATTGCTAAATCCAATTGCAGTTGTGTAATTTGATTAGGTCAGTCACTGCAGGCATTAAAGCGGTGTGGTTCCTTTAGCTAATAAAGAACATTTATCCAAAACAGTTAATTTGTGACTTTAATCTTTTTGGGAATAGTTTTTATTTTTCTATAATGTATAGGTTAATGATAACTCAAACAATATTAGAAAATACTACTTGTAATATCTTTTTACTTTCTTATTAAGTACTTTAATCTAGAATTCCCTCTGGATATTGCTTCGCCTGGCTCAGAATGTATTTGTATTTTGTCACTTACAATGCCCACTAATACGCTGTCAAGAGGTTTTAGGAATCTTTTTCTTTTTATAGTAAAACTAATTTAGACTTCTATTATAAGAGATACCTGAGTATATATCAGGGAAAACATGCACGCACAGGGGAGACGATGATGAAAATAGCTGAGTCCAACATGTAAAAATAAACAAAAAGCATCCAAAACAATCCAATCCCAAAAAAGGTCCTCTATTAAAAAGATGAGATGAGACATTCAAGCTTTCTATCCTTTTTTTGTTGTTCACTCTATTTTCAGCTACAAAGTGCTGCGCTAAACTTTCAGTATTTACCCATGGGTTTGCAAAGTTAGGCAGCCGTGTGTTCTGGTCCAGTGAGCAGCAGCTTTCAGAGGAGAGATGTAACACACTGTGGGGGTTTTAAGCAGAGGCCCTTATAGCCTAAATAAATGTAAATGTATTCATTCTCTTGAAACATCAAATTCAGAGAAACCAAGAGACGCATTTTGACCTTATTTCCCCAGAAATGAGTACCAAATTATGAAATTCTTTCTCGGAAACTTCCCTGTATTAAAAGGAAAGGAGATGTTCACAACAAAACATTAGCAACGTATCTGCTTTTTTAGCCAAGAAAAAATAACTACAGTAAGTCTATGAATACCAAGAAGAGGAAGTATTTGTTCTTTGGAAATGTGAGTTCTTGTGAATGAAGTAGTTGTCTCATCAGCCATTTGTAAAAGCTCATGAGTGTATAGTGGCTTCTGCAGATGTCAGATGTCAAGAGCAGATTGTAATCTTCACAATGGTTGAATTGGAGCGGAGCCGAAATACATTGAAGGCAATGTCGTCTACTCTGCACAGAAATTGGCACGACAAAAAAAAAATCAATATCACTTCCGAAGGATTTATATAATTATGGACAAAGAATGTCACCTTGTGGTAAACCTTAAAAGCCCTTCGCTACTAATGACGTGTTTTGCTTATTGTTACTTCCCTTAAATGATTGACCTTCACTCACTACACATGGGGATTGATTGGTAGATACAAAGTATTATTTAAGCCGAGTCTATCAATGCAGATAGCTTGTGTTTACCTTGATAAACAGTACAGATTAAGATATTTCAATCCATAACAATGCAATTTGTCACGTCAAATGCAAAAGTGAAGAGTATTGCAGGTCTAAGAGTGATCAACACATTGTGCAGGGTTTTATAATCATGGTAAATTATAAAACGTTATCATTTGTGCTCAAAGCAAAGTCACTTTTCTTAAACGCTGGGTTGCTGTGAGTCCAGTCTCTCCACCTGATAGCGAGGTTAGTGCCCAAACATTGCCTAACATTGGGAACACCAACTACTAAGCCTTTTTCAGAGGGATAACATCAAAACAAGAAAGTGATCAACAGTGAAGTCAACCCCTGGGGGCAATATGTGGCAAGTTCACCTTCAGGCAAACATCTAAACCCGCGTCAGCAATGTTTATTTACTGTCACTGCAGAGGGGAGATAAAAAGTTTCCGCACTGCAGCTTGCACCCCTTAGATTTATGTTGGGGACCCCTAGATCCACGGGGCATAGGTAGTGAGTGATCCACATTGTTTCGTTGCCTTATACAGCATTTCTCAATATCTGTGTCCAAAATAAAATCCATTAGCTTAATCATCGTATAAGTAGAGTTAGGTCAAGTCAGTGAGATGTGAAAACGACTTACAAGCTATATTCAGTTTGTAGAAGTCTACTCTACACTGTAATGTATGTGTACTTATAAGCATTTATTGTGTCCTTTCAGAATACAAAGTAGCTACTCAGCACTGCAGAGGATCAACCAAGACCTGGAGGAAAAGATCCACAGAAATGTAAGCGTGTGTGTGTGTGTGTGTGTGTGTGTGTCCCGTCATGTGTAATGCCATGCTCGAGGACCTGTCGACACAGAAGGAAGAGCTTCTCAGAGGGTTTAGATACGGTGAAGAAAACTCGGGAGAGACGATTTGAATATGACTGCCCCGCTGTTGGTACCATTGACGTTAATTACTGCCTATTACAATTGGCTGTCCTCCTTCCAATGGCAGAGTGATAGCAAAGCCATTGTTCCTCAGCGCGGCGCACCTCACTTCATTTGTCAGACGTAGCTTTCGCCGCTGGAAAGATACAATTAACCAGCCTGCCCGAGAACACTGCGTGACAATCAGGTGTCGCTGCTGTTGAATGGACAGCGTTTGTTACGGCACAAGATAATAATCATCTCGGCCCTCCTCGTGATTACAGCTCTACGGCAGCGAGTCGAGGGTCAATAAGGAGCCGAGGGTCATCGAGAAGAGAAATTGTCATTTTTTAAAAATACACTCCAACAGTTTTTATTCTCCCGAAGCGTCCAAATCAGCCGTTATTGATTCATCTCACGTACTCCCCCCCCCCTCCCAGGTGTGTGAGCGGTGCAGAGTAAGTCTCTCTGTAATCGTAAAGCTTGTTTACCCCAGAGGTGCCACAAACACATCTGACCCCGTGGCCCTGCACAACTATAGAGAATGTAATTACAAGACAGATAAACACAGTGATATACTTTGAGTGCTCACACAGCTTAGGGAAAAGCCTGAAGAGAGAAGACAAAATGTTTGCACACACTGTCCCTTTTTTTTTTATCGCAGCTGTCATATAACCTCTCACACTGACAGGATTTAAACGCAGCAAACAATGGATTCACACAAACACCATCATGCATCATAAAGACACACATTGGTTCTGTCCACATCAGCCAACAAGAGGAGAAAATGTACTCCTGCGTAGCGCTCTGTTTACTGACATCAGGGTTTCTTGGTTACCCATAGTAACCAACAGATTCAGCTACAGTATGTCCTGCTGCCACTTCTCAATGTGTGAAGTTTCTTAGTGTATCTTGAGTGTATCCATCCTGTGTTTATATTTAGAGCATGAATCTCACACACCATTTTATACGGAGATTATATTATACAATTATCTGGTTAGTAACTTTCAGACGCTGTTTTACAAAAGCTTCATATTCACAACATGTTAAGGTTTATTTGGTGGATTAGATCCTTATTATGATTGATTGATTGATTGATACATTTATTTCGAACAAGTAAAATAAATAATTACAAAACGAAAAAAATGCTGCAGTGCATAGTCATGTAAGAGAAATCAAAACAAAAAATGACATTTACAACAACAACAACAACAACAACAGCATTAGCAACATAAAAAGTGCCACATCTAGTGTTCGAAAAGGAGTGAGAAGAAGTATAACTTATTTAATCTCACCCCCTTGTCCCTAAATGATTGATTTATAATCTGCAATAATTATCATTATTATTAATCTGCTTTACCTGTTGATTGACATGTATACATATACACATACATACACACACATACACATATATACATATATGCACATATACATATACACACCTACATACTCACACATACACATAGTCAATGTCCCCATCCCTGTACCTCGAGAAAATCATTTCTCTGTATTTCCTCTTGAACTGGTTAATGTGGTTCTGTATTTTAATTGGGTGAGTCTTAATCGGTGGATGTTGCTTTTATTTGGATAATGTAGCAAATTCCCCAAATCATTATTAAACTCGACAGACAAGTCAAATATGTTCAGTGCTGTTTGTAAAACGATTGCAAGAACTGAAATGCACCTTTTGTTGAGTGTTGTTTGTGACCACCAAACGTAGTCTGTAATGATTTCTATGATCTTGTCTTTAGTCTCAGCATCATGACGATGAGAAGCGAGCGCTCAGCAGAGAGATCATCGTCCTCAACAACCACCTGATGGAGGCCAAGCTCACCATCGAGAAGCTTCAGGAAGACAATGTAAGAGCCTCATATAATAAAGCATATTATCTCCACCCTGTTTACCTACCTTAGCGAAAACATTTCTCATTTGAATGTGATGTTTTTTCCCTGTCAGCTGTTGCTTTTTAGATAATTTTATACACTTTTTTTCCACTTTCATGCTTAAATTGTCGGGAAAGAAATGATCAAACACAAAACTGTAGAAGCAGTTCAATGCAAATCACGTCAAGTTTATTTATATAGCACATTTCAACAACAAAGGTGATTCAAAGTGCTTCACAAGAAACAGTAAAGCATTGAAACCTTATGCAAAACAAAGAAATCATGAATACATAATCACATTTAAAAACTGTCATTGAAAAGCCAAGAGAAAACAAACAAATTAAGCTAACATAAGATAAGTTATGTATAAAAATCACAAGAATAAAAGTGACAGTGCTGTGTACTGAGTAATATTTGATATTATTAACCTTCCTCATTTTGCACACAATCAACAACACTCAAGGCAAAGTGGGTTTAAGGGGAGGAATTATCAGTGGACATTATGAAAATACTTAACAAAATAAGTGAATATTCATCCCTAAATGTTCATTCCTAATTGTGTTATCGTGTCTCCATAGGACATGTACAGGAAGGACTGTAACCTGGCCGCTCAGCTTCTGCAGTGCAACAAATCTCTGTACAGGGCGCAGCTCTCTGAGGTGAGGCCGACACCGACTGATACATGTCACGCAGCGCACATGTGAATTGTGTTGTGCTGATTTTACATCTGATTTGATATCAGCACAGCACGTCAAGTTTAAGTGTAATGGTAAAATGTGTTTAAAATCGAACACAAGCCCAAAGCAACTTTTTGACCTGATATGTGCACAGTTCAACCTGCACTTAATGTACAATGATGGATAGCCAGGTACTGTGAAAGGGAACGACTTGATGAAATAGCTGTGATTTGTAAAAGAAAGAACAGAGTGAGCAGCATTAGGATACATTTTCCACTCACCGTGACATAAAGATGGCCCAAAAAACATTAAAAAATGCTGTATCGACTCTAAGTGAAGGTCATCTTGTCCTTTTGTGAGGCAGGAGAGATTAAAGAGGAGACGTGGAGGAGCGGTGAAGGCTGTGGGTCACAACCAGAGAGAGAAAGAAATCTGCTTTTCGGCAAATAACCTTCAACTCAGAGAAGAGAAAGACGTTGTAGCTCATTTAAAACAGCTGAACTTAAGAAAGAATACAGTCTTGACGTGCAGTGTAGTTTACTGAGACAGTAGCTTTGAAAAATCAAATATACAATGTATTTTATTTGCTATTCAAGTGTGGTAACCTTAAGCTGTAAAATAAAAAAGGAACATTTCTTCTCCTTATTATTATTATTATAAAGCATAATGGTTACCAATATTTTTGGTACTTAAAGTATATTTTTCTGTGCTTATACCTTTGTACTTTTACTTTGTGAAAATTGTTAAATTCATAACTTGTACACAGTATTCCTGCAGGGTTGTATCGCTATTTTGTATTTGCTAAAACATCTCAGTACTTCTGAATATAGTTCACTTCGATTTGTTTTACATGCAGGCTTTGATGTGAAAACTAACAGTAGCTCAAATCTTGTGTACAAACCACCAGCGAGACAGGAGTCTTTTTTTCTTCCTCTCACATATTGTGCAGTGACGTCAGTGTCATTATTCTGCACCGGGTTTCAGTAATTGTTTGACAATGATTAGACATGAAGCACAGCGAGAACTACTTCAAGGCACGTCATGCGGAAATGTGAGAGACAGCTCAGTGTTCAAGGAGAAAGAAACTTCAGTGTGTTGCAAAATGTAAATGTCGAGCACACTGCAGCCTCATCATGCTATCCTGCTGTTGCTTGTGAAAACAGACGCACGTGGGTATCGATGAGTGTCTTAACACCGGGCTAGCTTGGCGCCACTTTCCGCTGCATCAGCCCTGGGCCCTGTGCCTCAGTCATGCGACACGAGTGGCTTTTAAAAGCTGGCAATCATCCAAAAGGTTGAAAACGGCTGCATGGAAATATCAATGCAAACTGCATTTGGTTACGTAAGACTCATAGAAATCCCCCCACACACAAACACATGCACAGCCTCTCTGAACACGGTTATAGAGTGAAAAACTGTTATGCAGGCTCGACGCCAAACATAATGGGGGTCAGAGGCTATGCATGCACTCTTTGTATGTCCACTAGTGTCCTGTGGGCGGGAGCTAATCGAAAGCATATTGATGAATTGTGCTGCAGCATTTTGAGGAGGGCAGTGGCTCTTCAACGCCTACTGAAGTGCTCCAGTCGTTTGTTTTGCTGCAAAACAACCACAGAAAGGATGTAAAAGGATTGGGCTCTGAAACGCCCGATTAAACTGTGTGGACATTAATTAAGTGGCGTTTACTTTGGTTCAAGTTGCAATGAAACTGTTTGGATGAAATGTCTTTTCATGTTAGCCTTCTCTCCGTCTACAAAGTTATAATTAGCTTGGCTCTCATCGCCAATTAGGAACAACTGACTGGATTCCTGTTGATGATGTGCTGCAGCCGGCTTAATGCTTGTTGCTATGGAGAGGCACACATAGTGGATGGGGGCTTTTTTATTATCAAGGAAATGCTCAGAATAGCTAGAGCAATGCCTTTATTTTCCAAGGAAGGAGACTCGGTACACCTTTACTTTCACATATAATTCTCTTTGGAAACTCTTGTCACTGAATATGACACAAATACAATGATTCCAGTAAAGTCAGGTATATTCAGAGGTTGTTGTGATGGGGTATGACCAGAGATGGGGTCGTTACTAAAAAAAAGTAATATATTACATATTACATATTACTTTTAAAAAAAAAGTAATATATTACACTACTTCGTTACTCTCGACATAAAGTAACTCGTTACTTTACTCGTTACTTTACTCGTTACTTTACTCGTTACTTTACTCGCAGGGCCGGCCCGCCCCTCCCTACAGGCAGATCACGCAGACTGCTAAAGTTTCAAATGTTCTCTTTAGTTCAGTTTCCATTGTCGCATAAGACTGATCCAGATAGCTCTGACTATGGCTGTCCTCTGTCTCCTGCTATCTGTATTTTGCGCAGTATATCTCTGAACGATGCGATGGTGATTCCACTGTGCAAATGGGCAACATTACCTCTACTATGAAGGATGCTACAAGCCTGTCCATCTCTGCTTTGGTTACCGGTCCTCCAAATTCTAATTTGTGCTGCTTCGGAATCGGCGGCGGCGACTCACAACATCCTCACTCTGGGTTCGGGGGTCCTTAGCTATTAGCTTCACCTTAGCATGTGTTCTTTGCAGGTGTTTGTTGAGGTTTGACGTGGTGTTTACAGCAGTGGATAACAGCTTCTGGCCTGGACACAGTTTGCACCTCACCGTCACATTCCTGACTATTCTTCGGACAAACTCAAAATAATGGGCATACCTCCACCCCTCGAAAGTTATCGCTGACTCAGCCATGTTTATGGAGCACTGCACGCGGAGATGTGGACGTGCAAGTCGCGCAGATTACGTACATATAAACCTGCGGCGGAAACCCCTCTTGTCTGTCAGTGTGATTATGACTGATTTGATAAAAGTAACGAAGTAACGCGTGTCGGGGGAATGTTAGTAACTGTAGTGTGATTACTGAATTATAAAAGTAACGCGTTACACTACTCCGTTACCGACAAAAGTAATATTATTACAGTAACGCGTTACTTTGTAACGTGTTACACCCAACTCTGGGTATGACTGTACTATATGATACAGAGTAAGAAACTACAATATATTTAAAGGGGACCTATCATGCAAAATGCACTTTTTGATGTCTTTTATACATAAACATGTGTCCCCGGTGTGTCAGGGAACTCACGCAGCGTCAGAAAATAAAACCCTCTCTCTTTTCCTCCGTACCCAAATCTCTAAAAACGGAGCTATAACGGAGCTCATCCAGATTTGCGTCCGATATGACGTAATATCGGATATGTAGGCTGGCTTTACACCCACGGCCCTATCAGAAACATCGCTATCAGAAACAATGCCCGACTGTTTTGGACGTAATATGGTCGATGCATGTTTACATTAGCATCGCTAACACTCAGAGCTAACCTGTACTGGAGAGCATGTGTGTGAAGAAGCTGGATATAAAAAGGAACTCACCTTGTGGTATAACCGGCAAGAGAGAAAGCATTTGAGCTCCATACTGTTTCAGAAATAATCCTTGATAATCCATGATATGGCGTTTCATCACGGCAGTATTTAGTTTAGACAGTAGCTGCTGGGTCCCGCATGAGCTCAGCCCCCTCCTTTTTAATTTTGTATCTATTTTTTTTTTTTTTAAGCTTTATACCCAAAATCAGCACTTTGGAAACAGGAAGTGAAATAGAGGGATATGAGGCATGGCTAGAATGGGTGATCTGTTTGGTATTTTGAGCAAAACACTTTATAGACATGTTTTTTTATATATTTTCATATATCTGAGACCTATGCTATTGCCTAAAAATAGCATGATAGGTGACCTTTAATTCAGAAAGTACGCTGCAGGTTAGGCCCAATTACAATGAGAGATTTGGATCGATCCCAAAAAGAAGTTCCTAGATTAAACTGTCAGACACATCCACAGACAAAAGTTAAGTATTGAGCGTCAGAAATTCACGAAAATTAAAATTCACAACTGTTTAAAGATCACAAGGTTTCAATCCTACTTTGATCTTTTGCCAGCTTATAATGGATTATGAAACATTTGTGGCGCATTACCCTTTTTCTTTATTATTTTTTTAATACGCTTACCACTATTTCTCCTTTAAACATCAGAATGTATGGCCACAATGTGACTCTTCTACCATCTAACCAATGTGAATACATCATAAAATGAAACAGAGTGCACTGGCTAACATGACATTTTATAGGCACCATTTTGGAAAAAGCACTCACAAACACTCACAAAGGATGGAGGCTAAATGAAACAGTGTTTTGTTGCTCCAGCTTCTCCTACAGCTTTTACTACAATAAAAATACAAAAGCAATTTACAGAACAACAAAAGGAGCCACAAAGAAACCAGGCAGAACAGAGCTTACTGTTGAGGGAACAAGAAGCAAGGCATGGGGAATATATTGTGAAATACAGTCTTTGTGTTTTTTGTATTCATCAACTGGAGACTTTGATAAATTCAATCAGGTCGAAATAAATCAAAAGAGGGACGTCTGATTGTGTTCGATGCATATGTGCATTTTTAAATAAGATCCAAATGCAGTATGTAAATCATGTTTGTGGTGAAGAAGAAAAACCTTGCAGAGTTTATTATGACATAAGCTGCTGACGTCTCTGCTTCCATACACTATTTTCTATTTAGATCACATCAATAGACTTCTGTGTGACATGAAACTATTTAAACTAAATAGAATAAGGTGCTTGGAATATTCTATAATCATTATGAAGCCTTTACTGTAAATGTTGTAGTATATGAAAAAACCCTCCTAATCAATCTAATAAATTGAGAAATGACTTAAATAATCCCAAAGGAGAACATTGTGCCTGAGACTGCTCACACATTACAACAACATAGGGATACAAAAAACAACAGTGTTATACAGTATACTAAAAACAGCAGTGCCTAGAATACTATACTGTACAATATGATACAATAATACCATACAATTGTCAGATCGAGTGTGCATTTGTTCTTGCATCACAGCAGCTTCATTTGCAACCTTAACACATATGAGACAAGAAAACAGGTAACAGGTATGAAACCTAACGTTACACTAGAATAACAGTAACAGTCAGATAAATGTATAAGTCAACTAAAATAGAAAAGCAATTGGTAAAGCAGATGTGATCTCAGTACAGCTCCACCTGTTGGGACAGAATCATTTACATCACGCCTTTCTCTTTTCTCTGACCCTTCTAGCTGCCGGCTGACTTCCAGGAGCGCCTCACCATGCACCTGGAGGAGTCTCCTCTCTGCCGCACCTACTCTGACTCCGTCGCGGCCTCTCTGATCGGCAAGGTGCTCGAGAAGCCGGACGAGGCCTGCAGCAGCAGCCAGGCCTCCCGCTCCCCCAGCCCCCAGACTCAGGAACACACTTTCGTTTTGGAGAGTTTGGGCCCCGGAGAGCGGCTCAGGCTCCGCGCGGCCTACAAGTCGGACCTGTACAGCAGCGACACGGCGCTGTACTGCCCTGAAGACCGGCAGCGCGAGAGGAGGCCCAGCATGGACGTCCATGGTGAGAGGGCGCTGCTCTACGGGCCCCAAATCTCCACCGACAGCAACCCGGAGGAGGGCTCAGTGGGTCTGAGGGCTGGCTTCTCCCAGGAGCACTTTGCTAAGTTCCCCGCCCCGCTGAGGGCAGGCTCCAGCTCCTACTCCAGCTTCAGCGGGGGGGGATCTGAAGACAAAGGCAACGGGCCGCCCAGCAGCGCAGCATCCTCCCCCAGACACCACTCCCTCTTCATGGAGTGGAGGGATGCAGGGGACTATGAGAGAAAGAGTGACTCTTCCTGGGAGAGGGACAGTCCGAGGGGCTTCCCCAGCACTCACCCCTTCCAGCAGGCGGAGCTGAGCCACCACCAGAACGGCAGCTCGCCCGTCTACAGCCGCACCATGTCCTCCTGCTTCAGCGAGCCCTACGAGCCGCTGCCGCCCTCTTCGTCCCCGAGCGTCGCCTACGGAGACAGTCGACGTGGCAGCACATTGGCCCCCGAGGAAGAGGAGCTGATTGGGCGATGGAGACAGCTGAGCGTCGAGGACCTGAGCGCCCAAAGCTACCGCAGCCCAGGCCGGGCTTCACCCTACAGCTTCTCAGAGCAGCACTTCTCCGTCAGGCCGTCTAAGATCCGCCTCGGCCCGCTCTACAGCAGCTTCCAGGAGGGGGCTGACTTTTACCCTCAAGAGGGCATGGACCCTGTGTGGGTAGCTGCCATCCCCAGCCCAGAGTGCAGCCCGGGGCCGAGCCAAGCCCACCTGTACAGGGCAGAGGACAGCCAGGGGTCGGAGCACAGCCTCTACCACTCAGGGAGCTCCAAGGACAGGGATGGGAACGTGGCATCGGGCGGCCAGAGCGTAGACTATGTGGACCCCAGCCCCAACAGCTCCACCGAGTCCCTGAACCAGAGGACCCTGGAGATGGCCACAGAGCTGCAGCACTACCAGGTGGAGATGCACAGCCTGCCTGCACAGGGCAGCGGGTCACCACCGGCAGGCCCACCTCCTCCGCCTCCCTACAATCAAACATTTGGCTCCCTAGGACTTTCCAGGAAAGACAGTCTGACCAAGGCGCAGCTCTATGGGACACTTCTGAACTGAAGGACTGAACAATCAGGTTTATTCTTTCATCAGACGACGCCCTGGTGTGTCCCGCTACACCTTCTGTTAGCACCACCATTTGGTAGAAAATGGTTTGAATAGCAGCCAGGGGAATCACTCAGCATCATGAACATGTATCTGTTGCTGATTATTGAAAAGCTTTCAACGTACGGCAGTGAGTGGCAACAGTTTACGCTACAAGAAAGTCACGATGATAGTTGGATGTGGGGCAAAAAGGTGGCGAGGATCTCAAGCTGAAAGGCCCCTTACAATTTATAAGAATGTGTATGTATTTAAATTACAAATGTATAAATATAAACTAATATCTACAAATTCAGTGATATATTTTGTATGTAGCTGTTGGCAAGAAATACATCTAAAACAATCAGACAGCAATTCAAATCTTAAATAAACCTGGAACTTGTATATAAATGATAAAACTGTCGATTCGAACACTGAGAGAGGAGTTATCATTTAGATGTGACGCCCGTATAAAGTGCACATGAATCCAGTCATTATTTTTAATGGACAGTGTTGGCCCTGTGAGGATTTAAATGTGAATGTTGAACAAAGGGAGACGACAAAAGTCACTTAATCACTTAAATGAGAAATCTGGTTTTTCTTCTGTTCATTGAATTTGACAGTATCGGTGGGTGTGTTAATTGTATTGATGGAACGTTTTGAGATCTGTTTTAGCAGTCAGTATTTTTTACATTTTTGCTCTTCTATATCCCACAGAGAGGTCCTGCCCCCATTCTACCTCAGATTTGGATGCCCACACCCCATCAAGCCACTGTAACCCTGTTCCTTTGACGGCAATGCATGTTTATATATTTTTGGTTGTTTTGTTCGCCTAATAAAGCACACATTATACATATACGCTCCCAAGCCTTCCTTTAATGTTCAGGCGATGCTGTGTGGGGACTTTAAATATACTTTAAAGACCAGTTGCGTATGATCTATCGCTGTTTTGGAGATAATTACATGTCCGCTGATGCAGAAGTTGAGTGGTTGCAGTGGGAGGAGGGAGACCCTTCATCACTTCAGACTCACGATGCTGCAGCCATGTGGCGCTGCATGCTGAGTCATTGCAAAGCCCTGCTTCATCACCAATTGTAAATCTAAAAATAGGTTTGTGGAGACAGATTTCTGCCAAGAACAGCAAACTCCAAACAGAAAGGAAGGTTATTTGTGTCGTCAAGAAAATACTACAAAGAAATGTTTGTTATGCACTGAGTTTTTGTGAAATTAAACACAGCTACACAGCTAATAATACTTAATATACAGATGATACCAGTGTCATGCTAGTATATTAAATAAAGATGATGTGGACTGAATAATAAGATTACCTTTATATTATAAAACTAAAGAAATGGAAGTTTGGAAATTTCTTAAACTGTACCAGAGACCTGCTGACTAATCTCCTTTAAGGTTAATATATTGCACTATAGTCAACTATCTATTTGTTTCTCTCTTTATCTGTTTTAAACTGAATAGATATGTTCGTTAAAGCAAGCAAGACATTGGAAACCCTGGACCCTGGATTGTAAAATATATTTGTCACCAAAGCATTTGGTTGATTAAAGGTGGGGTATGTAATTTATTTCAGAAACACTTTTTGTTATATTCCATGGAATGCTCTTAACATCCCGATAGCAATGAATATCTTAAGTGCTTTGACAATAAATACATAAAAAAACGTCATCTGTGGAAGCCGTAATACTGTAAAAAGTACGACCAATCATTTTAGCCGGCCCAGCTAAAATAACTGGATGGCCTACCTGCCTGTCAGCCTTCCATCTGGGCACAAACTTATCTCGTGCCCTCATTGGTCATGTGCGTGTTCGTGTGTGTTGGAGGAGGGGCTCTATAAGGAAGTGGCAGATTTTTCCCGGTTGTTTATTTTCAAATTCTAGCGCACTCGAGCCGGTTTCTCCAAAATGACCTACCCCACCTTTAATTGAAAGGTAAATCAAAAAGAAATCGACAATTAAGATGAATCAGTTTCAGCCATACTGAGGTGTCCCATAATTGTCTTTCTCAGAAGATTCAGAGGATTAATCCATCAACAGATGATCTATTTAAAATGAAATATTTTCAAGCAAGTATTCAAATAATTTTTGAACAGTTCATAAATTCTAATTTTCACTATTTTCAGACAACCATGACAATAATGGGCAGATTTTGTAAAATCAAAAAAGATCTATGCTGAATCTGGCTTTTAGTTTAAAACCACATTTTTTCAGTTTTGCAAGTTTGGATTTTCCTTTTTTCTATGTGAAGAAATGTGAGCTGCATGTTTGTATGGAAGGTGCTATACAATTAAATAAAGTTGATTTGAAAGGATTTTATGATCAAAATTGACACATAGTTTTAATACTGTATAGGTCAGTGATTTCGAAATATTATTATCTGTTTTCTCTGATTTCATTTATTCTCATTTGAATTTCATATTGAATTGATTGCAACATTTCCTTCCTCTCTCTCCTGCAGAGGTGAGATTGAATGTTTCCACAGGAGGGAGCCGCATCATCTCGCTGATCTGCACCTCAGCCTGATTGTTAGTCTCCTCCGGACGCAGCAGAAAGCATTTACACTTCAAACACCTCAACAGAGAGAGACTAGATTAACAGCTGCCCCCCCCCCCCCACCTTCTCCTTTGTAACACTGCAAAATACATGCTAAACTATGCACAAATTTAGCATTCGAGTACAATAACTGAACCGGATGGATAAGCTATTCTTAGACTTTGCACAGCGCAGGCAATAATGTCACAACTCAGCGTGGCTCTGATGGATGCAAAGAGGAGATGAGTTCCATCATGGTGTGTGTGTGTGTGTGTGTGTGTGTGTGTGTGTGTGTGTGCAATCTGGATTTTATTTTCAATAACCAAGATTGATCTCGTTTGCTCTTACAGCTCACTATTTAACATTAGAAATATTTTCGATGTTTGCTTTGCACTTTTACATATCCACTGTTAAGCGCCATGTGTGCCCTCTTAGCATGTTTCCTATATTTCGAGAAAGCCATAATGTCACAACTTCCTGTAGCCTACATGCACCTAAGTAACAGGGTAACGGCTTTCTGCTTATTCGATAAATGTGGTGTGAAAAACATTTCCACAGCTACACTTCTCTAGGTGAACACAGATTTTGATAACCAGATGTTTCTATTTACTTTGTACATGTTCATATGTGCATGGTGAATACTTCAGACAGGGGAAGTTATCGTGGAGCAGGTGGAAGAAATAAGGGGGCGATGCATCCTGGTTTGAACCATCACGTTTACATGTTTTAATTGAAACTGTATCCAGTCTCTGTTTTACCCACTACACTGCACACATTTACACACTTCATTGGCACAACATATCATTCCATTATTGATGAAATCCTCAAGGTGGCAATCAGTCTTAGCACAAGCCAACTCCTGCATAGCAGCGTCCGTTTGAGATTAAGTATTTTGTCCGCAGTACGGGACTCTGCTCAGTCAGCGAGCCCGACCATCCTCCTGCTTATGTCCCACAGTTTCTTGGCTGCCTGCTCATCTGTAGCCTTGGCCATCAGCTCCTCCTCCGCACAGTTAGCGAAACACTTCCCCGACACTCCCTCCACCTCGGGGGAGCAGGCCAGATAGAGAGGGGTTTGGGCTCCCTCCAATGGACTCTTGAAGAAGATCAGCGAGGCGAGGTAGAAAAGCGGCTTTGCAAGGAAAGGGATTTGAACGTGTCTTCCCAGTCTGGTCCTCACGATGCCGGGGGTGAGAGCGTTGACTGTGACCCCCGTGCCCTCCAGCTGACGAGCCAGCTCCAGAGTGAACAGCAGGTTGGCCAACTTGCTCTGACTGTAGCAGAAAGCTTTATTGTAGTTATTCTCACTGTTCAGGTCGTCGAAGTTGATGTGGCCGTACTTGTAAAGCTTTGAGGAAACAACAACGATGCGGCTGGGGGCCGAAGACTTCAGGAGGTCCAGCAGGAGGTGGGTGAGGAGGACGTGGCCGAGGTGATTCACACCGAGCTGCATCTCAAAATCATCCTCGGTCTTTGTGTAGGGACACTGGTAGATTCCAGCATTGTTGATGAGAACGTCAACCTTGGATTCCTCCTAAAGGGTCAGGGAAATACAAATAATTTAAAGTTCCACTTAATAACTCCAATCAAAGACAAAAATACCTTTACATACAAATGAAGCTATTTAAAATGTTTCATTGTTAAATCTAAAGCTTATTAAAGTAATATAATGAATATATTGAGAGTTGAGTCTCTTCTTAAAACATATGGTCAGTGGGTGGCGTGGGCATTGAATGGGAAAGGAAAACAAGGGAAATGTCTGTTAGGATTGTTTGTGTTTATTGTTGCAACAGTGTTTATGCTGCCCTTCTGGGTCATTTATTTATAATCTAATAATAGGTGATCAAGCTAATGTTTGTTAGGTTGAAGGTCAATACAGAAGTTCAGCACCATGGACAGTCCCTTTGAAGCTTTTAAAGTGCTTGTTATGCTCTTTTTTGTATGGGACATAGATAGGCCTTACAATAGCTGGAATAAACTAGAAATCAGTCATTTAAAAAGCTCAACTTTATCTAGTAAACAAACTATACATTAAGCTGGAGACACTGTGGGTAATGTCTCCATGTATCAGCTCAACTAACCTCTTTAATTTCCTCACAAAACCTCCGGACTGATGTGAGAGAGGCGAGGTCCAGGTGTTTGATGACCAGCTCTCCCTGCTCCGGTCCCGCTTGTTTCCGGATGTCCTTTGCCGCCTCCTCGGCTCCCCGCCGGTCCCGACAGGCGATGATGACCCGGGCCCGGAGCTTCAGCAGCTCCCCGGCCAGGGCCTTCCCAATCCCGCAGTTAGCCCCGGTCACGATAACCGTCTTTCCCCGCATAGTGTCGGCGGAATACCGGAGCAGCTTCACGGCTTTCTGTTGCCGGGGGAACAGGCGGCGCATGAGGAGCAGGACCCCGCCGCCGACAACAGCGGCTACTAACACCGCGGTGGACATGAGAGAAGCACCGGGGACAGGTCAGATCTCCCGGTGACAGCACGGTGTGTTATGTGTAAAAGTTATAAAAGTACCCCGGAAACAATTCTTCTTTTTCTTCTATTATTTTATGGCGGTTGGCAAACAGCTTTTAGGTGCATTTACCGCCACCTTCTGGAGTGTGGATCAGCACGGTGTTAAATTAAATTCTTAATATAATTCCTGTCCTTTTAAAAAACCTAAATACTGCCCTGTATGCTACATACCTTAACCCTAACCCTGAACTCCTTCTCAAAATCTCTACTATATTTATTTTAAACCTGTTTGATTTCTGTTCAGTGCTTCCTTTAGTCTATTATACGCCGGAAACACTTCCCTGCTAATGTGTCAATTTAACGAACAGCGTTCCACTATTAATAATCATAATAAGTCGTTTTGTTGTTATAATACGCGTATAAGCAACATATGACTTTAAATAAACAAGTGGACTGAATGGAGAAAGGATAACTAAGCTACTAACGCTAGCTACCGACGCTTGGGATTAAAAAATGTCTGTAAATCGAAGAAAAATGTTTTTAAAATATATACACGGAGTACAATAAAACTTGCATTGACCATAAATAAATATTGAATAGGAAAAAAAATGTAAGAATAAAAATAAGAAGGATTGAGGATCTTCACCGGCAGTACAGAAGGTAACAATCGTGTTTTATTCTAATAATAAACCAAACATAATAGTATTATGGTCAAGCATTGCTGTGGTTTGGGAGACGATATGTGTGCTGGGGAATGGATAAGACATTTTCTTTTCTCATTGCAGTCTTCTCGTCTTGTAAACCCTTAGTGAGTTACAGTATATACACTGAGCACTAGGTAGAGCTGTTTGCACAGAAAAGTAGTACAGTAATTCACTCTTATCTAATTCCCGCCTGTTATATAATGTATTATATTATTGTCTACTCCATTACAACCAAAAGTTCTGGATTCAAAGTCTTACAAGTTAGGAATAAAAAAAAAAAGTGACTCATTATAACAAATTGCCATTTCAAAAAAATATGTATCATATCACTAGACTATAATTATCTCTTTGTACAATTGATGTTCATCAATTTAATGTTGCAGGGGAGAGAGGTGGAGCTTTTTGTAATTTGAAGCTTAAAATCGTTTTAAAAAATATAATTTATGTGTTTATTATATTATATTACATTAACAATCTGAATCTGTCAAGTATAACTAGCCTAACAAACTTTCAAAATACATGTAGTTGAGTAAAAGTACATTATTTCTCCAAAAGATGAGGAAGCATTATTATATGGAAATACTCAAGTAAAGTTCAAGCAAAGTGTTGGAAACTTTCGCTAATGTAAATCCATTAGATTCTTTCTAGATAGGGTACAGCAGAAAACACGTCAGTCAATTAGCAGGCGCTGATATCGAAAGTCTCTGATGATTAATGTCTGAGTCTAGCAGTACATTTGACGTGGAGAGGTGTGTTTTGTGTTCACGTTATTCTACGTTGCTCCGGGAATAAACAGACAGGATTTATTAAAGTAACAGAGGCTGTGGACGAAGTAGCTCACTTCCTCTTAGCTCTCTGTGTTTCCAGTTGAGTAATAACTCCCGTTTATTTCAGGGTTTGCTTGAGTTCCTGTTAGTTGAAAGCTAATATACAGAGTTAGTTTGAAAATGCGGTACAGTGTAGTGTACAGTTGGTCTTATCAGACATAGTTAAAGCGATTTTATTTATTTGATCTTGTGCACCTGGATATATCACATCTTTAAAAGTCTTTATTTCTAGTTATAAAAGAAATGTATTTATTCTTAGCTCTGTTTATCCTGGCTGCAAACCCCTCCATTTGTAAGGGTAAGTAAACCTCCTATATTTGTATATTATTTTTATTATTTATATTATTATGAAAGTTAAAGCATGATAGTAAAAATACAGAGTCATTAACTGTCCCGGGATTTATAGGAAATGCGTTTTGTTTTGGTTTCATAATGTGTGATGAGCTTGTGGGTTACTAACTGCGTCAAACATTAATAATACCTTAATCTACAGTAACTCAACCCTAACCCTAATATTAATTTATTGCTCCATAACTTAATTTATATTTTATTTCCTGGGGGATCACTGTTATTCAATTATATATTATTTTAAATAACCACAAATCTAACTTGTGACAGAGACATTTTGTAAGTTATTCAATAATATAGTAGGCTACTAATTATTCTTAATTTACACAGGTATGGTTAAAATATACAATATTAATTGCGTTAAGTGTCTAACAATCTACTACCCCATCTGAAAATAATAAAAATACTCAATGTTTTACACTAATCAAATGTTATTTTAAAGTCTATTAATGTCTAAATAATGCAAAAGGGAATCTTCCCGTTTTGAACGTTTTTCATGATTTCCCAAAAACAAAAATTGTGTTTTCACATGCTGCAGATCTTCTGGTCTATTGATATTCCCCTTTCTTTTCAGACAGGTAAATACGTGTATTTCTTAAATGCCATAATCATCTCTTGCAGGCAAGGATGAGAAAAAGTGCGACGTTGTCCCTAAAAATAATTACATCGAAGTGGGATCCGATATCAATATAACTTGTCTGACATGTGGCCATGGCAAAATCTACTGGAGACTGAACACATCACGTTTGAACTCCTCACACACAGTCCTGTCCCTGAGGAACTTCACACACCAAAGTGCCACGGTGCAGTGCCACAGTACAGATTCTCAGCAAGTGATCGGAGGCACCACCATCAACACGTATTGTAAGAAGCATTTTATATCAGAATAGTTGAAAAGGCTGTAGATATCTGCGATAACATGAAATATAGGACATTTCTGACTTGCCTTTTTCCACAGCAAAACCCTATAATATATCATGCATCTTGCATAAAAAAACTGATGGTATACCAGACCTGTTGACATGCAAATGGGATCATCGGATTGATCCTAAATTGGATGTAAACTACACAGTAGGCCCACTGAAGTGGGTGACATATTTTCTTTCTTTAGTGTAAGAACCTAATGAAAAAAATGTTTTCATTGACTTTGGTCCTTCATGTGAAACCTGTGTTATTTTCAGCTCCTCTGGCCAGAAAGAGATGTGCAAAACACGTGAAACAACATGCACGGTCAAAGGTGTAAGTGTGTTGTCGGACATCACTATTACCGTGAGAGCTAAAACTGCTGATTGGGAAGTTGATTCAGACACTCATACATTTCAGCCAACGCACATATGTAAGTACCATAAAGTACATTCATTAGGAAATAATTTGATATATTTGTCATCCAATGTTGTGTGTTTCTGCATTTTTATTTGCTGTCATAATGCCATTCCCACAGGGAAAATGATCCCTCCCCGCTTGAAAGAAACCAGCAGCTTTGCTGATCATCTGTTGGTTGAGTGGGATCGGGGACTCATTAAAAAAGAGTGTCGATGTGAAGTCAAATACAACGAGGTAAGTCCCTCTCTGATCGCCTACATGCAGCATTCAATATAACCTAGTATTGACTAACTCCCTCATGTTAGGAGAAAAAAGGCAAACCATAAACAGCCTTCAGTCTAGTTAACATATAACATAACGTATAACCTAAATAAGTCATATCAAGTGCATAATAGCGATCCCATCAGTAAATTAACATTCAAATTCACGTTGATTTGATTCCTTTGTTCATGTCATTTGATATCTGACTGGTGTATCCGACTGGTTTATCAAATACATTCTGGTTTAATTGCCTTGACTGTCAATGTCAGTTTTCCATGGAAATAAAAGTTGCTAAAAAGTAGAAAAGCTGTTTTTATGTTATTCCCCTACATGACTAACTGAGGTACATTCTGTTGGCCCTTCTCTTCCAAACGTTCAATAAAAGACCCATAGGGATAAGAGAAAAATGTGTCCCTGTGTAGAAGTATCTTATTTCAACTGTGGACCTTCTGTGATTTCCCAAGAATTCAGAGGAATGTCTCTAACTGAAATCTGTTTTTTCCCCAGACGAAGCTTAATAAGGCTCTAAAAGAAAAAGAACATGGGAATATGACCATTGAACAAGTGGAGTCCTGCAGTTACTACACAGTTTCAGTCCGCTGTGCTTTAATGGAGCCTGCTCCCTGGAGCGACTGGAGCCAGGAGAAGACAGTTCTGACCGAACTGAACGGTAAAAGCAATGTCCAAACAGCTGGCATCAACACCACATCTGATTTAAACAGGCTGTTGAATCACCTATGCACAAACATCCTTAAAGTTTGTATTTTGGATTACCATAATATCAAATGCTATCAGAGCAGACTGGGCTCTGGTTTCAGACAGAGGGTGAAACGAGGTGCTGCAGAACATTAAAGCATGGAGACATGTCAAAGTAGAGGCACAAAATAAAAATATGTGCCTGAAATAAGTATAATAAGGCTAAATAAGATTATTAATTTACCCGTTTTAGGTAAATTACCTAAAATTATGATTCAGCTTGGTGACGTACTATCCAGTTGAGGATTGATAGCTTCTATGTATTATGTTGCATCACGAGTTCTTGGTAGATCCTTGGAAAACATTAAAAAAAACACAATTGTTGGCAGTAGTTGCCATTAGCTCAAGGCTATTTTGCTTTATTCGGTTCCAAGTGTGAACAGCAGTCCATTTCAAACCCTTTTTGACTTTTCAACAAAGCTGTTACTTACACTCTTGGTGTCTTCAGTCAACTCTGACACTTTTATCCAAGTTAGACCTTTACACAACATTTAAAAAAGGCCCAGAGGATTACAGGACCACATCTTGAAGGATTATTACAGACTGGTACTGCATATGTCACAGTTAAGTCAGGATTTAGAAACCATTTTAGTTTTTTATTGGCAGCACATAAGGAAACCAGATGTTATACATTTAAATTAAACACATTCAACTTAATGAAAGTAGTGTTTATTTTTCTTGCAAAGTCTGTGGAAATCATCCATGTTATTTTTGTGTCAGTTAGTGGAAATAACATAAGGTAAAATGCAACCACAACAACTTAGTTAACATATATTGCTGAATTGCCATATTTCTGTTAGTGTATTCGAGTGATATTGTTTATACTCTTTACAGAGAATAATGTCAGGCTGCGTCTGTGGAGAAAGGTAGCTGAACCGCAGAAAAATGGAGTTAGAAAAGTTCATGCCATGTGGAAGGTAAGGACGCCTCTCATTAGATTGCACGTTTTTACACTTTCAAACTCATAATTCAGCTTTTCAGCCTTTCATTCCCCCACATACTCCTTACATAACTTATTAAATAAAAGACCTCTGATCTGTCTACAGGATATTACTTCAACATGCCGAGGCACATTTACCTACACTATTGAACCGACTCCTTACAAGGAAGCCATGATGGGAGGAAACTATACGGAAACTTTATGCGGCAAGTCAGACTGTGATGTTGAAGTGAACCAAGATGCACACAGATTAAACCTCAACATGTTCCATAATGAAACCCTGCTTGTTGTTGCCGCTGTTCATGTCCCAGCAATTGGAGAAAGTGAGTTTTAATGTTATTTATTTTGCTCTTTTAATGGGTAACCAGAATTAATGGATCATATTGAGCTTCCTTTCACTTGATCTCACTTGGCAGGCCTCCCTCAAGTTACCGACATCCAGACCTCAGCCCTTGAAGGCGTTATTCTGGTTACCTGGAAAGCTCCTATCCAGCCTGTCAGTGGTTACATGATTGACTGGACCCACGATGGAAATCAATACTATTGGAAGGAGACCAATTACACAAATGCCACTCTGTCTGGTAGGTCATGGAACGAGCATTACATGGCTGATGGATGTTGGATAAAAACTTTGTGTGGTTTAATATTACAGTGATACTGATGGAGTATGACTCACCATCAAAACCGGTCTGATCCACTGTGGGCTGTGACTTAACATGTCAGTCATCAGAGCAATTTATGTTGTATCTCATCTTCTGAGTGTGGTAAATAATAGATTCATTGGTATTGTCATATGTAATGATAGAAGCTTCTCTGTAATGCATTTTCCATTAGTTCAAGATCTTTGACGTGTCTCTCATAGAAATTAGATATGCTACAGTCTTTTCTGTTGCTTTCCTCTTTCTCTTAAAGGCAAGAGACTACAGGCAAAACATTATTATTGTTTGTTAAAGGGGCTGTTTTGCTTCTTTTATTTTCTGTCATCTTCTGGTGCTATCTTTAAAGTGTAACCTAAAGGCTTTTAATGGCAGCACTAGGAGAAAATCTACAGTAGGGTATCCCAATCCATTGCTGCGTCTCAATTTGGTAGAACTTTCATGTATTATGCTGGGTACAATGTGCTTAATTGTGAGGTGCGGTACATTTCAACAGGGTAATGTTGTCTCAATTGGAACACTGTTCTTGCACACTTATGAAAATACAGATTGCTAAATTTGACTGTTTCTTCTTCTTCTACTTCTGCTTCTTTTGAATTGCACATTTTAAACGGACATAGCATTACACTGCGATTGTCGCCTGCTAAAAGGTATCCCTACTGAACAAATGTATTGAAGTAAATGAAAATGTATGGGATTTGACCTTTAGCTGCTTGTGTATCCTCCTGTTTCACGTGAGATGGAAATACACCAGCATACAACCACCTTTTTGGTGTTCTTTTATATTCAGCTACATAACCAAGATGGCAACCTTTTAGGTTGAGAACTGTCCACCGTTCAACATTAAACTTTTTGAGTTTAGACAGACTTAGCACTGAAAACAGCAAGAGTTTGACAGTCAGAACCCAAATTGAGAAACAGCACGTCATTTTAGTTGTCAACAAAATGGGGAACCACCTGACTGGCCGAGAGAGAGGATTAAATCAATGGCTATATTATGATTTAACAACCACTTTCCCTTTGCATATGTATTTTTTTTCAGAGATGTTTTACTTCCCTACAGGTCTCCTGGATAAGAAGCCATACAATGTTACAGTTACTCCCCTCTTTGTTGATAAGACCGGTCATGGCACACAAGCCCTACAGATCTGCTCCAGAGTGGGGGGTATGTCATTCTGATTAATTTGTTCTGATTCTGAATATATAAGTATTTTTTTCCATGTTTTACCAGACTGTTTTTGAAAATGTGTTCCCGACAGGTCCAGGCAATGTCACTATCCACATTAATAAGACTAATGCCAAAAATGCTCTGGTGAGCTGGAATGTGAAGTCCCAGGAGGAATGCAGTGGTGACGTTGTCGAATACATCGTCTTCTACCGTAAACTGGACCGTCTGGAGCTGTGGCTCAGTCAGTCCAACTCAGGCTCATTTGAAGTTTGCAAATCTGTTGAAATTATATTTTCCCACTTATCTTTATAACATTTTTGTCATGGTCTTCCAGATGTGACTGTAATTGGCACAGAGCAGGCCATCCCTTTGGAAGATCTGCTTCCAGACACCCAGTACGAATTCTATGTTAAGGCCACGGCTGCTACTGGAACTACCAAAAGCACTGAAATGTTCTTTAAAACTAAAAGATTTGGTGAGTACTCTGTAAGAGCTCAGACACACATCATGTATATACATTTGACCCTATTTCTGTGAGCACAATAGCAGAAAACCAAGAGAAAGGTATAGGCATGAATATAAATCATCTATTTTGAATGTTTTCAGCCCATTGAATGGTCCTTATCAGTTACTATCACTGCCACTCAAATGGTTCAGACAGGGCAAAATGATCAACTGCACCTACTCGCACTTTGCAAATGTAAGATGTAAACATGTGCTTCACATTGTAAACGATAACAAAATAACTTGTTACATAACTACTTGGTTAGGTTAACAAAAAGATAATTTGGGTCCAATTATATCCTTTAAGAAAAGTATAGAAAAGGAAAGTAGCAGCGCTTAGTGCTCTCAATCTTGAAAAGTGTATATCGAGTGCACGGTAATGGCAAGGTCCTCTTACATTTTGTGGGAATAAACAAGCATGTTTCAGATAGAAGCTAGCATAATCAACAAACAACAAACTCCTAAAAGAAATGTATTCTTTTGTTCTGTAGGTCGGTGGTTCATCACAACACTCGTTGTCTGTGGAGGCGTTGTTATAATTCTTGTGTTATCTCTTGGATTAGGCTGTGCTATTTCGTAAGTTTCAATCTTTTATGGTCACTTTTGTTGTGAATCGGATTGATTTTTATTTTAGAGACTGAAGCAAGGACATTTCCTTATCATCAGTAATAATATATAGTACATTTTGCTGCCATACAAGGAATAATCTTCACATTTCTGACCACAAAATCTTGAAAAATGTTGTTCTGATGATTCTAACAATCTGATTTTTAGGTGGAAGAAATTCAGGGAGAAGCCGGTACCGAACCCTGGCTGCAGTTCTTTGGCGTTGTGGCCACCACGTGAAGAGGTGAAATACAACATTATTAGAGTATCTGTGGTAGGGAGAACATTCAATATTAGTTTATTTGCAGTCTGGGAAGAACACATGAAAAGCTGTTGCTTTAAGAGAGTGAAAATGATTTAATAAACTCCAGTGTTTTTGAGCTATGACCAACTGAGCTTTAGCCCCTTTAGATACTTTTAAATAAGTACTAAAAACATAGAGAATGTTGATGATTTCACTATTTATTTTTCAAATTGTATTTGAACCACAAATGCATAATTCTTGAACCACAAATGTTTTACCTCCTGGACAATCATCTTTCTGTGTGTGTCATATACATAGGGAACGGGATCCATTTGGCAATTCAACAATCCATCTGAGAGCGTCTGTGACAGGGTTTACACGGAGGAAAGTCAGAAAACGTCGACATCTCCACTAGGTTCAGGTCTAAATCCATACCCAGCCATTTACCAGACAGACGAATACATTGACCCAGACATGGCCTCAGCACCAGAAACAGACCCTGAAGAGCGGCTCAAACCTGCAACTACGCAGCATCACTCCTCTCCTAATGACTCAATAGAACCGCTTCTTCCTGAGAACAACCCCAGCAGCCCGTATCGGAGTCAGACTTCTGGGGAAAATCCGGGCAAGAGGCCTGATAAACAAAATAAACATTCTCCAGTGAAACAGCCAGATAGAAAAACACCTGTGATGGTCTATGTCACTTTGGACATGTTTGAACAAAACCAGTGCAGGTGAGGGAAATGGAAACTATAATAACATTCCAAGAGTCAAGAATCATCTCCAGAAAAAGCAGATTCTTGCGAAATACTATTGTTTGTTGCATTACCGATACAAACATGTGATATATAAAGCTAAAACATTTGTGTAGAAGATGCTTTATTGAGTACATAGATATGTGTACAGTATGACAATAACGGTATATTTATCTGGCAACAGTTTCTGGTCTGATTTGATGCAAAGTCAATGAAAGGAATGCATTTTTTTAATTTAGTATTTACAGTCAGTACTAAATATTAAGAATACATTCATTTTAGGTCGTTTTTATTTCTATATTGCAATACAATTGGGGCCATCTTATGAAGCTGAAATGATATAAAGATATCTGTTTGTGCAATCATAGCATGCTGAGAATATATATAAACGGTGAAAACTATATGTTGGTGTAAAAGTCATAATATTAGCTATATATTATAATAATATTGTCTTATGTTTCCTGTTCTATCAGTGATATCTGCATTTATTATAAAAAAGTAAACAACTTACTTTACACTGGAAAGCTATTACTCACTCCTTGTTTTACTCTTACTCTTACTTGTTTTGACAATGACATGTACTATTCATAAGCTATTTAATATTAAAGAAATGACATACATGTTGTGGTCTACATGCTGTCTTGGTATTTGTGTAAAACAATTTGTATTGTTCTGCTGGTAAATGCTGTACTTAACTACACCTTTGAGGTACTTTGGTTATTTTTTCCTTAAACTTCACTACAATTCACAGTAAAATGTTCTACTTTCTTCCTTCTCTACACGTTTTTAAGCACGTTTTTTTTGTTATCACTGTTTTATTTGATGGTTATTTTCCTACAATTTATCTTCTTTGACTGTGTTTATGTAGGCTATGCACCAAATTCACAAATTCCTAGTGTGTATGTTTTTGAAACAGAGTGAGAAAATGTCAGTGATAGGGTCAGAGAGGCAGGACGGTAGTGAAGGGGATACTGGGAACAGAATGAAGGGGTAAAAGCTACCAGAAATGCACTTTTAGATTTTTTTGGGTGAAAAAAGGCTGATTATAATTTAAAATAGTTTAATTAAACATGGTTGTATACATCCACGAGTGGTGATTTGGTCACATGATGATGCACAGTATTGCATCATCATGTCTATTCTACAGTGGGTGGCGGTATAGACCTTTACATTGTTTGCGACCCGCCAATATTTTGAGAGAAGAAGAAGACGTAGAATGCTAGCTAGTTTAGCTCAAGCTAGCTAGCTCGTTGGATGCACTGAAGTGATGTTATGCTAGCTATTTGCCAACTATCTGGATTTCAGGGAAACAGACAAAAAACACAACATAGTTTTTGGAATGCTTAACCAGCCTTGAGTCGATACAACCTATGTTTGGTGTAATTACCCTCCGGCCCGTCATGAAGTTGACCGGGCACACAGTTGTCGGATGATTCTCCTGAATTAGTAGCTAAAGGGCCTTGAGTCCGCGGTGCTCGGGTGAAGGACAGCCGGGGATCGGCGCCTACTGAGAGCGGGAGCTTTGAGCCACGGGCTAGCTAGTAATACGAGGTTTTATTTATTATAACTGTACCACAACCTCTCCTCATCATGTCACACACCGGACCCCCTCCTCGATGGCGGAATTGTCCCAGAAGAGGACAACCTGTGGCAGGTGAGTGAAAAATAACATGACATTAAATTAATCAGCTTAATGTACGGAGTGCTATTGCTACGAGCTACGCAATATGCTGGTTTATCATGTGTTTCTGATGCATTATGATGTGCTTTTTAATTTCCCAAACGTCCTTTTATATCAACCAGTACTTGGCTGTTGATGTTCAGTTTCAGTCATACATTGAATGGCTAGCATCACAACATTGTGACGATGGCCACCAGTGCAGCCCAACTTCATACTATTTATATTTAAATGTAGCCATGGCTGTTGTGAAATTGGATGCCGAACTGACTAAATAACCTTAATAAACGAATAGAGCTCAGGCTTTCTTTAATTGAAGATATATGTGTCATTTGTGGCGAGAACACCTTAAATAGCCACATTTGTAAATGTAGTTTTGTACGACACTGTATTCAGGCGCGCATTGTTTGGCTAATTTGGCAGCTGTGGCTAACTTTCTGGCAACTCCTAGCAGAAATGAGTGCTTTTAAGTTAAAAACCCCTTTTTGAATTAGCAACATAAAGCTGTTGTTGGGATGTGTTTGGATCATTTATTCCCCACTGTCAGAAAAGTGCTACTGAGTGGGCTAGCTTCCTTGTCACGTGTCAAAACAAACCGTGGCTATAGCATGGCTGCACATGAAGCTATGTTGTGGTCCTTATCTATAAAAGCTATGTGTAACAACATGTCTACTTGGATAGCACATTGCCAGGCTAATCTGTGCTCCAAGTTTGCTTTGTATCAAAGCAGTAGTCTAGAGAGATGTGACATTATAAAGCACAGCTACTGTTAGTGACAATTTCAGCCATATCTCTGTTATTATATCGGCTATTTAATACAGGGATGGTCCAATATTTGATTTGATATGAACCACCCTTAGCTTTGCAAGCAAGGATTCCATTCTTAATTTAACACGATAACAGAACTTAATTCAACCTTGGTTTGGCACTTCACCTGCTGTTTATATCAGATGTTATTTAGTATGCTGAAGTGTGGTTTTCATGGTAACATTTGACAAGTGTTTACAGTTTTTCAGGCTGTGTGTTTGCATAATTCACTACTTATATTAAGGATAAAACCTGCCTGTAAAGAAACATTACGTTTTAGCTGAGCCAACTCATCAGGTTTCCTATTCAGAGTACAGATAGTTTTATTGAGAAACTGTACAGAGAGTTTTATGGAGAAACACTGGTTAATTCCTTGTGCGACTCCTGTTTGCTATATCAATTTATTCTTGTAAATTCGTTTTGAAGACTTATCTTTCAGTGTTTCTCACAGAATTTGATTCCCCCCTGCAAGAAAAGCCAAAGGCCCCTTAACCTATTCGGGTGGCCCACGCATCAACCCCCCCCTCAAATTAGAAAATACATGTGAGTTCATGGCTACTGTAGACAACGTTCTTGTTGCTCTGTGTTGCGTTGTTAATGAGTGAGACACACCGGAGTTGAGGATCTGTGGGGTTTATTCTCCCAAAAATATCATTTACAATTTACAATTTAGGCATTTAGCAGACGCCTTATTCCAAAGCGACTTACAATGACCAATTACAGGGACATTCTCCCTGGAGTAACTGAGGGCTAAGTGCCTTACTCAAGGGCACACTAGTAGTGGTGTTCCAGGCGGGATTTGAACTCGCAACCTTCCGATCATCAGCCCACCTCACTATCCATTAGACCACCAAAATAAAAATAAATAGAATAATTATCTTTCATTTGTCGCCGACGATATTTAATTGTGGCGGCCCACAACAAATAAATCAATGTATGGGAAACACTGTCTTTATTCAAAGGCTTTCTTATAATTTCTACTCTAATTCATGATCTTATTTGTGTTCCTTCTTTGTTGTGTTGTATGCCTTTGTTTTCAAGAGCCATACAATAAGGGTTATTATTCTTTATGTTCCCTCCATAGCTAAATTCCTGCCAATGAAAACGATGTTGGGTCCCAGATACGATGACCAAGTCCCAGAGGAGAACAGATTTCACCCGGGCATGCTGTCCAACTTTTTAAAAAGTCTAAAAGTAAGTAACTCTGTGAAGACTTGATTTCTAAGTGACATTTTAAAGTAAAAAAAAAACACAACACAACTAATGTGTCTTTTTTGTGTGTTATTCTCTCAAGGTGAAAATGGGTTTGCTTGTGGATTTGACAAACACTACGCGTTTTTATGACCGCAACGACATTGAAAAAGAAGGCATCAAATATGTGAAGCTTTCGTGTAGAGGGTACGAGTAAATTCCCTGTCATGCGTTAAACTAATTGTGAGTTGTTGTTTATGTAGTGCTATTGTACTAAGACGAGTGTCATTCTGTTTGGTTTTAGCCATGGAGAATCCCCTTCGAAAGAGACAACTACATCTTTCATCACTCTCTGTGAAAACTTCATCGAGAAGAATCCTACAGAGATAATAGGTAAGTAAACAAATCTATAACTCATTATTTGTTCTCGCACACGATATGTATCTTCTTCAATAGTCATAGATATGACATTGTAGCATCAAATCGATGTTTACCATCATATGTATAAATGTGAGTTTTTTTTTGTCAGATTTCAAAAATAAAAGCAGAAGTTTTCATTTCTTTAAGCCATTTCTTAGCTCTTTTAAACTTTTAATTAGCAGTCAATTTAGTAGTATTAAGGTTAGTAGTAGAAAGTATATTTGATTATATACAGTATTTGGTTCCCTCTCTGACTCATATAGTGAAATTCTGCCTTTTTTCATTGAACGATTAATTAAATGATTGCATTAGTTTTCCATGTTGTTTATGTCAAAGCCTCTTTGCATGTCTCTGATTGTTTTAACCTATATCAATGTGACTGAAATCCATGAAGTGTGATATTTAGGGCTGTCAAGTTACCGCGTTAATAACATTTTTTTTTAACGCCACTAATTATTTTAACGTGCGATTAACGCATGTGTATTTGTCCTCGGCCCGCCCCGTAGTTTCAGAGCCCAAATGCTTGACGACGTTGTTGTTGTTGTTGTTAGTTGGATGGTGGGAGATTCTAGCGAGAGATATGGATACAAAAAAAGGTGTTTTAAACAGCAAGCCAAGCACCCAGCTGATGCTGACAGCCCCGCTCCTCCGCTCGCTTGCTACAGACCACGCTTGAAAGTTTGCCGGGGAGACGCCTGGACAACAACAGCGATAGCTAAATGGGTGGCTACAGCTTAACATTGTGGAGGACGAGGGGCTGCGTTAGATAATTCGGATCGCATCCAACGTGTCGACTGCACATCACAGCGCATTATTTTGACCCACAGTGGGAACTTCAGTCTCATGCTTTGACTGAAGATGAAGACAGAGGAGCGGCATTTCGCCGACAACTGTAAACAGGCTTGTCTGTTTGAGCAACTGGCTCAGTGCAGAGAAGTAGACAGGGTTGGGAGAGAGTGTAAGAGAGAGAGAGGTTCCAGGTTGTTGTGTTGAGAATATTCAGGAGAATATTTGTCATTGTTCCGATGATAATAAACAAACATTTGCATAAAGCATATTTGTCAGCTCATATGTTGATAAGAGTATTCAAAACTTGAAAAATATTCCTCTAAGGTACATTTAGAACAGATAAAAATCGCGATGGACTATGGACATCATGCGATTAAATATTTTAATCGACCCTAGTGATATTACAATATATAAAGGTAGAATTTCAAGTGTTAAAACAGCTGGCACTGTAAAGATTAGCTCATTTGGAATTTTCTTTGATGAGTTTTATCACCTCCCAGTTTTCCAAGTATCCATTTAGTCCCCCTCAGTACGACTCTTACCGTCAAATCGTAATTACCAACACCTGGCGCACAGCCGTTTTATTTCAAAAAACATTACATTGCCGCTTTTATTATAAAGTTAAGACTAATTGAAACTGCACATAATGCACAGACGGGTAATGATAGAAGAGGCTTTAAGCAATATAGTTGTATAAATGTCTGCCTGATCCATTCTACTGTGATATTAACCTGAATACTGCTTACTTAAGTAAAGGTTATTTGTAAAATAAAGTAGCTGAGATCCACTAAAACAAGCTTTAAGATGTTCATAACAATGTCTACCTTGCATTATCCCTCAGATTATATAAATACAACAATAACAGCATCCTGCAACTAATATTTCTAAACTTAACTTTTTTTCCTTAATTTCTAATGATATTCTTGTGTTGCTTCTCTGATACATCATGCTAAACTATTAACAAACATCTATTATGCTTATTAACTGTATGCAGTCTATATATAACACTTATTTTAAGTGTAAAAGGAATTTAAATATATTTTCTAAAACGGATTGTTTGTCCAAATACTGCATGCTGACCCATGAGTAGCATCACATTATGGTTCCAGCAGAGAGCAGTGTTACTCTGAAATTGAACTGTTGCAAATGGTTGTCAGGTTGCATACTTTATTTTATGTTCAAACATACAATGCATTTTTAATATTAATATTAGTAACACTGGTAAACATCAGACATCTTCCAAGGACAACAGTTATCAGCTGATGGTCAGAGCAAATCTATAAAACAACAGGAGGTTAAATGGCCGTCCAAAAGTTTGCGTCACAAGTCAAGTGGCATCTGCACATTTCCAAAAATACATTGCTATCTAATCCACATCCTTAGAAAACAGGAAACAAAATATCGTTGTGCAAGTGATGTTGTTTGTATGTGTGGGAGTTTCACATGAGAAAAAACACTCCTCCCCCACTGTGTAGGTGATGTTAAGGTGAAAGGACATCAGTAGGCACTAAGCCTAACTAAAAAAGTTAATGTTTGGTTTAAAAGTCAAAATAGTGAATAAGTGCTTACCCTTTTCTCAACGTTTTCTATCCATTTTATTTTGCAACTTTTTGTTGTTTGAGATTATGGTATTTCTTTCTTCATCTGTTTCTTAAGTCTGTTCTTAAATGTGGATAGCTGGTGCTCTTTTATGTCATTGCTATTGTTTTCTAGCCCGACTTGTAGCGTCTCTGCGTTTTCTTGTAGCTCCGTTTGTCCCGTTGGCTCTTCCTTGTATTTGCTAGATTCAGAAGTGTCTTTTTTTTCGTCACTTTTCCTGCTTCTTTGTGTGATCACCTTACCAATATCCTTCTTTTACCCTTTTTAAATAATGCATTTTCTCCTCATTTTTCAAGTTATTTGCAAACAATATTCAGCTTTTACATTACGCCTTTGTTTGTTTGTAGCCTTTATTTAACCAGGTGAAATCCCATTGAGACCAAACGATCTCTTTTTCAATGGCGACTTGCAGCAAGTTGGTTACACATAAAAACAACAGAAAACAAAAAGGACATCATACAACATAATTACAGGGGTACAATTTACAAACCTATGGACAATGACAGGTACCAAGAGTATCAAATTGCGTTGCATCTAGCCGAGCTTTAAAACGATGCAGGGGAACCAAAATGCTCAGTTTCAATTTATTTTTGTTGAGTTTTCCAAGCTAGAGGAGCTGCTCACATAAAAGCTTTTGTATCTAAATCAGTCCTAGCATTTGGCACATGTAACAAAAACACATCCTGAGATCTTAGACAATAGCTACTTGCAACTCTCTATGAGATCAGAGAGCAGATATAAGATGGTAGTTTACCCAACATCAAGGTTCAAGGTTCTTTATTGTCAAACTGACATAGCTACAGAGTAATTATGTTGTTGAAAATCTTATGTCACAGGCTTCTCCAACAATGCAACATAATAATAATACAGATAGTAAGAGCAATACAAAAAGAAAAATAGTTATAAAATAAAGTGAGTATGTGGAATAGTGCAGTACGAGTCTATATACAAGTTATTGGAAT
This sequence comes from Trematomus bernacchii, assembly GCF_902827165.1. Lineage (NCBI taxonomy): Eukaryota > Metazoa > Chordata > Actinopteri > Perciformes > Nototheniidae > Trematomus > Trematomus bernacchii. Next base: position 3,731,963 of record NW_022987662.1, on the reverse strand, counting down.
GATATATATATTAGATAGTAGATATATATCACTAAGTAGCAGATGAATGTTTTGAAATTGTTTCAGCAGTTCAACATGGCTTTCTAAATGAATATGTACCAATGATCGAGCCTCCGTACAGTTAGTGAAGGCAAACCTGCCCTGGCGTACAGGGTACAGTGATGAGTGAGTGCTTTACAGTTTGTAACAAATCTCAGCGCACTGTGATAGGCGGATAGGCTTAATTGCAGAATGGTAAATTCCTATCATGGACACATCGATATAGAAGCTGCACTTCCACAGTTTTGACAGCAGGGGGCTCTCTTATACTTCCCCATGGCATTATTACCCTGTCCAGATCTGCTCTTACCTACCTACTGCCGCCTGGCCTTTAAATCACATCGCTCCAACATCAGAGCAGAATGTGTGAATGTCAGCTCAGCCGTGTCCTGTCTTTGGCCAGCTGGTGATTAGGCTTTGTGGTACTCATGTCCAAATCACACAGTTGGGCTGGTGAATGAATGTGATCCCCATCCTCTGATGTTGGTTCATTTCATCTTCATTAGCGTCGCCAGGCAAACATCTGTCATTTGTGTGTTTTGGACACAATTGACATCAAATTTAAAGGGCATGGTTTTATCAGTTGTTGCTTTTGCTCTGCCCTTTTCATCCACTTTCTCCATCCCTGAATGTTTCATCAGTCTTTGCATCTCTTCTCTGTGTGTGAGGCTGGTGTGATAATGTGGGTATAAAGGCAAGACCCCCTCTAAGTATACCTCTTCCTGTAATCTCTTTGAATTGATGCCACTGCTCAAAATATGGCCTCATTACATCCCAAATAGGCCTGATGTAAGAGGGGAACACTTTAGATAAGATTGTGCTTTTGGAAAACTCACTCCAAACTCACATTAGGCAAAAGAAAAATTCAATGTGTGAAGGCGTCGAGGATAATTCAGGGACAGAATACTTCATGATTACACTTCCAGAAGTGTTTGCTTAAGGTTTAATGTAAATGTAAATCTTAAGTGGGATTCTCAGTTTGTAATCCCTCTCCCGCCTCTTCTCCTTTCTCCTGAAGGTGTTCACTGCACGCATGGCTTCAACCGGACTGGCTTTCTGGTGTGTGGGTACCTGGTGGAGAAGATGGACTGGAGGTAACACTTGACCTCCTTTCATCACTCTCTCTGCTCCGAGTGCAGTTTTAGTACCTTCACTTGTCTTGCATGATAATCTGAAGCCCCCCCTAGTGTCTTCCATCACAACTCTGGTTTTATAATCTCCCCCCCCCCCTGTCAGTCTGTGAATGCCGTCTCCTCCTGGTAGTTTCAAAATGTGTGACGGCACGAGAAGTTGCACTGTCAGTTTGAATCAACAGACACTTCACAAAGAAGCTGCCGGGTTAGCAGTGACCGCGCTCGTGCCCCTTTCACAGAGATGTTAAATAATTTACAGCGGCTGAGCAGAGGGGAGGGTGGGAAAGTGTCTTTTAGTCAGAGGTGGAGCAGCAGTCTGAGGAGGCAGGATGAAACCCTCCCACCGCCCACCTCCTCCTGAGTAATGAGGGATCTGGGAGCATTCACAGCCTCCTTCCAGTGTAGCAACATCATTTTACAACCGAATAATCTACACTGATACATTTTTATTTGGATATGTGGCTAGTCATTGAAATGTACCTGCCCTAAAGAACCTGCATGAGGTTTTCATCTTAGTTCTTGGTTAAAAGTAGAGCTGTGCAATTAATCATATTTTAATCTCGATTACGATTTTTGCTTGCAACGATTACAAAAACAACGTAATCGAAATAAAACGATTATTATTTTTAATATTTTTAATTTCTTTTTTTATTAATTACATTTTTTAATTTTTTTATTGGTTTTTCAGTTGAATTATACTTAAAGTTCAGGGTAATCAACTGTTAAAAACATATTGTTCACATTTTTTTTTCTCCAATAAATGGATGTTTTCAAAGTAAATGGATAATCGTTTTTTAATAATCGTGATATCAATTATTGAACAAAGTAATCGTGATTATGATTTTTGCCATAATCGCACAGCCCTAGAAAAAAGTATATAAAAGGAACACCACTCTTTCCTAGAACCAAAGATGATGGCCTTTTGATATAATGATTTGAAGTAGCTTGTTTTATACGACACTGTCAAAGACCCTAAACCAAGCCATTAAAAGCTGAAGCAATCAATGGAAGAATTAATCATTGTGATAATTAGTTTTTGCTTTCAAGATAAGATGACAAACTTCCCACTATTTGTATATCCAATCTGAGGAGTAGCTACTTTTACTGTTTGTTTGTCTATCTTTGAATTATGGACTGTTGTCTGACGCTAACAAGATATTCAATAAACCAACCTTGGGCTTTAGGAGATTGTGAAGGGGTGCCTATTTGTTTTGCTACTGTTTTAAACACTAAACTAGATCATGCTCAGGCTGACGTATAATACAAATGGTCCTCAACTGCAGCCACTATTTAATTAACTTCAATGTAAGACAGAAAAGCAGCACTCTCACATCTGAGACGCTAAAATCATCAAATGTTTTGAATTAATGCTTGAAGAATTACTTATTAACTGATTAATCAAGTATCAGAATATATGCTGATTCATTTTTTCCACCAACTTCTACCTCCAGTTATGATAACCAGATCAAATGAGAAATACAGAAAAAGAAACAACATTTGAAAAGAATAAAATATAATCTGCTTCTTTAAAGATGCCCTGTCTGTGTTGTTGCCTCTTATCAGCGTGGAGGCAGCCGTGGCGGCGTTCACGCAGGCCCGGGCCCCCGGGATCTACAAGGGAGAGTACCTCAAAGAGCTTTTCCGTCGTTATGGAGACGAGGAGGACTCACCCCCTGCCCCCGCGCTCCCAGAGTGGTGCTTCGACGACGATGACGACGAGGACGTGGACGACGATGGAAAGTCTGTGGGCCAGGATTCGGGCCCCAGCTCCTCGGGGTCATCGGCTGGCAAACGAAAGAAAGAAAAGATCAAGCTGGTAAGACTTCCGGGAAAAGGACTGCTAAGTGGAAAATTGGGTTTCCCCTCTCTGCAGGACATAGGCCTCATGCAGTGTCTTTAGGGAGGCATTTCTTCTCAGTGGAAAAAGCTCCTATGTTATATATAGAAAATAAAATGCGCATCACAACATCTCAGACCAAGTGTTCCTATGTCAGGGTGTCCGCGGGGTCTTAAAAAGCATTAAAAGTTGATAAATCAATTTAGCGAAAATGAAGGCTATTAAAAAGTATTAAACGACATTTTCCAAGGTATTACATTTTGTAGCTTGTTTTCAATAAGTATATAAATTGTCCAAAGAGGTTGTATTCTACAGTGTGCCTGAATGTAATCATTGCGTAGGTGTGTAGTGTGATTCTGTGTAGTTTATTTATGGCATCCCGTTGGGTTTGACGTCATCTGAACAGGACATCGCACGCTCACTGCTTGATAGCGCGCGAAGGTCCGTTTACACCGGTTGTTAAACAACATCGTTATGGGGAAATGCAAGTCTGCGTCCAAATGGTTGGAAGATAAGGAGGAAGGACAATCAATACTGTATATAGTAGGGCTGTGCAATTAATCGTATTTTAATTGCAATTACGATTTTGGCCTGCCACAATTACGAAAACAACATAATCGAAGAAAACGATTATTTTGCTTTGCTTGGTTGTGACATATTTGATCTAATTTATTTTAGTCTAATTTATTTGTATTTATCATATTTACATATGTTTAGAAGCTTGTTGAAGTGCGCTCCAAAATATTTGTTGATCTTGTTTATTGGTATTTATTATTTTGATATTATTTATTTAAATGTAAATATAAATGTATCATTTATTTTATTTATTTTAGTATTGGTTTTTCAGTTGAATTATGCGTTCAGGGTAATCAACAGTTAAAAAGATACTGTTCAAATTATTATTTGTATTTGTTTTAAAGTTCAATAAATGGATGTTTTCAAAGTCAATGAATAATCGTATTTAATAATCGTGATATCAATTATTGACCCAAATAATCGTGATTATGATTTTTGCCATAATCGCACAGCCCTAGTATTTAGTAAATGTGAGGTAAAGTGTGTAACCGGTTAGAACTCGAAGTGGCGATGAGGTCTTAAAATGTATGAAAAGGGTCTTAAAAAAGGTCTTAAAATGTATTACATTTGACTTCAGGATTCCTGCATATACCCTGTATGTATCCAAACAATAGTCCAACACCACAGGATCGTCTACTTACTCTCTTATACGGCACAAGAAAGCAACAAATCGTCACTTTCAGAGGCAGTAACCAGTACATTTGTGTCAGTTTTTTGCATTATTAACTTATTATGGCGAATTGTTTAACTTCTGCGAAATTATCCAGGTTGGAGTGTAGATTTCTTTCATGCGAAGCTTAAAGGGGACCGATCATGCTATATTTGAATAATATAGCATGATAGGTCCCCTTTAACATAAGGAGAGAGGTTATTTGCTTTGATTGTCACTCCGATGTATATACAGTTTTATTAGTGACTTTTGATTAATTTCCCCAACATGATATGTATCACTACCACAAAACAATCTTTAATATTCTCATGATGATGTTTTCCGCCATGTCGTCCAGCCACACTAATTTTTCATTGGATTTTGTGATTCTCATGTGCATTTTGTTCAATTACATTTTCACATCTCTTGAATACTGAAGGTAAAAACTCCTTTGAGATCAAAAGGTGAATCAGGACGAAGGGGCTTTCTCTTCTCACTGCAGCTGTTCATGCAAAAAACATATGCTCTAATGGCTCTTCAGGTGACCTATATTATCATACCACATGTGCTACTGATCTCATAGCCATGTATTATCATATTATGCCAGTTAGAAGACTTATTTGCACAATGAGGAAGAGAAGGGTGAAGGGTTGGCATTAGAAATTGAGGTGAATCATCTTTAGTCGAGATAGGAGTGATACAGACGTCGTTAGTGTATCTCTCAAACCACATATGAGATGTAAGGGCTATAGGGGAAGTGAGGGGGTGCAGAGATAGTGAGGTTCCCTGGGAGATGAATCAGAGGAACAAGGTTTTAAAGGTGAATTCATAAAATAAGTGCAAGAACTCTGCACACAGGGTTTCAAAAAGCGATGGAGCAGCTGTTTGTGAAATATCTCGGGGATATCAAATGTTTTTTCCCTGTACGTGTAGGAGGGTATGAGTGTCTCTTTTAATTCAATCCAAGTTTAACTTTCTCATTCTACATCCTCCCAGGGTGCAGTATTCCTTGAAGGCATCACGGTGAAAGGCGTCTCTCAGATCACCGCACAACCCAAACTCGGAGACACCCAAAGAATGTGTCAGAGGATGGCCGAGTGGGAAAGGTGAGAATCTCCCTCTGCCCTCCTTTCAGCCGCTCTGTGTGTACTAATACATGTGGGTGTACTGTACTGTGTTGTTCAGAGTGACTCATTTGTTGTAAGCGCCTTTTAAAAAAAGAAAAACGATGTTGACACTTTGACAGGCGGCAGTCGAGAATAGATCTTTCTGGTGAAATTTGCTGCTGTAGCTTTTTATTTTTTTTTAAAGAAATTGCAGAAAGTCAGCTATACTGATGCGTCAGACAACACTGCTGTTTCCACTGCCTTCTTTCCCCAAAGTTTCTGTTATACTTGAAGCAAGCATGAGCATAAAAATACCTCTCACATTGACTTTTGAAGAGGTTGTTTTTCTAGCTCTGTATGTATTAAAAAAACAGCCAGATAAGGTAAAACATAGGCTTTTTAAAGAAATAAAGAACCTAAAAGTAACTAGAAAAGTGCCATTGCTATGTGCATTGACTCCTGCTGTAACAAAAACTATTTCCCAATTTGGGATCAATAAAGTACTATCTATCTATCTATCTATCTATCTAAGCCCTTTTTAGCGCACTAAGAAACCCTGAAAGTTTGTCTGGATGTTTTTGTCCATTTGAAATTGGCACCCATCATGGCGCATGCAGCTAATGCTGACCTGACGACTCCCCAAACAAAAAGGCGAATGTCCTGGCAGCGTCATAATGATATACGAACAATAAAACATTTTTTACACGGCCTGTTTTGGCTTAATACGAGCAAAACCGGTACTACAGAGTCCCTGCCAACACTGAAGAGAAAAGATGAAATTCAAATAATTCACTGCGTCTTTCCCACCTGCTGTTTTGATTATTAGCTGCTAAAGAGTCAGCATCACACCTGTAGGCCCCCGCTATAAATGCTACGATTAAACTAAATCTCTAAGGCTTCATACATACTTTATCATAAAAAGACCACATATATAACTTAATGTAAGGGCCCATGTCATGCTTTTCCGGTTATTACCCGTCCACTTGTGTGTACTGTAGCTTTTTATGCATGTAAACGGTCTTGCAGAGTCACAAACCCTCAAAGTACACCCTGTAGCGAGTGAAACACAGAAAAGACCTGTCTATGCTGCCCCAGAACGCCTCGTTGGAGATTTCTCTTTTTCATTTTTTTCTTCCGGGAACCAAGTGACGTAACGACGACCCCATGGACTAATTGGTCCAAATGGACACACACACACTCGGCGGGACGTTGCGAGGCTCGCTGCTGCGAGGCGCGGACAGTGTGAGCTGGCTTACTGGTGTGGGGTCGGCGAGACAGCGAGACACTGCGGAACTCAGCCTGAGCACACACACACACACACACACACACACGCAGCCTCGCCGCGTCCCGCCGTCTCAGGCTGAGAAATCCGCGGAGCTGCAGCTGAGAAAAGATTGAACACGGCACCCAGACCCCACGCAGCATTCTCATCTGTTTGTCATTACTGGTGTCATTTTCTGGTTGCTAACAAACGCCGTTGTAACACATAAACACACATCAGAGCACAGTGGGCTCATAGGGGAGGCGGGGGGGCAGGAGCTCCAACAAGGCGTTTAGGACAGAGTGAATACACATACTATACAGAGATTCTGTATGAGAAACCAATGTGAGTTTGGAAAATGTCACAATATAAATCTATTTTAGTAGACCTCAACAATGGAATTATGATCAGTAGAAATGGCCATGACATGGGACCTTTAATGTATCACGTCACGTGTAATGTTTGATTTCATTGAATGTTTATTGGGAAGCCCACCAATCATCTTTAGTCGAGAGAGGAGCGATTCAGTCTTCGTTAGTGTTTCTCTCAAACCATATATGAGATGTAAGGGCTGTAGGGATGAAGGAAGTAATACAAATATAAGAAGTGTGTGTTCACTGTTGTTTCAGATCTGGTTTCCCTGGGGCTCAGCCTGTGTCCATGGACAGGACAAACCTTCGTTTCATGGAACAGAAACCATACAAAGTCAGCTGGAAGGCTGACGGCACACGGTATGTCTATCCTTCATGACTCTCTCTACAATAATTGACTCATCTACATATATCAATACAAGCATCCCTCTCTGTGCCTCTGATTAGCTTCTCTAGCCTTCTTTTGACTAACAATACATATACAGGGATGTTGTCTTCAACAGTTGTATGTATCAGGGGTGTTGATTAACATTTCAGACTGAGAGAAAGCTAACACGACTTCTGTTTCTCATTAGATTGTAATCACTTTACCTTTATACTCATGCTGCTCAGTAAACGGTGAAGATGTGGGCAGTTGAATTGTAAAATGACTAAGCATGGGGGTGCCAACATAGAATGAGAAATGCAAAAAAGGAGTATTTTCTTTCTTGTCACATTTCGGGTCCAATTTGTTGTTTTCTCTTGTTTTAATGCTCTTTTGCCAAAAGCCAGTGTTGAGGGGGTAAACGTTGTTAGTATTCCACTCGTGTGCTGTTTCTCCCGCTGGTGAAAATGTTCCGCTGCTGGTGAATATTCAATCACTGCAGTCAATTTCCGATTTGTACATATCGGTTGCTTATATTTCCTGCAAGAGTGAGACCTTGCAGAGTGCAGATTTGGCCACTCACCAAGATGCTGCAGATCAGGCACGTGCACACATAGACATCAAAGTGGGCTTGAGCCCCTGCCCTTTTTCTTCCTCCAGAGAAAGTGCCCTTTTTTTCATTTTTATAAATGAATATATATATCTACTGCTGTTTGCGCACAGTTTGCCTTTCCAAAAATATATTGATTGAATACAAAATTAAAACATCAGGTCGGGAGATTAGACTGTGAAGTTCCGATGCTCTCTCTACCCTCCCTCCCTCCCTCCACGTCTCCTGCACAGCGGTGCGGACAGTCATCGGCAGTCACTTCAGACAGACAGGTAGCAGCACCTCCCACTTTACTGTCCCATGTTATGCCGGCTTTTCTTGGCTTGTTTGAAAGTGAGTGGTGATAAACAAATTACTAAACTGCCAGTGCCTCGAGTTTACAGCTAAAAGACAATAACAAATATAGTTAACTAAGGTATGCTACTAGCTAATGGATAAGTTAGCTCAAGGTTTAGCTAAGACAATTTATCATGGGCATACAGGCTAATGTACTGTACTTAAGGGGAGACACTTAAAGTGAATACAGTAAAATGTGTATCTAATAACATCATCACAATCGCCACTTTGATATGCAAATTAGGCATTAACTAGGCTTAATTAAAATGCGCTAATTTGCATGCAGTTACCAAGGCATTGCAGGTGAAAAGGATAAAACAAAAAAACATATCACCTCACAACTTCCCCAGATAGTTACTTACGTCAAGTCAGTATTTTCCCCTGAAATGTTATGTTTAAATGCAGATTAGCTTTAAATATATAAATGAATTCAGACATGGTAGTAAAACGAACACCATTTATATGTTTCTTGGAAGTTTTCTTTCCATTAGAGTGAAAGAAAACATGGAAGCAAAATAGACCAAAATAACAAGTACATGAAAAAACGATATTTTTGCCTGTAATGTCCTCAAACAGTAACTTCATCATTTTGATTGTTGGCTGCTAATTTAATAACTATTACTTTTACTAGTTTGTTGTCTGCTCTTGTGCATAGTGAATACTAAAGAAGACCATTGTCTCTGTGTTAGTTGATTATTTTGTAGAATTCTGCTGAGTATTAAACAATTGCGTGAGGGTATGCAAATAAATTGGTCAGTAAGTCAGAGATGTGCAACTATATTTCACTTTTTGTTTTAAAACATTTTTTTATAAATGATTATGGGAAGTGCCCTTTTTCGTGTCTGTGCACGTCCCTGCTGCAGATGATGGTGCTTGAAAGAGTTGTTAGAAAGTTTTGTGCTTGAAAGTGAAGTTGGAAAGTTTTGCTCTTCATTGTGTATGGTGGTTCAGAGTGATGGTGGTCTCTTCCTCCTCTGCCTGGAGCTCTTGTCCTTCACCCCCAATTACCTCCGGATACTTGAAGAGTCTCGCTGAGTAGTGACGCCTTTTTCTTCAGTCCTGAGATACAGAGAGAGGCAGAATCCGAGGTATGAGTCATCACTCAGCTGCAGGATATGCTGAGAAAATGATACACTATCTCCTCAAAATATCAAGATAAATGTATTATTAGAGACTTACCTTATCACATGAGGAATACAATCATATTTCCTATCATCAAAATAAGATTGGCCAATACAGGAACACCTTCTCTCCTCTAGTAAGGTCAAATGTAATCACAAATGCATCAAAAATACCCTAAAAAACGAACCAAGTGAAGTACGATATGCAGTCTAACAATTTCATTTTACAGTTAGTTCTTTTCATTTAAAGTGGACCTATCATGCTATATTTGAATAATATATTGTAGGGCCATACCTATATAAAACATGTCTGTGAAGTTTTTTTTTCAAAATACCAAACAGATCATGCATTTTAGCCATGCCTCATTTCGCTCTATTTGCTCTTTTCCAGCCCTGTTTTTGCAAGGGCTGATTCTGTGAGAAGTCTTCTTCGCTGCTTTTGTGGTAGACTACAGCGCCACTTACAGGCCTGGCATATGTACTACAGCGTCTCCAGCGCTTTCGAGCGGCAATGGCCGTGGCCCAACCCCCCATTCCCCTGATAGGTGGAGAGTTGCCCATATAGGCGAAGCTCCCTGTTTCTGACGTCAGAACAATTTCAAATCAGCTCCGTTGCAGCCCCGTTTTTAGAGATTTGGGTATGGAGGAAAAGAGAGAGGGTTGTGTTTTCTGACACTTGGTGAGTTCCCTGACACACTGGGGACACATATTCATGTATAAAAGACGTACAAAAGTGCATTTTGCATGATAGGTCCCCTTTAATAATCAGTAGTTGCTATGCAGGATAATTTATTTAGGAAAATCTATTAATACCCCAAATGTGTGCCTTAAAATATCAAACTGCCATCTAAAAATAAATAAAATGAATGAACCCCAATATGCTTTTTGGGGTTATACCTTTCCTGTTTTGTGTTAAACAGGTTTTGGTGCATGTAAATGGTCTCCAAGGCGTCAATCCCAAAGTTCCCCCGAGAGGGAGTTTCTCTTCCACACTGGTTTCAGACAGAGGGTGAAAAGAGGTGCTGCAACACAGGCCGTATGAGAAAAATAAAGACCTGTTTGAACATTAAAGCGTGGAAACGTATCACAGTAGAGACACAAAAAACTATCATATGTGTTATGAAGAAATCCCAAGAGATACCAGAATTAGCAGTGAATGTACAATGTTTCCAAGTATTGAGTTGTTTTGTGTTGGACTGAAATTCCTCTGTGATTGATTTGTAATTTTGGGCTTTATGAATAAATTCTATCAACCTGAAGAAATGGCTGCCAGTGAAGCTAGAACCTGAATCTGTGCAATAATCCTCTGTTGTCTCCAAGATCTATTAAAAAAACATCAGTGAGTCACGCTGGTGCTCCGGGGAACATGTTCCTTCATTTAGAGACATTTGGCTACAGTAGTTAATTTCAAACACTCTCTGGAGCGCTAAATATATATTAATAAGTACAATCTACAATAAACAATCTTAATTCATGAGATTAAAGTCGTAAACTTGCTAGAAAAAGATGTCTCTCGTAACTTTGTGAGTTTTTTTCTAAGCAAAATGGTGACTCAGATCTTTCATTTACGACTTTCATCTTGGTTTTATGATTTTCTTTTTTAATAATATTCTTTGCTCTTATACAGTATACTTCAATAATAAATGAGTCTGCCATTATTATTTATTAACCGCCATCAAGTTTTCTTTGCTGTTTTAAAAAATGTATGTCCTAAGAATCGGCGCGCCACAGACAGGGTAAAGAAGTCACAACGTTTTTTGAGACTAAAACATTGTTGGTTTTTCGTCTTTTTAATGACATTTGTTGACAGCCTTATCCTTTAAGTCACACGTGTCAAACTCAAGGCCCGGGGGGAATTACATTTCGGCCTGCAGGATCATTTCTAATTACTATTAGATCTGGCCCGCCGGTATATTGCACGCACACCTTCACTCAATCCTGAGGATTTCCTCAGCTCAGAGCCTGAGCCCAAACATTGATGAACTTGCACCCAAGATGAGATGCCAAGTATCTGGCTTAGTGTGCATCACAGAGCAGCACACTGAGTTTCAATGGATGTTTCCTTCTGCACTTTGTTTCTTGAGACAACAGGGCATGTTTGGTTTTTTCTTTGAGGGAAATAGTTTTTTTGAAGCTGTTGTTGGCCTGTGGAAAAATGTAATCATAAGAAATGACTCCAGAAAAGCTGCAGATAGAGCCATAAGAAATGAATGCAACTGATTATTTAATGTTTAATGTTGTTTTTATAGGCAATCATTTAAATCAAATCAAATCAAGGTTTATTTATAAAGCACATTTAAAAGCCATTTTTGGTCGGGCCAAAGTGCTGTACATGTAATAACTACAATCACATAAAAACACATTTCTATAATCACAATAAAAGACAATAAATTACAACAGATATTTAAAAAAAACACAGGGAAAAGTCAGGAGTCTCTGACTAAAAGGCCAGGGAGAAGAAGTGTGTCTTAAGAGTAGATTTAAAAACCCCTAGGGTCTGGGCCGACCTCACATGGAGGGGCAGAGTGTTCCAGAGCCTCGGGCCAGCTGCTGCGAAGGCTCGGTGCCCTCTGGTTTTGAGCCTGGTTTTGGGCACTATCAGCAACAGCTGGTCAGCAGACCTTAAAGCTCTTGTTGGGGTGTAGCGCTGGAGGAGTTCAGCTATATAGGCCGGAGCCAGCCCATTTAGTGCTTTAAAAACAAATAAAAGGAGTTTAAAATCAATTCTGAACCGAACTGGAAGCCAGTGTAGTGAGGCCAGAATTGGGGTGATGTGGTCACGCTTTTTGTGGCCAGTGAGTAGACGTGCAGCTGCGTTCTGGACTAGCTGCAGGCGTTTAATTGACGCCTGGTCCATACCCACGTACAGAGCGTTGCAGTAGTCCAACCTCGATTTAAGCTGTGTTAGTTCCAGGTTTAATATGTGCAATAAGTTCATTTCAATAAGTTCTTCAATAAACATTGAACCAGTCCGGCCCTCGACTAGTACCCATTGTTTTTATTTTTGGCCCACTGTGTATTTGAGTTTGACACCCCTGCTTTAAGTAGTCCTGAATTGCTTTTCGAAGCTAACATTGGTTTTACATAGTGTTTGGAAATGAAAGACCATGGATTTTTGTCTCTCTAGAGCTTCTTTTAAACGTCTCTTGTAACCAATCTGTTACACAACTAGGACAACCCCCCAGAATAATTTAGACTTTAGTCTCACTAGAACATATTATGCTCCAGTCTAATTTGGAGAGTGTAATTCAGACTCATTTATAAGTTTAATTCAATCTCTGCACATTGTGTTAATTTGCAGATGAGAGGGTCTTGGAACTTAATTTCATAACCTTCTCCTGCTTAGCCTTGAAAACTTGAAACACTCATTATCATACGTAATGTTGTTGCTGCCCTAATATATGCAGCCCTTCCTCACAGTCGCAGAACTCCAGATAATTGGGACCCCATGTTAAACTGGAAACTAAAAGATGGGCTGTTGTTGAAAGTTCATTAAACCATATAAACAACAGTGAAGTATAACAGTAGGCCTGGGCAATATCTTCTTTTTAAAAAATAGTTGTATTTCATATTTTGATTACGATGTACTGTAAATCACAATACAGCATGCTTTCTGGCAGTCAATCATTAAGTAGCCTATATTAAATAACCATGTTATAAAGCCTATTTGTTTATACTCGTGTATGAATTACATTCTAGGCAAATACTATGTACTTGGTATGTTCCTTATTGAATTGTACCTGAAGTGCAAAATGTAAAAAAACAAAATCTTCATATGATATTACTTTTAAAAACATATTTTCAGAAATGTTTTCGATATGATTTAATCACTTGGTTAATGTTATTTATAAAACGGACAAGTCAAATCAAGCAATCTGATTGGTTCTTAGCCGTGATATAATGAGCGTATATCACGGGTAGAATTGTAGTTATTTTTCACAAGTCATGTATCCCTCTGAGAAAAGCTACAACCATTACAACTGTTACATTACGTCCGTTACGAAACTAACTAACTAACAAAGCTTAAGATGGAAACATTTAAGGTTAACTTCGACCTCCGGGGTGGCCTTACTATGGAGGAGTGGATTGAGCAGTGCCTATCTCCAGAAAAAAAAGCACCTAAACGACGACATGCAGAGCTACGTGAAGAGCAGGTAGACCAGCTGGAAAAGTACCACCATTCAAAAGCTTTCTGATGCGGGTCTTGAAACAAAACAGAGAAATGATGACCGTTAGTGGCCACAGGTGCGAAAGCTCTCTCGGGGACCGGAGAAAGTGGAGCAATATTCTTGCCACGCCAAGCAACAGCCTAGTAGGCTACTACTAGGGATGTCCCGATCACCTTATTTTGCTCCCGATCCGATTCCGATCATTTGATTTTGACAATCTGCCGATACCGATTTTTCCCGATCCGATCTTTATGCAATGCATTAAGAGAAAAAAAAGGTAACAGATAACGGCTGGTCATCCCACGCGATGAATTCAGCTATCTTGGCTGTTATTTTTTTGGCCTTTTCACTGTTCTGGGGCAGTTTCTCTTTCCTTTTAAAAGTCTGAAAGTGTCGGTTGTTTCAGTGCCGTTACCTGAGTGGCCGCTGTGTACTCGTCGTGTTGTTGTTGGTGTTTGTATTAGATTGGTCGTGTTGAACGTAGCTCTGTTCTTTCCACCACGCGGAACCTCCGCCTTGCAAACATTGCATCTGGCTGTTACACTGCCTTCGCTTTCAATTTTATAATACTTCCAAACTCCTGACATTTTCTCTGTCCCGACTCCCGAGTCACCAGCTGAACGTAGCCTCTTGTTAGCTTACTGCTACTATTAGACACTGCGCCCACTCCGTTGCCAGATTTGAGAGAAATAAGCAACCAGGTCTATGAAAACAAGCCCAAAAGAAGCAACACATACATGATGTTGTGTAATTTTAAACCAAAACTAAGGTCTCAGGATGACTTTAAGATGTGAACATGGTCATTTTTGTTTTGTAACATTAAATAAAATAAAAATATTTTATGAAAAAAAAAAAAAAAAAAAATTCCCGATCCCCGATTTTTTTCTCCCGTTTCCGATCTTTTGAAAATCACGTGATCGGCTCCGATCCCCGATCACGTGATCGGATCGGGACATCTCTAGCTACTACCTCAACCTATACAAGTAACCACGTAAGCCATGCTACTGATGCTGGACAGTTTTTCAGTGGGTGCACAATAAACGGCAACATACAAATTAATGTAAATAAATAGCCAAATAATCGATCAACGCTCTCTGTCTAATATGTTCGCTAGCTGTTAGTGTTGTTGCATAGCAACCACCTCGCACTATGTTTTGTGCAGAAGGCAACGGAGGGACTATTTTATTTTGAACATCATTTACTAATAAAAACTATTTAAATTAGAGTGTGTATTTTTCTTTCATATTGCCATACTTGGTAACCGTTTTATAAAAGCAATAGCTCACTTCAGGCCGTGAGCTTAAATATATGAATGTAATATACATTGATTTCAGCAGCCTTATATAAAAGCCTAACAATTGTTTTCATAGCAATGATTTTTGGACCATAATGTACTTTTCTGGAGCTGCATCCTATCTTCTCAACAATACGATTTCTAACTTGGCTTTAAAGAATATCTGCAAAAGCTTTTTGACACCTGTACAGAAACCTGGAGTTTCTATTCATTTGGGCTTCTTAAAAAGATTCGATCAAATCTTGATTTCTGTTTGTCAGCATGGTTCCTGTCTCCTGTCGCTTCTTTCTTCTTTTTAACAGACCGCAGTATTGTGCCTTCTTTATTATTGTTTTTCTTGGAAAATGCACAGACTGTACAGAATGTCTCACAGAGGCAATATGAAGTTGCAGAAAGGATGGATTCAGCTTTGTTTGGTGGATATGCACAGCTCAACTCCGGGCTGCAGGTAATAAAGTTGAGCTCTCACATGGGGAAAGCTTATATTGATGCGCTGGATACGCTGGGTTGAAAAATGTGAGGGACAGTCTATGTGCTGCTCGTCTCATATTCATTTGCTGTCCTCGGCGGAAAAAATATATCTCAGGTCTTAGGTCCTCCAACAGTGCAACACAATACACAGATACAATAGTACAAGTAAATATAATATTAACAGAATATGATAGAAACTGTGCAGAATAGTCTATATACAGTAATTTGAATATTGATATATAGGTCTTTCTTATATTTTCGGATTTTGTTTGTGGGAGGAACTTTGGGATTTTAGCCTTTGCAGACCATTTACATGCACTGAAACCTATATATCACACTACAGGAAAAAGTCAACTTTAACGTCAATCTTACTCAGTTTGTGTTTACAGACCGAGAGATCGAAATGTTTCCAACAATCCCGAATATAAAATTATACAATATACAGATATGTATACAATATGTATATCCTATATACACAATCAACAGACACATTTACACATATGCACACATTAAGATAAAAAAACACAACAATCAATATATACAAAATAACAGTCAAGTTAAGTGGAACTCCCATAAAGCATAAAATGGCCCCTTTTTAAAGGCACAAATCCATTAGATTTCTTAATGATTAAAGTTCCACGAGCCTCCCACATGTGTGTTTGTGTGTCCTCATTTAATCTGGATCATACCTCATATTGATGGACTCAAACAGCAGCGTTAAAGCTGAGACTCACAGACATAGGCTCTTCGGCGGGCAGTGGATAAGCCGTCATCATAAAATATGATGATTGATGTCTTGGGCTCTATTAATCCTAAAATCTCTCTAATGATGGGGAAAGTATGAATTCTGAAAAATGAGCTGTAATATGTGGCGGACAGCAATGCATCAGATACAACTAATGACTTGATGTTTTTTGTACATTTTCAGGGAGATTTACTGATCGAAGTGCTGCAGTGTGATTTGTCATTCTCGTCATGCATTGCAAAGAGAGTGTGCAGAGAATTACTTATCCTGTTTCTAGCCAATGGCCATTTTTCATAACCTGGAGGGGATTCTTTATAGGAAATGTTTCTTTTCAAAGTGGTCCGGAAGATATTTTCTCTTTGCAAATTGCCAGAGGTCTTCACTTATGTATTACATATTTAAAATCCCTCCAGCTTTGGTGAGGATAAGAAAGTTTCCTATTCTTATGCAAGTCAAATTTACTTCTAAAATCAGCTATTTATTTTTTTCTATTTCATACTATAGCATGTTGTTTGACGTCTAATGCCAACAGCCCCACGTGGATGATTCCCTGCAAAGGCATGGCAAGTTTATTCATGAAGCATGTTTCAACACAAGGCAATTCATTCTTGTCCTTTACAAAATAATGTAAAAATTAAGAAACACACTATGAAATGAACTTTAAATACATCTGCTATAGTGTTATTTCCAAATCCCTGTATTGTTGTGCTGCAGAGAAGTCCCAACCTACACACCGTCTTTTGCAAATGTAGTAAAAAAATCATTGTTTGGTACAGGTCCTCTTAAAAAAAATCACACCATGATAATTGTCATACATTTATAGTGTGAATAATGTTTAAAAATGATCATTCCTTTTTAATTTCATGCCTTGATTGCAATATCAGTCAAAAATAAACGCAATTTAGTTATTTGTATTCCACTTTCGGCAGAGAAGGCTGGCTCCTATCAGGCTTTGGAAAGGACAGCCTCATCAGTGGATTTGCAAAGAGAGGAAACATAGGCCGAGTTGGGATTTTAATCAACTTGTTGTAGAGCCGTCTGTCAGGGCTCGATTGGTTTTGAGCCCCAGGGAAGAAGAAGAAGAGGTGGGAGAGGGGCCAAGTACGTCTTTGTGACTTTAACAAACAACACTGCTCAAATTGGACTTTATTAGTGAAATTGGAGTGGAGGAAAAACAGTCCTTATTTCCTCTCCTGTCTCCTAGTCATTTACTGAATTTCCCCACAGGGATTAATAAAGGTCCGTCTTATCTTATCTCAAAGTGAGGAATCAATAAACCAATGTTTGCTTCCATATGCCAGATTATCTTGCGAGTTTAACACGGTTATCCGGTTGTTTTCGGTGCATTATTTCTTCTGTTTGCCAGTCTCTGTTATGTTGTTTGTATGGTCCTTGCACACCAGACTGCACCAACTATTATTTATTGCTGCTCCAAATAGCATGAGTAATGAACATGGAAGAGAGTTCAGCTCACAAAAGACAAAAGTGTGTACCAGGGAATTTGTAAACTGCACTACGTAAGGGATAATGTGCAGCGAGGCGGTCATTATGGGTAAAAGAACACCCGACAGGCTGATCAGGAGCCTGATGCGAAGCGGATCTTGATCAGCATAATGACCAAGTCGCTGCACATTATCCCGCTTATTACACGGCCACATTCTCAACAAAGTCACAACATGACTCCCAATATTAATTGAAATGCTTTTACAGATTTAGAACATGTTTTTATTGATTTTAAATGACATGCATCCGCTAAGAAAAAATAGTCCGTTGTTACCGTTTGAACTAACGTAGCAACGGCAGGAACTGCTTCGATAGCGTTTTTGAGGAGCTTTTTGATTACAGATTTGAAAACATTGTTACTTGCTTTAAAAGTAGCACAATTCATTATGTCAAACCTTGGAAAGTATCTAGATCAGTGGTTCTCAACTGGTCAGGCCTCGGGACCCACTTTTTACTTGGTCAATACATCGCGACCCAACATTTTGAACCACTCAAATCTATTCAACAAAAAATCGTGCTGTAATATATACGCTTTTGAGCATACAATATTAATAAAAGTGAAGTACAGTGCATATATCCCTTATATCCCTTCACAGAACTAAAGTATGCTTTTAAAAAAGGTTTAATGAGATGATGGAATCAAAGCTGAACTATATAAAAAGGCACACATGCTGAAAACCCAACCCCAGAAGGGGGGTCTGGGGGGGATTCTCCCCCAGGAGATTTTTAGAAATACTAACATAAACTACGCATTCTGGTACACTCTGAGAAGAAAATAAATAAATCTATTACTACCCGACATATTAATAATATTTTATGCCATTGTTTGTTTTTCACTTAGTTCTGACAGCTTGCTGAGAGAAGAGCAAAGAGGAGAGAGTCTGTGTGACTTACTTTAAATTGTGGTAAGGGTAGATAGCTCCCATTGTTCTGTGACCTGTCAATCATCAAACCGGGGGTCATATTTCATTATGTGTTCATTTTTATCTGAAGTTGTACCCATGGATGTATAAAGAAGAGTTCTACCGCAAAGTTATTCTCCGTGGGGACTTCCGGCAACAATCTTGATTCTGATTGGCCAGAAGACTCGAAAAAACATCAGCAAAGATATTTTATTGAGAAGATGATCGTGACAGAAGTTTTCAAAACCGTTTATGGTCTCCGGTACTTCCAGTCAAACGCCGACTGCATGCACAGCGTTAGAAAATCGGGCCTTCAAAATAAAAGTTTGACTTTTCCCCCCCCCCAAAAAAAAAAAAAAAAATTCCAATTCTTTTTTTTCAACTTTTTTTTCTTCACTCACACATCCGCGACCCACTCGAAAAGGGTCCGCGACCCACCAGTTGAGAACCACTGATCTAGATATCCCTGCCCTAATGCCAAAGTAACTGGCAACTGAATATGTGTCGCCGTTTGATGTCTATGTCTGGACCGCGTAAAAAGGAGGGTTTCTGCCCCGTTACTTCTCCGGTGTTTTCTTGTTCCTCTTGTCTTTTTCTTTTCGTCGCTGGGGACTCATCAGCCACTAACCATTCATCCAAATTACTCTGCTCTCCAAATATATAAAAATTAATATTAAAATCCTCCATGTTGCTCTCAGACGGTAGACAACGGAAAACTAAAGATAAGCAAACAGTTTGAAAAGCCAAACTGTATACAGTTAAATCGACCGGACTTCTTTCTGCAGATGTGAGCGTCCTTAACAACGGTCAATAAGTCCTTGACAGCGGTCTGTACTACTGGATTAACAACGTGTCACGTGTTCTGAATTGACCAATCAGAATCGAGTATTCAACTAAGCCATGTAATAATGCTAATTAATGTTTCCAGTACACCTGTTCTTTAATGCCTTTTTCTAATCAAAGATAATGCTGGGACACAAGTTCTAAAAGCTCTAAGTGTGTCTGCTGAGCTTTAAGAACATACTCACCTGCTGCTCAGGAGACTTTGTGTGCTATTTGTCAGTTTTCATTTGCAGGGTATGGTCTATGGCTAGTTTAGACCTGCCTCTTGTCACATTTGTTTGTTTTTTTCCTGTGAAATGTTCCACATAATGTTTTTCTAAGGCTAGTTTAGGGTTTGGATATGGCTTGCTTAGTATTTTATGTTTGTGTTTATATCGTTTTTGTCTCGCTTTGTTATTTCTCATGAGAATAAAAGTTTGGATCTACCATCAGAGTAGACCAGATGGGAAAGTAAAACCAAAAAAAAAGCACTTGTTTTTGTTTAATGCGAGGTTCACTGTTTATAAGAAGGGTTGCAGTTTTACACGAGAAAAGGATAAAGACTTATGGCGCGTTTCCACTACAGCCCGCAGCCCGGTTTAAGAGGGCTGTGACGTCAGCGGCCCGTCTTTGGTTGCGTTTCCACTTGGCCTAGTACCGGCCGGCGGGTCCTAATTCACAGTTTTTCTGGCCTCATAAAATCTTGGGGCCAGGGCCAGAGGCAACGGGGCTGAGTCGGGCTGAGTATGCTAAACTAGAGAGAGCGTCGCTGGCAAGGGGGCAACAACTACAACAAGATGGACATATTTGACCGTGATTTAATTGTAATACACGTTTCAAAATGATGCCGAAGTAACAACATACTGATACCGGTTAGTAAAAACCATGAATTAATGCTTTGTCAAGTCTGCAGACAGACGGCAGGCGAAAAACCTTTTAAAATGCTTGTTTTCTAAATGGAGATTGGCTAAGCTAACGCAGTATATGCCCCGACCGTCCACACTCACAACAACGGCCTATACAGACATAAATAAAGCAGCGACTGTATTCGCCATGACACAGGCAGTCTGTGGTTTGTACTTGTTTAACTTTTGTCTAGTTTCTGAACATATATGAGGAGCTGTGAGCTCTGAGTGCTAACAGCTAACGGCTGTGTTGTTTTTCTGGGGTCCTCTGAAGATCACGTCACGGCTCCGCCTACACTGCGTTACTATAGATACTGCCCCAGTTCCTAAACTGTAATGGAAATGCGCCATAAAGTGAGCCAGTCCTAACGAGGCCCAGCCATACCGAGCGGGGCCGAGCGAGGCCGTGTAGTGGAAACGCGACATAAATGGCTGTTTTTTCTGCGTAACCGTCTCCTCTGGGATTAGGTGCAAAGCTGCTTCCCTGAACTTTTTAGTGGGGAAGCATCGCGTCTGTCTTCTACCGAAGGTCAGACAGTCCTTAACTCGAGTTGATTTTTGGCTAAATTCGCTGAGACCCCCTAATAGTGGGAATGAGACTTTTTTTTATTTTCTGCAGTGATTCACAAAACAATCTAATGTGATATGAAAACATTTTATTTTCCAGCTTACACACTCTGAATCTCCTGATATACATAGCCCATTTAGGGTATACATTTGATACATTATCAAACCCATATTACATCTCTATTTCACCCATGTTACTTTGTTTGTACACCATTATTGCACCCAAATTACCCTCATATAACACTAATATTACTTCCATATTACGCCGATTTTACATTGATATTACACCCAAATTACACCCAAATTACCCTCATAAAACACTAATATTACTTCCATATTACGCCGACTTTACATTGATATTACACTTCTATAACAACCATATTACACCGTTACTACACCGACATTACAATTATATTACTCCCATGTGAGACATTGACACAGCCTTTCAAACGACTGTATCCGGCAGGACACAGAAACCATTTAAGCATTTCACTTTTATAAAAACCACCAGAGGACAGAGGGTGTCGTATTGTCATACTGATATTCTGTACAAACTGTGAAGTCCACTGAGACAAATGTAACATTTGTGATATTGGGCTATATAAATAAACATTGATTGATTGATTGATTGAGAACTCCGTCAAATCTAAAAGGAAAGTATAGTATGTGAGGATCTTTATGTTTTGCCCGTTATCTGAATGACAAATCTACCGGCCTTTAGACAGCATTGACACACCAGTAATGATGTGCAAAGCTGCTGGATCTGATCTCAGACCTCCCCTGGAGCTCAGCTGCTGTCAGTCAAGCCACGGGACTATACTGGAGAAGTCGACACAATGGCCCGCCTCTGCTTCATTAGGCTAAAGTGCTCTTGGGTTGGGGAAAGGAGCTCGGGGATGAGGATGAAATCTGACGCTCGCAGCACCCATCAGAGGACCGGAGCAAAGAGCAGGCGGGGAGGGAATAAAAGGAGCACATTAGATTGAATATGTTCCCATTGGTCGTTAGGAAAGTACCCTGTATTTCAGGGAGAGATGAAGAAACTATGATGAAGAGGAGGACCACTGGGGGGGTTACACAGCACTAATGGTCTCCCTCTGAACATACTTGATGGCTAACTGGCCAATTAGACAGCAGGGGACGCACTTGTGCTCGGCGCAGCCCTGTTGGGTCTGTACTGGTTGTCAGATCTTCTCTGTCGTGACTCGCTGTTTGATCTTCTCTGTCCTTTCCTGAGACCAAAGATATCACCCCTTTGCACAAAGAGGATTTTTCTTCTGTCTGTGGGAATCATTTTCCTAAACTGCAGGCGTTTCCTGTTCCCTTTTATTATTTTGTCCACTCTTCCCTGTCGTTATGTCTTTTTAATGCTTTCATTGTGTCCGCTCCCACCCTGAGAATGTGCTGCTATATCTAGCCCACTCACCATCCTTTCCTTCACCTCCCACATTCTGTCGTTTTTCCTTTTGCAGTTTCCAAGAGACTTTTGGGTGACCCTGATTTTATACCTCAAGGCTTG
Organism: Trematomus bernacchii; assembly: GCF_902827165.1. NCBI lineage: Eukaryota > Metazoa > Chordata > Actinopteri > Perciformes > Nototheniidae > Trematomus > Trematomus bernacchii. The sequence continues at coordinate 3,709,663 of NW_022987662.1, read as the reverse complement.
TGTGTTTTTGTGCTTGCTCCTGTCATGACTGGAGGGGGAGGGGAGGGTCTCACTTATCGATCGGAGCTCTCTTTCAACCGAAGTGTGTGTTAAGGGTTATGATTGCCACTTTCCTTGGCCAGCCTGCTCAAGTGCTACTCGAGTATGATGGAAATAATTGGGTTTTATGTCGAGCTTCTCAACCCCCCTCCTCCGAAATCAAAAGCCCTTGTTGAGATTATAGCATAATAATTTTGAAGGGAGTGGCATCTACCTCCGCATTTATTTCTGGAGGAACAATACAGCAGAGCATTTAATCAAAGACAGGCACTTTTTATGAAGCTGTTTTCTTCTCCTCTCATCCCCATCCAACTTCATTTAGTTTTACTACAATAGCACGTTGCTCGATTATAATCTTATCATACTTTTTCTCAAAAACAATTGAGACAGCCGCCTCGAAGAAATGCACCATCTCTCTTAATTCAGTTTTAGAAAAAGTGTATTATTGGACAAAACATTATTTGTCATGGTTTTCTGTCAGAGGTGGCTATTCTGTGCAGTAAAATAATCCATTGGAATCTCTCCATGTGAAACAACCCAAATTGCAGCTTTATATTGATATACATCCTGTGATAATGACCCTCTGTTCACCCTTATTTATGTTATCATACGGCTGTTTTTGTTACATTAAATCGTCATTATTGGGATGGCTATGGACAATTTATATGACGCATTTCTGACATCTGAATAAACCAAATATTAAATCAATTTTCTAAGAAGATATGCATCAGATACATCGATATTAAAGACATAAATTGCAGCCTTATACTATACCATTTAAAAACCACTTACCTTTTTAGTACGTCCCTCACAAATATTCAGCTTTCAGTGTTGACTCCTGTCAGCTGGTTTATCATTCTGCCCACATATTAAGTTTTGGCAGCTTGTCAAATGTCAAACTTTGAACCAAGGTTCAAGGTTCAAGGTTCTTTATTGTCAATCTGACATAGCTACAGAGTAATTATGCAGTTGAAAATCTTATGTCACAGGCTTCTCCAACAATGCAACATAATAACATAACATAATAACAATAAGAGCAAGAGCAATACAAAAATAATAATAGTTATAAAAATGAAATAAAGTTATGATGTGGAATAGTGCAGTATGAGTCTATATACAAGTTAAACCAGCTGGTATTTATGGCATATTTATTACATATAATATTTATTACATATAATCCCTTTGTGATAATGGTGGAGAGTCACAGCAGGTATGAGAAATGCATAGCTCTGTCAGTGGGGAAGCCATTCATCTCAAGTCTGTCATCGGACTCTGTTTTCCCAAAAGGTGTCCATCCCATCAGCCTTATCAGCGGTATCTCACAGTTTGTGCGCCATAAGTGCTTTCTACTCATTGTAAGGCTTAATTATCCTTATATGTTAAAGGGGACCTATCATGCAAAATGCACTTTTGTACGTCTTTTATACATGAATATGTGTCCCCGGTGTTCCAGGGAACTCACCAAGTGTCAGAAAACACAACCCTCTCTATTTTCCTCCGTACCCAAATCTCTAAAAAAGGGGCTGCAACGGATCTGATAAAAACTGATCCAGATTTGAACACTGTCCTGACGTCAGGACAGTGGCGCTACGGCTATTGGGCCAACTCCACCAATCAGGAGGAGACAGCCACGGCCATTGCCGTTCGAAAGCGCTGGAGACGCTGTAGTACATATGCCAGGCCTGTAGGTGGTGCTGTTCTCACAGAATCAGCCCTTGCAAAAACAGTGCAAATTGAGCAAAATGAGGCATGGCTAAAATGCATGATCTGTTTGGTATTTTGAAAAAAAAAAAGTATAAATATGCCTTGTATAGGTATGGTCCGACACTATATTAATCAAATATAGCATGATAGGTCCACTTTAAACGATAATCAGCCTCTGTATTCCGAGCACATTGACTTGTATACCTAACCTTAAAAGTAGCAGGACTGCAGTAAGTCATTAGTACTCAGTTTATGTTGTTTCATTCAACCATTTGGATTTGTGTGAGAGTGCAGCCGGTAGCCAGGTGTAATTGGGTTTATAACAAGTGTGTAATGAAGCCGTCAGTTTTCTAGAAATACTATTTATTTTGTACGATATGTTCTGTACAATATGACTGAGCTCACAACAGCATGCCTCACCAGATAAGCTCACTCCAGTATAACTAATCAACAAGAAAACAAAAGGATGCAAAACACAGTCAGTTAATGAATCATATGGTTGATTAGGAGAACAGTTATTGGGAACAAACATTTGCTACTTTCAGTTTCTCAGTTCACAGTTTTTTAGATTAATTATCTTTGGGTTTTGGACTGTTTTTCAGACGAAAGATATTTCAACGACATCTTCTTTGGGCTCTAAGAAAATCTGCTAATCTAATGGAAAACACAGTTATTTACCATGCAATGTGTTTCTACGCATTGTTTACTTGAATCAAGTTGCAGTGGCTAATTAAAATGCAATAATCTGGAATGGGAAATGCCATGCCAATTAGATTTTCCTCCATTTAGCTTTCAAGTACTTCTACGTTGTTGATCTGGAGCAGAAAACAGCTCTGCTTCCATTTGATGAAAGGAAATTGATGGCTTTGTTGCTCCTACTTGTTGGAGAACATTTGCATGAGCTTGAACTATTCTCAGTGTCACGCTGACATTTGATTCTTGAAATAAATGCGCCGTCACGTCTCTCTAACGCTTGAGTCCATATGTGTGAATGTTGGTTTAAAATGACACTACTGTGCTAATTGGCCTCCAGCTCTAGGTCTGTGCAGCTCTTTGTTGAAAACCTATTTAATTTGGAGGCGTGTGCTGTAGTGGCTTGTGCGTTGGTGTTCGGGTCAGGGGGTTCAAACCCCACTGCAGTCAGCATGTCGTTGTGTCCCTGGGCAAGACACTTCACCCCAAATTGCTCCTGTGGGGATTGTCCACAGTATTGAGTATGTAAGTCGCTTTGGATAAAAGCGTCTAACAAGTGACATGTAATGTAATGTAATTTTCCGGGTAGCAGAAGTGACAAAACAGATGTCTGAGCAAAGTGTTAACAAAGCAGTAGAAAGAAGCTATTTCAGCAGTGAGTGCTCAGTGTTGTCACAGTGACTATTCTGGAGGATAAAGGCAACAATTGAGCCTGTGTTTCTCTTCAGCTCGTCTTAGCAAACCGACAGAAGGAAGGATCAAGGATTTTGTCTGTTTGCTGTCCCTCATTTCAAACTACCTATCATGTCTGCCAGCTCACTGATCAGCTTACTCGGTTGATCAAACAATAAACATTTGGTATGAACACTTTTGCATGATACTCGTGCCTCTCTGAACTATTATACTTTACAAATAAAGCCAGTGATTATGTGGAGGTTTAGTTTGAACATCATTTGTGTTGTGTGTTGATTGTCATATTTTACAACACATTTGATAACACATCTCCTCATGGAAAAGGAGCTGTTAGCAGGTTAATTGTACAGGCTGCAGCTCCCAGAGATTATACCATGAACAAATATAGTTCTTCTCCTTGATATTCCCCTTCCTATGCATTATTTCTGAGAGCTGAGATGTAACGGCGATAAAAGTCTGAAAGGTGTCTAAGTGTAGGAGTCTTAATATCTCTCCTCTCCACACCTGTTGGCAGGGTGGAGAGGAGAACTGGTTTATCATGAACCATGCTGGTAAACTGACTTATTTTGACAGCTATTTGAACAGTCTGAATTTCACTGCTCTCCAGTTTTTGAATCTCGCAACCGAGTGCACTCGTGGATGAAAAAGTAATTTTCCAGCAGTATTCCGTCTATCAAGTTTCTCTATTGCTTCTGTTAACTTGATTTTGAATTGTACTGAAGCCAAATTAAGTAACTACTATACAGAATGATATGGACAAAATAACAGATAAACCCTTTCAGTGTAAAGCGGTGTAATCCAATAATACAAAGTATGGATTGTACAACTACTGCAATCAATCACTTTTGTTTAATGGATTTTACAGAAACCTTATTTTCATTTTTATATTCATGCAGATATTAATTCTGTCTTTGTCTCCCATGCAAAGGCTGGATTCGTTGAGCTTCAGGGGGGAGAGAAACACTCTTTGGAGGGAACTTTGTGATTTTAGCCTTTGCAGACCATTTACTGTACATGCACACAAACCTATATAACACACGACAACAAAGGGAAAACCCCAAAAAGCATTATAGGGCCTCTTTAAAGTGGACCTATCATGCTATATTTGAAACAAATATTGTAGGGCCATACCTATATAAAACATGTCTGTGAAGTTTTTTTTTCAAAATACCAAACAGATCATGTATTTTAGCCATGCCTCATTTCGCTCTATTTGCTCTTTTCCAGCCCTGTTTTTGCAAGGGCTGATTCTGCTTTTGTGGCAGACTACAGCGCCACTTACAGGCCTGGCATATGTACTACAGCGTCTCCAGCGCTTTCGAGCGGTCTCTCATTCCCCTGATAGGTGGAGAGTTGCCCATATAGGCGGAGCACCCCTTTTCTGACATCAGAAAAATTCAAATAATAATCAGCCCCGTTTTTAGAGATTTGGGTATGGAGGAAAAGAGAGAGGGTTGTGTTTTCTGACACTTGGTGAGTTCCCTGACACACCGGGGACACATATTCATGTATAAAAGACGTACAAAAGTGCATTTTGCATGATAGGTCCCCTTTAAGTAAAGGCTTTTTGTGTTGGCGATGTGTGCTTTTAATAAAAACTGAATTTGTTTACAATTCCTAGAATAAAGACTTTTAATCCCGTGGCTGTAAAAAGTTTAGTAAGTATTTGTTGGGTAAAATCCTCCTAATGTTTAGAAAGGTAAAGGTTGGCATTTTTGATGTGTTTATTTCTTGCAAAGCTGTCGTTATGCGCATGAACGCTTTTGGTTTTGCAATGATGGTTCCCACAAAGCACAGCTAGATAAAAGGAAAAGTGGTTGCTTTGATATTATGTTGCAATTAGAAGCTATCTGTTTGGTGATCTTTCCCCTCTCCTCAGGCAAAAGCTCTTACAGCTTCACCTCTTGTTTTTATTTGACCAATTTGCACATTAGAGATATCCCCGCTCTCTGTTGTCTGGTAGTTACTGAGTGGAGCACAAATCTCAAGTGTTGTTTTCTTCGCTCTCAGCAATTCAGCTTTATAATGTGATAACTGTATTAAAGGTAGGGTAGGTAAGTTTGAGAAACTGGCTCGAGATCGCTAGAATTTGAAAATACACAACTGGAGAAAATCTGCCACTTCCTGATAGAGTCCCTCCTCCAACACACATGAACGCGCACATGACCAATGAGGGCACGAGATAAGTTTGTGCACAGATGGAAGGCTGACAGGCAGGTAGGCCATCCAGTTATTTTAGCCGGATCGGCTAAAATGATTGGTCGTGCTTTTTACAGTATTACGGCTTCCACAGATGACATTTTTTAATGGATTTTTTGTCAAAGCACTTCAGATATTCATTGCTATCGGGATGTTAAGAGCATTCCATGGAATATAACAAAAAGTGTATCTCGAGCCGGTTTCTCAAACTTACCTACCCTACCTTTAAGTCCTCCAAATAAATAAATAAAAACTAATTATAGAAAGCTTTGTTTGTCTGGAAGAGTGGAATTTAAGCACAGCTTTGCTTAAAGGAGAGGTGTCATGGCCATTTCCACTGATCATAATGCCATTGTTGAGGTATACTAAAATAGATTTATACAGTGCATTTTTCCAAACTCACATTGGTTTCGCATACAGCATCTCTGTAAAGTGTGTGTATTCAGCAGTATTCACTCTCTCCACTAAACGGCTCGTTGTAGCTCCAATAGCTCCAGCCCCCACCCTCCCTGTGAGCCCAGTGTGCTCTGATTGGTCGGGACATTGTGAATCGCGTTGAGCTCCATCGAGGTGTGGTTTCCTTGTTTATATATAGCGATACACAGCCAAACACAGCCAAACTCATCCTGAGCACACACAAACTCACAACCAAAGTAAAAACAATAAGTGTGGCTTGATATTGAGTAAGAAAAAGGTTGATAAACGCTGTGAGAATGGGTCTGCAGAGAGAATTTCGCCACGATCCCAACTGTCTGTTATCAGCCTGCAGCCAGGGAGGAGAAATCAGCAGAGCTGCCTGCAGTGTGTGTGTGTGTGTGTGTGTGTGTGTGTGTGTGTGTGTGTGTGTGTGTGTGTGTGTGTGTGTGTGTGTGTGTGTGTGTGTGTTGTGTGTGTTGTGTGTGTGTGTGTGTGTGTGTGTGTGTGTGTGTGTGTGTGTGTGTGTGTGTGTGTGTGTGTGTGTGTGTGTGTGTGTGTGTGTGTGTGTGTGTGTGTGTGTGTGTGTGTGTGTGTGTGTGTGTGTGTGTGTGTGTGTGTGTGTGTGTGTGTGTGTGTGTGTGTGTGTGTGTGTGTGTGTGTGTGTGTGTGTGTGTGGTGTGTGTGTGTGTGTGTGTGTGTGTGTGTGTGTGTGTGTGTGTGTGTGTGTGTGTGTGTGTGTGTGTGTGTGTGTGTGTGTGTGTGTGTGTGTGTGTGTGTGTGTGTGGAAGTCCGTCAATCAGCGGGGGCTTGACGTAACGTAACGGCTCCACGGATTGGTCCATTTGGTTCCGGGTACCGCATGACCGTATCGCGTCATAGCTCTGGGCGTGGCTACTGGGTATCCACACGTCACAATGCCCAGGAAGAACATGAGAAAGTTCCAACGAGGCGTTTTGGGGAGGTCTTTTCTGTGTTAGAGTTTTACTCGCTACAGGGTGTACTTTGAGGGTTTTTGACTCTGCAGACCGTTTACATGCATAAAAACCTTCATAACACACAAGGGGACGGGTAATAACCGGAAAAGCATGACACCTCTCCTTTAATGAAGGGTCATACTAGTTGATAATAATTTCAAAGAAAATAATAAATTTGCTATGCTCTTTTAGTTTCTCCAGTCTAATAAATAAACAAAATAAACTCACAAAACTTCAAGCAGGGAAATATTCTTAAACCCATTTTCTTTATCGCATAAAAGGCACCTTTTCAAATGTAAGTTTCTCTCTTACACTGAATTAGCTGAAGTAGCTAAATTGTCTTGTAAGTAATCATATTACGTTCAATTGAATGTTTTTGTCCAAAGGGACTTACAATAATTGCATTTGACCATGATGAAGTCAGTAGGGGCTTGGACTGGGAGCTGTAGGGTCACCGGTTCAAGTGTCCGACCAGACCTAAAATATGGAGTGTGGACTGCTACTTGGAGAGGTCCCAGTTCACCTCCTGCCCTGCCGTGGTGCCCTTGAGCAAGGCACCGGACACCCCCCTTCCCCCCTCACTCCCATTGCTCCCCAGGCGCTGTACAATAGCTGCCCACTGCTCCTAGTACAAGACTCCTGGTACTAGGATGGGTTAAATGCAGAGAACACATTTCACTGTGTGCGCTGTGTGCTCTGCATGTGTGACCATTAAAGAGGGGTTTCGTCCCTCCCAATTCTATTCTATTCAAAAGCAAGAATCCTGCAGGTACATTTCCTATCTATAAAGTGCTAAATACAGAAGATTATTTTGAATGACTGATTCATATAACACTGCCTACTTCATTCAAACTTGACCGAAAAAACAAAAAACTAACAATTACCTCTTTAACACAGCATGAACAACCCACCTTGCCCCCTTCTGATTAAAATACATAATGTTTCGTCCTCTCCTCCTGCAGGTACATGATGTTGATCAACGGAAAAAATGAAGTATTCATGATCGACAGAGACAACACGATCTTCCACATAGCGAACCTAGAGTTTCCTTTCCGGAAGGATCCACGTGTACACCTCGCAAATACTCTATTGGACGGGGTGAGTGAATACTGCTCTTGTTTTTGGATTGTCATGTATTGTGCCATGCTAGCTTCTCTTGATGCTCCTTTAAGCCCCTGTCACACTGTCCCAAAATTGACACCAGATGGACACACGATAAAGGAAATGTTCAAATTCGGCTCTGATCGTAACAACATCGGGCCATTCGTGAGGGCATCTTAAGCCATCGTATGACCGCCGGTGGAGTTTCTCAGGCTCCGGCAGCAACTTCGTGAGCGGTGGCAAAATCTTTGGCATGCCAAAAAATTGCCGAAGGACCTTACGAAGGTTCATTTTCATGTTGAATTCGTGTGTCCATTTTGCCCTTCGTAAGGCACTCGTGAGGGCATCTTGTCAAATCGTGTCATCTTCGTCTGATCATCGGTGCCATCGGGCATTTTTCGCCTCACAAAGACAATACGAAGGAAACAAGAAGCTGCCCGATTGTCTTAGGAAGGCAACACGACTACGTGAAGCCCTCGCAATGCCGTCGTGTAGCCATCGTATTATGTCGCGTTTCCACTACACGGCCTCGCTCGGCCCCGCTCGGTATGGCTGGGCCTCGTTAGGACTGGCTCACTTTATGGCGCATTTCCATTACAGTTTAGGAACTGGGGCAGTATCTATAGTAACGCAGTGTAGGCGGAGCCGTGACGTGATCTTCAGAGGACCCCAGAAAAACAACACAGCCGTTAGCTGTTAGCACTCAGAGCTCACAGCTCCTCATATATGTTCAGAAACTAGACAAAAGTTAAACAAGTACAAACCACAGACTGCCTGTGTCATGGTGAATACAGTCGCTGCTTTATTTATGTCTGTATAGGCCGTTGTTGTGAGTGTGGACGGTCGGGGCATATACTGCGTTAGCTTAGCCAATCTCCATTTAGAAAACAAGCATTTTAAAAGGTTTTTCCCCTGCCGTCTGTCTGCAGACTTGACAAAGCATTAATTCATGGTTTTTACTAACCGGTATCAGTATGTTGTTACTTCGGCATCATTTTGAAACGTGTATTACAATTAAATCACGGTCAAATATGTCCATCTTGTTGTAGTTGTTGCCCCCTTGCCAGCGACGCTCTCTCTAGTTTAGCATACTCAGCCCGACTCAGCCTCGTTGCCTCTGGCCCTGGCCCCACGATTTTATGAGGCCAGAAAAACTGTGAATTAGGACCCGCCGGCCGGTACTAGGCCAAGTGGAAACGCAACCAAAGACGGGCCGCTGACGTCACAGCCCTCTTAAACCGGGCTGCGGGCTGTAGTGGAAACGCGCCATTATAGTACGATGACATCGAGATGGGACCACGGTGTGCAATGTTTCCTTGCAGATCGCTTCTCTGGTTGTTTTATTGCACAACAAAATCATGTAAACATATTATGTAAATAACCCAATTTGTGTTCTGTGAAACTGAAAAGGATATTACATTGTTTTTGTTACTTTCGTTGCAGTTGTGTCTTAAATGTAATTTAGGTTAACTTCCAGTTTTATTTAGATGCTTTTATTTTGAAGGCGAGTTTACGCTGTTGTTGTTGCTATGGAAACAACATGACGGAGAAAACTTAATATCTTCTACATATAAAGACGGAGAAAGTAAAGAACAAAGTCTGAAAATATCAGTGACAATTTTTATTATATACAATCTCAAGTTTCCAAAATGTGAAGTCCCATAGAACTTTAACATAATTGTTTTTGTTACTTTCGTTGCAGTTGTATGTATGTCTTAAATGTAATGTAAATGTTGCCTTCGTGTGTGGTTCGGGCGCCATCGTGTGGCCTTCTGTAGGCATCCTACTTGCTTCGGCTGTTGCTTCGGCTGTTGCTTGGCCGTTGACCAAGTTCGGGGCCATCTTCGTGCGAAATTCACAATTCCATATTCGTGTGTCCATCTGGTGTCAATGTCGGGACAGTGGGACAGGGGCTTTAAAAAAATCCCATAGCCGTTTTTCCCCTTGAATGGAAATTGTTGAGAAAATACTGAATGTACTCTTCCAATATCAGAGTAGCACATGATAACAAAGGCCCTACGTAGCTGTGGACGTAACAGGATGTATGATTACCTAGAAGAGCGTCAGGACTGTTTTAGGCATATGATAGCTATGTGATTAGCATGATGATTCAGTCTCTATGGAGATACACATATGACTGTTCACGTCGGCCTTAGCTAATCTGAACTAAACATTGAATATTGCTTTGAACCGGTATTCCTGCATCTTGTGACTGTGTAACTCCCTCTCTTGTATATCAGCATGTGAAGGACACTGTTCTGGGAACTATTTGTCCCATGCAGCTCTGTATGTGATGACTACTTCCATTCTCGCAAGGATAATAAATACATGTATCCTGATTATTGAAGCTCAAGCTAGTCACCTCCATTTCCAATGTCTCACTCACTTCCTGCCCCCTGCCGCGCAGTCTTGCAGATAATTGACACGAGTTGCCAAACCTTAGGTGAAAGAAAAGCATGTCTGACAGTCGAGTCTTTTAACAACGGCTTACAGGAAAACGATCTTCCGTGTCCTGGAGAAATGTTTAATAGTTTTGTCACTGTTTCCTCTCTTGCCTCACAGTGTGTTGTAACACTCAGTATACGCTCCCCAGGGTGATAGTTGGGGTCGCTGACTTCTCCCCCCTCATCCATAATACCACGCACGTTTTTTTATTGGCATGTTCGTGCTGTTAAGGTCACACAAATCCCCAGCTGCAGGTGCACATATATGAGTCATTATCCCGTTACCCAACTGGAAACACAGCCAGCTAAACTGTTTTATGGTCACGCAGTCAGTCGAGATTTGATCATACATGTCTGGCAGTGTTTTGCGTTTGATATTCCGGCCCTAGAGATGACAGATAAGTTGCCTGTGATTGTTTTTTGTTTTGCCTCTGGCCTTGTTTTGTTTAGCAATTTTATGTAAAGTAGGTGTTTGCTTCCTCTTGCCTTAACAGCTGCTGATTGATGCGGCAAATGTGGTTTCCTCACTCAGGCAGGACATCTAATTGCGGCGCATTAGTGCTATTTCGAAGGAGCAGGCCGTACTTGTGTTTAGATTGCTACAAGGTTTGTTTTGACTGTGTTTATTCATCTGTTGATGCTTCTGGCTCTCTCCGTTGAGAGAGGCTATGTTGAGCCCCGTAGAAGCCAAGCTGTGTTGTCTGATATGTTTCATCTTCAGCCCAAAGGCACTGGTCTTTGTCTTGACATGCTGTTCTGTTGTACAGTTTTTAATGAGCTTTACATCAACTTGATGTCCAACATTGGATGCGTGCGCCATGTAGGTTGAATTCGGTTGCCTTTGGTCACATTAATGTATTCCTCCGCCGCTGTCTGTCTGTGCAACGCTTCAGTGCACCAGATGCATAATGATGGCAGCCTCCAAATGACATCATTACTTCTCTCTGTGCCTGCCATTCACTCTTCTTCATCCACTCCACCAATATGGCTCTGGATATTAAGTGTTGCTGTTTGTTCCTGCCTTTTGATATAAACATATAAGCTAGTAAAGAAGCACATTGATGATTAATTGTACCACAATATGTATAGTATGTTAGCTTAATTCCAAAAATTGCAGGTACTTAATTGGCGCCCATTACTACCAGTGTAGCATATATCAAAGGGCCTTCAGCCACCAGTTGCGTTCAAAGTGAGCAACTACATTAAGGGGTGTTTAAAAATCCATGGTTTATGGTGAAAGTTAAATAATTTACCAGACTCTCTCATTAAATCAGTTCACTTCTTCTATTGTCCATCTTGAAGAGATATTAAAGTGCACCTATCATGCTATTTTTAGGCAATAGCATAGGTCTCAGATATATAAAAATATATAAAAAACATGTCTATGAAGTGTTTTGCTCAAAATACCAAACAGATCACCCATTCTAGCCATGCCTCATATCCCTCTATTTCACTTCCTGTTTCAAAAGTGCTGATTTTGGGAATAAAGCTTTAAAAAAAATAAAAAAGGAGGGGGCTGAGCTCATGCGGGACCCGGCAGCTACTGTCTAAACTAAATACTGCGGTGATGAAACGCCATATCATGGATTATCAAGGATTATTTCTGAAACAGTATGGAGCTCAAAGGCTTTCTCTCTTGCCGGTTATACCACAAGGTGAGTTCCTTTTTATTTCCTGCTTCTTCACACACATGCTCTCCAGTACAGGTTAGCTCTGAGTGTTAGCGATGCTAATGTAAACACCGACCATATTACGTCCAAAACAGTCGGGCATTGTTTCTGATAGCAACGTTTCTGATAGTGCCGTGGGTCTACATTTCCGATATTACGTCATATCGGACGCAAATCTGGATCAGCTCCGTTGTACCCCCATTTTTAGAGATTTGGGTACGGAGGAAAAGAGAGAGGGTTTTATTTTCTGACGCTGCGTGAGACACACACAAAAGACATCAAAAAGTGCATTTTGCATGATAGGTCCCCTTTAAGATAAGTTTGGACAACTTTCTTATGTACAAAAACGATGGATGTTAGCTCCACTTTTGTCCCACTTTATCTCCACCCAGGTTTCATCTACTAGACTTCTGAAACCAATGGGTGACAGTCATTACGTTTACAGCTTATTGTCTTGACTACTGGAAACAAAAGCAGCTTTTCATGTTCAAATCACAAAGGATTGCAGAACAATTTAGACAAAACTGAGCTGTCTTTTCATCTGGCTGTTGTGATAATAAGAGATAACAGATTTTGCTTGGTGCAATACAATATAAAGTCGATAAATATCCTGGTTAGAATACGTAATTATTGTATCAGCACAACAGGGCTGGAGCTTAACAACATGCGGCACAGATAGAACAGCAGTGGCTTAACTGTTATTTCCACTGGCCCTGTGGAGAAAAAATGCCCATCTTGGGCCTCATTTTGAGTTAAATGAAATAAAAACGGCACATTATTCAGTAAACTCACCTGGACTGCCCAGTACAGCAGAGTCCCTGGAGCTCATATACAGCCAATCTCAATAATAACAGCTTTATCTAGTGAAAAAAAAACTTTAAAAGAGGGCTGCAATATTACATGACTCATTTGACCCAAAATAAGTTATTTCTTTTAACTAATGCTAATACATCAATTATAATAAGGTTAATTCCTGTCATTCAGCCATAACACTTCCTTATTTGTTCATTTGTATGGAAAAGTATGCAGCATCCTTAAAATACTTCCCACCCTTCCCAGCACCTGCTTCTCCTCTACCTGTCTATTACTGCCGCAGAGCACAGTTGGTCACCTGAATATTTTACCAGAGTTAAAAACATATATATATATATATATATATATAGTTCTATAGTGCTTGAGCGGTGGTGACGTCTGAGTCTGCTGTTGCTGCATTGCCTGGTTGTGTAACAGCTCTTTGAAAACTTCTCATGTGTCTGATGGGCGTCCTGCAACACCGCTGCACCTGACTTTCAACTGGAAAGTGTTGCATAATGGATGGACATTGCTATTTCTGCTTCATGTCCTTCTGCACCAGACCTCACTGCGTACACACACACTCACAGACACACACACAGACACACATCCCCAATTCCATACTACCCTTGTCATTGCTGCAGGCGTCTCCCCCTGTGAACATGCGTCCCCTCGAGAGCGCTCACCCTCAAGTGCTTCACTGTTTCTACCCTGGTTTCAAAGAAAAACTACACATACTATACCATGAAGACGTTCTCCCTTCTTCATTCAACTGTATATATTTTTCTGTCAATAACAACAAAGTGTATCTCTTCTCTTTATCTGTGCAGGAGATGATCATCGACAAAGTCAACGGCCAGCCGGTGCCCCGCTATTTGATATACGACATCATCAAATTCAATGTGAGTAGCCTCGGCTGTTTGAGAATGTGTTGTCTGTCTTTTGACCTATCGTTCCTTGAGAAGCTGCCAGATCAAGCGCTCAGACAGAATAAACAAACCAAAGAGTGGAAGTAAAGAGCGTGACTCTTCTTGACACCCCCCCCCCCCCTTCCACTTATAACGCAGCGACCTTTACTGAAGCCTGGGTTTCGCCCTGAAACTTGGGCTCAACGGCATCTAATAATGAATATTTGTAAGATAAGTCTTTGTGTTTTTCTCACTGAAACTTGTTTTCCTCACCTCCATTGACCTGTGTTGTTAATCACTTCAAACTAAATATATTTGAAAAACAAATGTTTTACTTTTACCAGTGGAGTCACCATATCTGGTTGAAGTGGACCTGTGATCAGCCAATTACATGCATTGTAGTCGGGCACCAGTACTTGCCCTGGTGTATATGGAAATAAAGCATGTGTTTGGCTCTGACATGACATCTAAATAGGCATTTTCCCCAAGCTGTTAATTGCTAACATACTTTAAAACTTTAAATTAATGAATCGCTTTGTTGCCAGTGGCAAGCACGCTGGCAAAGAGACCAATGAGCCTTAAGTTTCCTCATAGCTAGCCTTTGGTGTCAAACTTGATGAATACCCCCGGGTGAAGGGGAAGAGGGGTTTACTTTAGCTAAAATGTGTATCGCCTCCTTTTCTCCATCGATCAGTAGAACACACAAGCAGGCAGCTCAATAGGCTCCAGTGGTGAGGGGAACATCTTTGTTAGATGGAGCAGAGGTTAGCATCTCAACATGACTCTTCCCCCGAGCTATTAGCAAAGCGCTTGTATCGATCCTCGCTGGCCATTATTAGCCTTCTCCATTATCTGTGGCGGGCTCCTCCTTGGCACAGAGGCTCCATCCTGAGACCGGGGATAGAGATGCAGCAGGAGAGAGAGAACACACCACCTGCCAGGCCCATGGCCCAACGTGACACCTACTTGTTTTGGAAATTTGGGTGAAGCAACGTACTGGGATTCTTTCGATCGGAGCTCGATGAGAAATGTGTGTCCTCCTAGCAGAGACGGGTGATTTAGCTGTGAGTGAAGGGTCGGACTTTGTTCTGCGGATTTTGATAAAGATAAATGACGGTCAGCATATATACAGGGCTCTTCATGTTAGAAGCAATTTATATTCTTAGTCATCACGCAGTGGTACTTTGTTGAGATTGCTGATGTGTACAGTACCTCTCCAACCATGTAACTGATTCACCCTGACTATCAGCCTGAGAAATGGAGTGAATCTTCTATGTCTGCCTTTGCGACAAAGTATAAAAAGCTTATTTCTTTGTCTTACAATTTATTAGTTCTTGTCAGACTTGTCCAACCCCCCCACTGTCAGGGAACTGACAAGATGTGATGAAAGCACGACAACAAATTCACATATTTGACATTGATGTAGATTTCTATTATCTTCACTTTACATCACTGTTGATGCCCTGACATTTGATTGACCTCTTGTTGTTTCAGCTTGTCAAAAACAACTTACATAATGTGCCAATTTAGAAAAGATAATTGGCCTAATCAAATAAACATCTAAAGTTCACCCGGCACGGTATGAAGTGCTTCACTGACTTCAGCTCCATTTACTTCCACTTGAGAAGTTCGTCTGCAGGTACAGGCTGTAGCACTGCAGGGTTTTGCACCCTAAAAATAAACCCTTGGCTGAATCACTCTGATGACGCCTGTTGGTAAGAATAGGTGCGAGTTGATAGGTAAAAATCAGTTCAGATGTTATTGGTCTCCAGATAGAAATATCCACTAATAAGTTCATAAATTCACTGCGAAACTCAAGAGCTTCAACTTGCTCGCTAATTGGAACCAGGGTGTCCGGGGGTCTTAAAAAGTATTAAAAGTTGATAAATAAATGTAGCGAAAATTAAGGCTATTAAACAGCATTTTCCAAGGTATTACATTTTGTAGCTTGTTTTCAATAAGTATATCAATTGTCCAAAGAGGTTGTATTCTACAGTGTGCCTGAATGTAATCATTGCGTAGGTGTGTAGTGTGATTCTGTGTAGTTTATTTATGGCATCCCGTTGGGTTTGACGTCATCTGAACAGGACATCGCACGCTCACTGCTTGATAGCGCGCGAAGGTCCGTTTACGCCGGTTGTTAAACAATATCGTTATGGGGAAATGCAAGTTTGCGTCCAAATGGTTGGAAGATAAGGAGGAAGGACAATCAATACTGTATATAGTCAATGTGAGGTAAAGTGTGTCGCCAATGTAACCGGTTACAACTCAAAGTAGCGATGAGGTCTTAAAATGTATGGAAAGGGTCTTAAAAAAGGTCTTAAAAGGTATTACATTTGACTTCAGGATTCCTGCATACAGTATACCCTGTGGAACACATCCAATACACTTTGAAGGGACTTTCATCTGCATTTTGCATCTGCACAGTCTCCGTCTTCATTTCCATGTGAAGCATGTGGTGCAACATGTGGACATTCATTAAGCAAAGGAGGTGGTTATTATCGGGATAATTGTACTCCGATGTAGCTGAGAGTGCTGCAATGCTCTCTATTCAATAACCATAATGGCCTGAAAACTCAATACAAGTCATATTATCTAGAATTCTAATGCACTTGATTATCAACCCCTACCACTGGTTGCACCTGCTTTTTTTCAGCTACAGTAGGATGTATTGCGTCAAATGTATTATTTGATTAATTATAAGAGGATACATAAGTATATTCAGTTTTTGAAAAAAAGTTCTACAATCCTTTCTTCTAACTATCCTACAAACTGTTAAATCCTTTTGAATCACAGCGACCTGACGGCTCATTGCTTAATGTATTTGTGCAGTTATTGAACAGAGAGGCAAGCCCCACTGGGTTTCACAATGACTCATAAAGGAACAGGAACAGTAGGCTTCAGGCGCTCGTACAGAGCAACTGCAGACGATCGTCAATCGTTGTGGCACAGACATGTCTGACTACATTTGTTAAACTAAAAAGTGTTTTCAAAGTCAGAAACTAGATAGGTCACAAGGAGGGAAGATGGTGGAAAAAGATGCAGCCTCTCCTGTCGGTCCGGTCTGGTTTCAGATCAGCTGGAAAACAAAACCTGCGTTCTGTCTTGGGAGCAGCCCTAAGTGGTGTGTAATGACAAGATATTTAGGTTTCTGGAGGGCAGTCTTCAGTCTGCGAAACACTTAGTGTGTCTGCAAAACACTAAGAATTCAGGCTTAAACTGTTCTTTCCCAATGATAGTACGCCCAGCCTATAGCAATAAATGAGAGAGAAAAAGTGTACTCGGAATAAAACTTTATTTTGTATTTTTCCTTGAAGATACTACTCTGACATTGGTTTGTGCCCCATGATACAAAAGGATACATTATATGCTTATAAACGGTTTTGAGCCAAAACCTAAAAGCCTTTTTGGTAGACATATCCCAAAGGAAGCTGCACACTAAGCTTCTGTTGGCTGGTCCCAATGCTGATTTTGTCACCTGCGTATAATTTCATTTAATCAGAGTTATACCAGGCAGTCACCGGGCTTCTCACAGTATTCCCAGCACTGTCAGCTTTCTTTTTGAAGATTTTGTTTTTGTGCTTTATTCTTGAGGACACCCTCCAGCCTCACACTGTAAAATTGCTTTATTTCTGACTCTGCAGCTCTCTGATGTTTTAACAATTAATGAGTTTGTATATATAGATTCTTTATGCGCTGGGTTCAATTTACCCTTAAAGGAGGTTATGTAATGCTCGGGATTTTACACAACAATCTTTGAGTCTTTCTAGTATTGCATCTAATATTTTATAAGCATCAGAATAATGTATATAAAGTTTATACACATTATTCTGATGCTTATAAAATATTAAAGCTTATATTATAAACTCATAACGGTATATTGAGTAAAAAACAATGTGGGAGAGAAACTCCCTCTGGAGGTAACTTTGGGATGTTAGCCTTTGCAGACCATTTACATGCACAAAAACCTATAACACACTACAGGAGAGGGAAAACCCCAATATGCATAATAGTATATGTGTATATATATATTTATAAAACATCAGCAAACTGTGGAAAATGCCCCCACAATATCTTAAAGACCTAGTTGCTGTTTCTACATTGGTTGTTTTGTTTGACAGATCAAAAACATAATATATTTAGTTCACTATCGCATAAGAGAAAGACAATCAGCAAATTCAAATTGAGAAGTTAACTAGGGAAACATTTAATTGACACTGGTTTCAGTTGTAGAGGATTGTTTCAAAAGATCAATACACATGTTAGAGTTTCACGGCACATGTGTGATATTTGAAGGCTATATAGGCGAGGGTGTCCTGAGGGGATCTGCGCTATCTGCATCAAGGCCTCTCAGTATAGATCGGTATCTAGTTTTTATCAACCATGATCCATTGTGGTTGCTTATTGAAAATGGTGCAGCGTTGAAACACCGGTTCTGGTCTAGCTCAAGCCCACAGTGATGACAGTGAGTCAAAGTAGAGCTGCACAGACAAATAAATGGCTGCCATCCAGACCTATTAGTGTCTGCAACCACAGCAGAGCAATGATAAGGGGATTTCACTGATACGATCGATCTTTATTCCAGGAAATGCAGGATTTACAAGATTCTCATCAGCTGTGTTTTTCCTGTAGGACAGGCGTGGACGGCACATTGAATCATCCACACTTACATCTTGTCCTGTCCTGATGACATGGCTAACAGATGGTGCAGAGTGTGTGGGACATGGTACCAGCTGTCGGTACAGGAGAATGGAGTGTGTTTTGTTTTGCACACAAAAAAAAGAAAATCAAGCCCTCAAAAGTTAAGCCCAAATGAGTGTTTCTCAAACTTTAGATGTGTCTTTGACCTTATTTGCAGTCGCTAAACTGTTCTTTATAGAGTTGTTATGGCTGCATTAGGCAAGTCAAGAAGAAGAAAGTAACAGACACCAGTGTTTACCGCAGAATTTGATTCTATTTGTGGGGGCACCGCACCGCCCCTTAACCTATTCGGGTGGCCCACGCATCCACCCCCTGCGAGTTCATGGCTACTGTAGACAACGTTCTTGTTGCTCTGTGTTGCGTTGTTAATGAGTGAGACACACCGGAGTTGAGGATCTGTGGGGTTTATTCTCCCAAAAATATAATTTACAATTTAGGCATTTAGCAGACGCCTTATTCCAAAGCGACTTACAATGACCAATTACAGGGACATTCTCCCTGGAGTAACTGAGGGCTAAGTGCCTTACTCAAGGGCACACTAGTAGTGGTGTTCCAGGCGGGATTTGAACTCGCAACCTTCCGATCATCAGCCCACCTCACTATCCATTAGACCACCAAAAAAATTAAAAAACATTAATCAATGTAAGCCAAACACTGGACACTGCACAGAATACTGCACGGTTATTATCACGTTGTTGCTGAAAATGAGCAAACAGTTATATATAATTGCCAAAATAAATTCTTGCTGTTGGAAATCCTCGAAGGTTACGTTAAAATTGTCAAAATGAATGCTTGATTTGTGTCTCAAACCATGCAGGTGCGTACATTTGAGGGAAGTGGGCATGGGAAGTCCGTGCATTTGATGTGTCAGAAGGTCTGTGAACTCTTGAATCATACCAGCTGAATCTTTTATGTGATTTAACAAAACACAGATTTTTTTTTTTTTTTTTATCATTTTAACTTTAAATTGAACAACCGTCAAATGGACGAAGATGCTGGAATATAGTACGCATTCTCTTTGGTACGCACACTCTTTGGTTATAATAATAACTGGAGTGGATTCCCTAAATGGGTCTCATGACCATAGTCAATATTTATACTCTCCTATTTTTCTGTCTTGTGTTTTTAGGGCAAATTAATGTAATTTAAAATAAGATATAATCTTCTCACGAAAAAATACAATTCACCACCAGCTGTACAGAAATGGCTTTTATTTCTAAGACATAATTGTATCATTAGATACTGAAGACACAGCCATGCTCTCTGTGGTTAGTAAAATAAAGTCATTGTTTTATTGGTCATTAAGCTTGATATTGTACTTCTTGCTTACATAAGACTGCATACTAAAAAGAAAATGCTCTGATCTCCGTCCTGAATGACTCTCAAGAGTGAGCAGTCTAGGAAATGTAATCCTTACTAATAATTGACCGTGTCCCTCCTCATCCACTCTGAAAAACATATTTTTCTATGGATAATAAATTCCATAGAAAGCTCTTGAGGAGTGAGGTGGCCTTTACCAAACAGTAACCGAGCAGAATACAAATGCCCCCGAGTCACTCCTCCCTGCTAGTGCCTCTTGATATGGATTGGGAAATATTGATCCGTTTCCTTGTGTAGGAAGAAAAAAGGAGTAAATGTTCACTTTATACTTTCATGGTTTAAAAAAAAAAAGGGAAAAACTCAATGTCGAATAGGAACTGTTCCAAAAATCGCTAAATGTATGAAGAATACGAAAAATGAGTCTTTTGATATGATTTAATTGATGCTAATCATAACCTGGTAATACAAAATGTAAAGAAAATACAATCTAAAAGTTTGTTAAGCCAAGATCCTTAACATGGATGATATAAGAACCTTAAAGGGGACCTATCATGCAAAATGCACTTTTGTACGTCTTTTATACATGAATATGTGTCCCCGGTGTTCCAGGGAACTCACCAAGTGTCAGAAAACACAACCCTCTCTATTTTCCTCCATACCCAAATCTCTAAAAAAGGGGCTGCAACGGATCTGATAAAAACTGATCCAGATTTGAACACTGTCCTGACGTCAGGACAGTGGCGCTACGGCTATTGGGCCAACTCCACCAATCAGGAGGAGACAGCCACGGCCATTGCCGTTCGAAAGCGCTGGAGACGCTGTAGTACATATGCCAGGCCTGTAGGTGGTGCTGTTCTCACTGAATCTGCCCTTGCAAAAACAGAGCTAAAAAATGTCAAATTGAGCAAAATGAGGCATGGCTAAAATGCATGATCTGTTTGGTATTTTGAATATGCCTTTATATAGGTATGGTCCTACACTATATTATTCAAATATAGCATCATAGGTCCACTTTAAGATTGATCCTCGAGGAACTGTTCGCTATAATCATATATTATGTTTCCCTCTTGTAATAATATATTACACCTTTTGTGTTTTCTCAAGTTCTTTATTCAAAAGGGAAAAGTAATGCCTAATTCAACTGATCAAGAAATAATCCAGTCAGGGAGATGGATTTGAAATTTCCAAAAACATTTGACAATACATGGAAAGCATTTGAAGTTATTTTGTCCTCATCACGACGCGGAGAATGTTTTGTTTTCCATTATGTTTTTCTGTCTCTTGGCAAAACAAGAAATAACAGCTTGGTTGGTGAGTTCAAGGCGACTTATTGCCCTCTCCGATAACGTGTTCGAAATATTAAATGTCAGATTTGTTTTCACATATTTGGTCCTTATCTGGTCAATTGTTTTAGATAAATGTTATTATTTTTTGTGACTAATTGTTTTCTAATCACTTTGTCAATTGAGCAACCGAGAACTTTGTTGCTGACTTTCAAATGACTTTACTGTAGCAGAATGGTTTCATCACAACTTTTCAGCTTACGTTTATAGTCACACTGTAAGGTTTCTTAAAGGGGCCCTGTCGTGGCTTCCTTCCTTGTTTTTCTTTCAAGCCACTACTAGACCAAGCCCCCAGGAAGTGCGCCGGACTCTGTGCCCAACATTCGTTGTGTCCAAATGGCGGTACTGCAACATCCGTATCAGTCCGTGACGTCACCCGGCCCAAAACGACTTTTCCCCATTGACTAACATGGGGAAAGAGACGTCTGTAAATCAGCGGATACTTTTTTTTAAACTAAATAATCTACTCAGTATGAACTATTTTATAGCCCTTATTAGAATCATTCGGTCCTTAAAGTTGTAAAATGCACTAAAAGCCGAATCTAGATTTATTTTCTCTCCATTCATTCTAGTGAGCCGAGAGTGGGAGCTCAGGGGGCGGGGCTTAAGGGGCAACTCAACTGCGCATGCTCTAGCCAGGCATGACGGGTAATCTGTGACGTTTCGCTCTATCAAAAGTTGGGCCATTTTGCCTTCATGCGCCAATGAGCAGCTGTCATAAGAAAGAACGAGACCCCGCTTCCCACGCTGTATCCAGTTCTTATTATACATCCATGCACTTTTTAAATCGTTTTCTTCCTTTATATTACTTACAGTTTGAAGAGTTACTTGGCCTCCGATGGTTAGATGATGTTATGCGATGTTTGCTCAAAATAAAATAACACATGCAACAAAGAAAAGGCCTTTTTAATATTCAAAACAAATAGGCAAAACTCAAATAAAATAACAAACAACTTGGGTATTCTTTCTTTCTGATAAGGCTTATATAACTTAAAGGGTAATTGTACGGTTAAAAACTGTTCCTCGACAGCGTCTATCTAACAGGTTTCCCATCACTGTCACTTTACAGGAGGCGACGTGGGAATTGTAGTCTTTTATAGTGTCTTGACTACAGACGTCACAATTAGGTTGCCTTTCTTATAAAACAAAAATACTGGCTCCATTACGCTTTTTTGGTTCTGCTTTTCTGTACTTTAACATATAGGTTTGTGTGCATGTTAATGGTCTTCAAAGGCTAAAATCCCAAAAGGAGCCTCAAAATGAGCCTCATAGGCCCCTTTAAATGACTTACTTGGCTGTTCTAAAGTTCCTTCATTAATAACCAGGATATGGGACTTAGGTTTTGTTTGTATTGATTTCTGTCACAGTGGTCAGACAGGTTTGAGGCCTCTTTGGCCCTGCTGTCTGTCTGAGAGGCAGTGATGGTCGCTGGGCTTATCTCTTCAGAACAACTGTGTGTGGTTTACCAATGATGGGAGGAAGCTGTTGTCATAGTGACAAAGAGAAAACTATTTCACTGTTAACTTTTGGTTTTGACATTCCAATTAGCTCAACTGATCTCAAGGTGCTGTTGCCTTAGCACCTGCACACTGCTCACCTATCATGGAGCTAAGTGTTATGAAGAAACTTAAAGTAACTTAAAGTGATCCTACAAGGAAGCTACTGTGTGTGTGGAAATGTAAGGACTGTAACTCGTTATCTTTTCATTATTAATGAATCTGTTAATTATTTGCTTGATTACCCGTTTGGTTCATCAAATAGGATATTATTTGTAAATGGCCGTTATGAGCAAATTTGACTAAGATATTTCAAATATCATAGCTAAACCTAAATAGAAAATGGCAGAACTCTGTCTAAATAAAGGATATTCTTTATTTCTGCAGTCAATTGATTGTTTTTATATTGAAAACATCGATTTTTCCATATCTGCAAACCAAAGAGTACACACTATTTTCCCAAATGAGTTGCTTCCCAGGTTGCGTAGAGAGATGACTGAGTTTGTTTTTGTGTGTGTGTTTCAGGGGCAGCCTGTTGGCCAGTGTGATTTCAATATCCGGCTGTTATGCATGGAAAAGGAGATAATTTCTCCCCGGATGGAAAAGATGAAGACCGGACAGATCGACAAAACCAAGGAGCCCTTCAGCGTCCGAAACAAACCCTTCTTTGACATTCACTTATCACGCAAGGTAATGTGAACAAAGGCACTCTTCACTTTCAAGCCCATTTTCCTCCTCATTTCTTTCAAAGATGTAAAATCCCACATATTCCATATTTAAATGAAATATGTGAGTCATGTTCCAGTCACCTCTTTTAAAATGTAAATTAGGCCCAATTTTAGAAGCCAAAAAGAGAGCAATTGAAAGACTTCTATGGACCAGCCTCTTGTGGAAAGCACAGTCTCCCAGAATAGGGAATCTGGCCTGAAAGCTGGACCTCCTGCTAAACCAGATATGCTGAACCTTGCATATGAAAACTGTCAGAAATCTGGCTCCTGCCATATGTTAAACCTCGATGGAGGAGTCTTTTGTTCTGCTGGAGGTGTGGACCAGTTATTTAATCTGCAAAGCTACTAGAGGGTCAAAGTAGCTTGTCC
Source organism: Trematomus bernacchii (assembly GCF_902827165.1). NCBI lineage: Eukaryota > Metazoa > Chordata > Actinopteri > Perciformes > Nototheniidae > Trematomus > Trematomus bernacchii. Next base: position 3,686,072 of record NW_022987662.1, on the reverse strand, counting down.
ATCTATTCTTTCTGTATATATTTAACTTGAAAAAGGCTTAGGAGCATTTCCCTATAGATGACTTCTGGTCAATTAAAAAAATAGTTAGGATATGTAACATTTATTTATAAAGCGCTTTTCACAGACATAGTCACAAAGTGTTTGACAAAGCATTAAAACATCATACGAATAACACAATAAAAACACATTAAACAATAAAAACACAATGCCAAGTTTTATGTTATTATGAATATGTTGTCTCAGAGGATCATTTTTGATGGTCTTTACATACCAAGATGTAGTCTGTTCACTGATTCTGATTTCCATGTTGCTTCTTTTACCAAAAACCCAGACACATAGAAGCTTTACTTGTGTTTCGACCGGAGGATTCAGTGTCCAAATGTCTTGTTCTTTGCCACCAAAGAGTGACTACTTTCTGCATTACCTCTGATAGCCCAGTATCCATCATGGTGCTGTTTGCTTTACTGGTTATCATTGATTGGTCAAACACAGGCCTTTTGCCCTGTCTATAATTGCCAATGATTGCCTCTTCCTACGTCTTTGTCTCTGTCTGTTTGAATTACCCAGGAGGTATAGGTGTGAAAAGATGGCAGTGGAATAAAGCAATACAAGTATGGGAACATTATATAGTCTTTTTTGCAGTATCCAGTAATGGCAAGTATTGTTGCCACTAACATTATGTGTAAAATAAATGTTGGGTCTTAAAGGTCACCTATTATGCAAAATCCACTTTTTCATGTCTTGTATACATCAACATGTGTCCCCTCTGCGTAAAGAGATTCTGAACGTTTCAGGAAAAAAGATTCGCTCTCTTTTTGTCCTGATCCATTTATATAAAAACCTGTCTGAAAATGAGCTGATCAGATTTTGGCCACTTTATGATGTCATAACGATTTTTTGGCTTGTGTAACCATTAGCCAATAACCAACCAAGGTAACACCCCCCCCCACCTTATCACCTGAATCTCCTCCTAGAGCACCATTGTGTTCTTTTTAACCAAATATCTCTCAGAGGGGCGTGGGGCGTGGCTCCTTATTTTCATCTAAAGTAACAGACAGAGAATCAGCGCTTTGGAAACAGGGCTGAAACAGAGGGGATTATGGGATGCTGCAATGATCTGTTTGGTATTTCGAGCCAAACACTTCAGAGACATGTTTTGTATCTGAGACCTATAATATACTGATGAAAAACAGTATAATAGGGGACCTTTAAAACAGTAACTTTTTTGGACTAATTTGTTTCAGATCACATTTTTGGGATTTTCCTTGTTATTGTCTTATAATAAAAACATTTTCACGGCTCAGGTTGTAGTGCTGTGCTGCTCACAGGATAAGGACATCAGAGCTTTTATCCCTTGAATATCTGTTAAGCCTCTCCTCAAAGGCTTGCACTTGTGCCCTAATATCAGATTTGTAGGAGGTCAGAGCATGATTAATTTGATGTTTAGTTCGGGCCAAGATCAGTCGGAAATCTTGGCACTGCGTAATCGCAGATGATCAAAGTACACGGCGGGGGTGAAGTTTTAGACATTTCTTTTCTTGTGGGCGCAGGTCGCTCTCTGCCAAACACTGAGATCCTGGAGTTTTTGTATGAATAGTTGGGCTACCTCTGGTCTAACCTTGTGCTGTCCACACACTAAGAACCTTCATGATGAATCGCCTCTACTCTTCGAGGGGCAGCTTGATGAAGGAATTAAGCACTGGAACTATGTCTGGTTTCTGACTGCTCTATTGTGTTGTGCAGCGGCCATCTGCTCCACATACAGTCATATCTCTGTTGTACGGGACACTGACAGAGGGAAACTGGAATCTGGCTCATTAATTCAAACCAGCACAACCCCTCACTTCATGGCATTTCCACCAGAAATTCCTTTTTAGGGATATTTCAGTCAGACGGGAGTTGTATGATTGCTTTTGTCTGTTGCTAGGCTGCTGGTTTTCATCTCAGACAGTTGCACATTCATGCCGCCATTTCCCACCAATTGGGACCATTTGTTCTTTTTCTGCTTCCTCCACTGGTCCAATTATCCTACAAAGACCCCTTTTTGTATTACAGACATTGTACACTGGGACAACCAGATAATACTATTTGGAATTTCCCCTTTGTATCAGTCGAATGGTCTTGGCAGACAATACATTTTTCATTAGAAAATAATTCTGAATCTAATGGCAACTTGTTGTTGGCGGTGCCTGTTTCTGTAACCAATTGCATTTTGTTTTGTACCTTTGTGTTAATACATGCTTTTTCCTTAAAAGACGGGTGGTTTTGTTGCCATTCAGCTGATATAATCCAATCTCCTCACTTACAGTAAAACTAATTACTGCTGACAGTGTCTGCAAACAAGTCTTAAAACCCCACCAAAATCAGATAAAGCAATAAAAAAGAAAAAAATAAGCACACTTGTATGTATTTCCGTTGTATGAATGCATTAAGTGTGCCATTATTTAATTAAATGAGAATTGGTTCGCTTTTGTCTTCAGTTACTCAATTAGTTGTTTTCATTAGCCGCTTTCACACCAAGTACTTTGCCGTACTTAGTTCCCAGCACTTAGTACCCCCATGGAACTAAGAGCCGATCGCGTTCACATAAGTTCACATAAGTTCACATAAGTTCCCTGAGGGAAGATTACGCAAATGAAGCCACCGACGTCACTTCTTCTTCTTCTGCTTTGGGTTTACTGGCAGGCCGCAAACAACTTCACGGCATATACTGCCACCCAAAGTCCCCGGCCGGAAGTCCCCGAGTAAATCGCCAGAACGCCGACACCTCCTCATCACTCCACCGCTCCCATGTTTTTTTTTGTGTTGCCATAAGTTATTCTCTCTCCGTTGGTGCGCGGGGCTAATGCTTATAATGCTAATGCCAGCAAATACAATGGCGGCTTCAAAAAACATTTCAGAGTTTTACGGGGCGTGGTTTGCAATTCGCCCAGCCAATCGAAATTTGGTACTTTTTTCTCCCCAGGAAAGTCCCACCTCTCTAGCAGGCACTAAAAATGGGAGTAAAAGTTCTCTGAACTAAGTTCTCTTTTTGGTGTGAACGCAAAATTCCACTAAGGGAACTAAACGGGAAAAGTACGGGTAAAAGTACTCCGGTGTGAACGCGCCTATTAGCCGCTTTCACACCAAGTACTTTGCCGTACTTAGTGCCCAGCACTTAGTGCCAGCACTTAGTACCCCCATGGAACTAAGTACAGATCGCGTTCACACCGGAATAAGTTCCCTGAGGGAAGATTACGCAAATGAAGCCGCTGACGTCACTTCTTCTTCTTCTTCTTCTGCTTTGGGTTTACTGGCAGGCCGCAAACCACTTCACGGCGTATACTGCCACCCGAAGTCCCCGGCCGGAAGTCCCCGGATCTGGGGACTGGCTTCAGTAGAAGCTGCTGGGAGTCCCAGCAGCTTCTACTGAAGCCTTCCGAGTAAATCGCCAGAACGCCGACACCTCCTCATCACTCCACCGCTCCCATGTTTTTTTTTGTGTTGCCATAAGTTATTCTCTCTCCGTTGATCCGCGGGGCTAATGCTAATAATGCTAATGCCAGCAAATACAATGGCGGCTTCACAAAACTTTTCAGAGTTTTACGGGGCGTGGTTTGCAATTCGCCCAGCCAATCGAAATTGGTACTTTTTTCTCCCCAGGATAGTACCACCTCTCTAGCAGGCACTAAGAATGGGGGTAAAAGTTCTCTGAACTAAGTTCTCTTTTTGGTGTGAACGCAAAATTCCAGGCACTAACGGAACTAAACGGGAAAATTACGGGTAAAAGTACTCCAGTTTGGATGTGAAACCCCTGGCTTGTCTGCAGGTAATGGACACTGTTAAACAGACCAACAAGTGTACTTGGCAGAGATCTTTGTAATACTTTGAAGGAATTAGTAATCTAGTCGACCCTGGTATTTTTTTTTGGCAATTTCTTTGCAAAAGACTGGGCAATTTCCACAGAGAATCCGATTATGATGCAGAAATTCGTATTTCCTCCAGGGATTATAGAACTGAATGTTACAGGTTTGGGGCTACAGACAACTGAGGATGATTTCTGCAATTTCCATAGAGAGTGGGTTTAGTAAAAAAACTCTTGTTGCTTGTAGCTTGCTTTTTAATGTTTCATGTTCGTTTCTTTTGTACCAGCTTCTTAAATGGGAATATGTTCTGTGTCTTTTCACATTACCTTAAATGGGATTGTGTTTTAGGCCGTTGTCTTTCTTAAATTGGGCCTTGTCTAGTTTTTTAATCATAATCCAACAATTTGTAGTCTAAATGATTAATTGATCTTATTTAGTTTCTTTAATTAAACCGTGTTGCGTTGATTCTAAATATACCCTAGGATGAAATCTATAGTTCTCAAGCAGGGAACATTTTAAATTGGAGTATTGACTTGTTCATTTCTTGAAAATTAAACCTTTGGCGGAGTGTACCCTGTTTGAGTAAGCCTAACATTTGCAGAGCATACAGTAATTAAATGGGAGTCAGATTTAATAAAGTTACAATTTTATAATATTTAAATTACAAAAGGAAATTAGATGGGGTTAAATTGCCTTGGTTCTTCGCAGAATGTTTAATATCCCTCGCTCATTTATCACCTGAAGAAATTAAGCCCATGCTGAATAACTTTTCCCTAATATAACTGGTATCTTTGATTGACCCCCGGCCATCACCCTCCTCCTCCTCCTCTCATGAGTCTAGATAGAGGGAAAGACTTCAGTGAAATTAGTTTTTTTTACCTGAGACTATATCATCTTGAAATAACGGTTTGAACTGAGATTGTATTTGGATAGAGACCTCTAAAGTTGTAATTTAGATACTTTTGCAAGATGGTAGTATTTTAATGGAGCTCCAATCTAATCACAGCGGGAGAGATTATGGTTGAGAGTATGTACTGAATACCAAATAGCAAAAAGGAATTCCTTCAGAATGCAAATGGGAAAGTTAAATAGATATAATAAAATCACCATTGCTGGAGCATTAAAGAAATGTTTTGGTAGGCTGTTGTTTATGTTTTCTTAGGCTGTCCATCTGTTGCTCTCCCAGAGGTTTCTTCAATTTTTCTCCCATTAACTGTGGGCTTTCTTTGGAAGTTTGTCCTTGTCCGATGTGAGGGTCCAAAGACAGAGGGTGTCATATTCGTAGTCATAAAACTGTGAAGTCCACTGAGGCATATGTCAAATGTGTGATATTTGGCTATATAAATAAACTTTGATTGATCGATTGATTGATTACATAGAGCTACTTTGCTTATTGGAGTTTTTTCTTTCCTGTAGTGTGTTTATAAAGCCTGACATGCCTCCATTGTACTCCTTTGTTGACTTCTGTAACATAGGGGCATCACTCTGTAACTCTCGCGCTTCTACTGGCTAGCGCTCCAATGCATTTTACCTGATAGGCCAAGGGGTGGGACACTAATCACAACAGAACCGGCCAGCTAACCAATCAGAGCAGACTGGGTTCTAGTTTCAGACAGAGGGTGAAAAGAGGTGCTGCAGCACAGGCAGTATGAGAAAAATAAAGACCTCTCTGAACATTAAAGCATGGAGACATGTCACAGTAGAGCAGTGGTCGCCAACCAGTCGATCGCGAGTGTGGTGTGGGTAGATCGCGAGTGTGGTGCGGGTAGATCGCGGACCGTTAAAAAAAAAAGTAACAAAATAAATAAAAATAATAATGTTTGAAAAATAAGTTTTTAGATGTAAACCTATCATCCACCACCCCGTTTGCAGGTGCCACTTGATTGACGTATATTTTAGACACCTCAATAATATAATACATTAACCGTGCTTTACGTGAACCTCATCATGACACAAGAGAGGACGGCAGGACTGCAATTTCCCGTGTTCAGTGAATGCAACAGAGGCAAGACACCAGACCAATCAGAGAGTTGCATGGAAATACACGTGTGCTTGTGTCATTCAAGCTCGGCTCTGTGTGTGTGTGTGTGTGTGTGGCAATAGCGCATTTAGTGTGAGGGAGAGGGAGAGAGAGGGACCGGTGTCAGCATGGACCGTGATGTTAGCATCTGGTTAGCTAGCTGCACTAAAGGACATAAGGAGCTGTTTCCACAACAAGCTGGAGGAGAGTCCTCTCCTCTCAGACTGAGGGGCTCAGGTGAGCTAAAGGACTCTCTGAGTGTTTAGATATAGTTCACTTTAGTCTAAGTTATCTCAGTGGGTCTCAAACGGTTTTGTCACAAATTATTCAAAAGATTATTTCCGCGGCACACCTTCATATGATCATTATAGTTATACAAACAATAAGAGAAAAAATGAAAAACAGGTATGAAATACTATATGGCAGTAAAACAAGAACACAGTTTAAAAGGGGAGTGATTTGTAAAATATCCATAAAGAAAAAGAAAATCTGTTTACAGTTCTGTTTCATATGGGTGCTGAGAGAGGTATCCATAGATCTCTTCATGTTGCTCTCAAAGTGCACCAGATTGATGCTTTTAACTTCAATATTTAAACAAATATATTCCTGGGGGACCATCCCCCCGGACCCCCCGGAGGAGGTGAGGAAAAGAGCACTTTACCCCTGCCTATATGCCGTGAGCTGATTATCGAGCCTTCATTGTAACAGTCATTCAGATGCAGCCTATATAAAAGGCCTCAAATTGGAAGCACTGTCTGGGCCGTCTTTTTCACTCAATTCTGCAATAGGTAGATCTCGCCTTTCACCTAGGCCGAGGTCGGTGATTTTGGGCTTAAAAAGGTTGGTGACCACTGCAGTAGAGAAACACAATACAAGTATGAAACCTAAAAATGAGCATTACAAGGCCCCTTTAACTAATCCTCTTGAAATATCTGTTACTTTGAGTGGTAATGAAAATCTGATATTGTCTGCGATGACTTTTTAAATATTTGACAAGGTGAATGGGAGACTATATTTCTCGACTATTTGCTAATCCTTTCCACACTCCCCTGACATTTTCTGATTTCAATTTTCTGATTGCGTGCTCCCTGATACCCCAATCACATGCCATGCTTGTGGTTAGGCTGAAGCGTATTAAGTGACATCATCTGCATCAAGATCCCAGGCTTATCCTAACTATATTAATAGTAGTTGTTGAAATTGTTGCAGAGAATTTAATCAGTACATCTTCACATGAGTTATCTTCTGTATATACACGGATTTAAAAAAGCAAATATCTTTCCAAAGACAAACAAAACACATTTATTTTTAAATTAAATGTCATATCTCTGCAAAGCCAGGTATCCTATGTTTATTGGCGCGTTTCCACTACACGGCCTCGCTCGGCCCCGCTCGGTATGGCTGGGCCTCGTTAGGACTGGCTCACTTTATGGCGCATTTCCATTACAGTTTAGGAACTGGGGCAGTATCTATAGTAACGCAGTGTAGGCGGAGCCGTGACGTGATCTTCAGAGGACCCCAGAAAAACAACACAGCCGTTAGCTGTTAGCACTCAGAGCTCACAGCTCCTCATATATGTTCAGAAACTAGACAAAAGTTAAACAAGTACAAACCACAGACTGTCTGTGTCATGGCGAATACAGTCGCTGCTTTATTTATGTCTGTATAGGCCGTTGTTGTGAGTGTGGACGGTCGGAGCATATACTGCGTTAGCTTAGCCAATCTCCATCTAGAAAACACGCATTTTAAAAGGTTTTTCGCCTGCCGTCTGTCTGCAGACTTGACAAAGCATTAATTCATGGTTTTTACTAACCGGTATCAGTATGTTGTTACTTCGGCATCATTTTGAAACGTGTATTACAATTAAATCACGGTCAAATATGTCCATCTTGTTGTAGTTGTTGCCCCCTTGCTAGCGACGCTCTCTCTAGTTTAGCATACTCAGCCCGACTCAGCCTCGTTGTCTCTGGCCCTGGACCCACGATTTTATGAGGCCAGAAAAACTGTGAATTAGGACCCGCCGGCCGGTACTAGGCCAAGTGGAAACGCAACCAAAGACGGGCCGCTGACGTCACAGCCCTCTTAAACCGGGCTGCGGGCTGTAGTGGAAACGCGCCATAAGTCACTAGGTAAGGTGTTAGCTATATATTGCTATTTGAAAGGTCACCTAGATGGATTGTAAACATTTATAGAGCAAATCTCAGTTTGCACTGCAGCTCAGTTCTCAAGTCATGTCAGAGGGAAACAACTGCAGCTGTAGCAGGTCTAAGTGTTGATCCTAGACAGTGTATTGAGTGCCTGTCTGCAGCCGATCACATAACTGTAATGATGAGGCGCTTTCTCCTTTTCCTGACTCGCCTTTCTTTCCAGTCAGCTCAGTCGAATATGTATTAATGCCTCTTATATTCCTTCTCTTGTTATTGCATCTGAACCTCAGAGTCTTGTCTTTTTGCAGGTTTGTAGTGGCGAACCAGATACAAACTGTAACTTCTCCCCTACAACATGCCTCATTAGCTGTGTGCTATCGGTCTGCAGGTTTCCTTGCTGCTCACTGACCTCACACACCTCTGTCAGCTCTCCAGTCTGCAGCTGTTGGAGAAGATGGAAACACGGGGTCTTGCTTTTTCAACTCTACCTCCTTTATGTCTGTACTACAACAAACCCAAACGCTGCTATTGAGCTGAATCTGACCTCAACATCCGAGTTAGTTTGCACCTCAAACACAAGTTAAAAAGTGTCTTTCTGTCCCTTTACACTATCGTTCTAATCCTTTTGCTAGAAAATTATAACTTAGCTAGATCAACACTTATTAAAGAGGCCTTATTATTTTCATTATCAGGGTCATTTTTGTATTTTGGGCCTCTACTATGACATGTTCAAAAATTGCTTTATTTTTCTCATACTGGCCGTTTCTCAATCGCGAGGATATTGGCTTCCAAGCCAATATTTCAAGGATGCTACGTCATCGAGTGCCGCCGAAGGACTGTTCCAATCTCCAGCATACTTGGAATTCCACCGAGGACGCGTCCTTGCGTGCGCACGCGCACGCGCACGCGCGCGTCCGCATCTGTAGCCTGTTATTGTCTCATTTTACCGCACTGTGAATGAATTAAAAGTAAATATATAAGTCGTCATGAACACATCTGTCCATCAGACAGAGGGCTGCTGTGCCTCCTCTCATCATTAATGGACGTCTCTTTAAAATGACCGCTCAGAGGAGAGGAGTTCTCATTTCTCTAACCGCCTGCTGCTTCCCCTCCTCTCTCCTCGGTTCCCCTCCTCGGCTCCTCCGCTCGCATCTCCTGTGGGCGGGACTAAGTCTCGAGGATAGGAGTCGAGGAGGGGAGTCGAGGAGGAACATTTGAAGACATGAGAAAGGGCCATAGTGATGTCTCTATGTTGCGGAAGTAAACAAAGGAGACCAATGGAGGCGTTTTAGACAGAGGGGAGAGTGTGTGGGAGAAAAACTTTTTGGATGTTATCCTTTGCAGACCATTTAGTCAAAGTCAACTTCATTGTCAATCAAGAGATCGAAATACCATTTCCCACAATCCTGAATACAAAAATAAAAATATGTATAAATTATGCATATCCTATATATATACACAATGAACAGACACATTTATACATATGCACACATTAAGATAAAAACACAACAATCAATATATACAAAATAACAGTCACTTCAATATCTTTGGGAATGTACATTAGTGCAAGATTGTCCGTAGCAGGACTTACTAACACACTATAGGAAAGGGAAAACTCCAAAAAGCATAATCTCGCCTCTTTAAATACATTGTAATAATGAATTAATTGTAATACACCCATCCTCAATTTTTTTCACAAACACACTGCTCTTCATCACCTTCATCCTCTTCCTCTCCCTCCCTCTCTCTCTCTCTCTCTCTCTGCTGCTGCACCCACTCACAGAGGGAGACATGTTGACTGTTGTATAAGGGCTGCTGATGCTTGGAAGAACACCCCACATGGGCTCGATGACTAATGTTTGTGTACCTCAGTTGCTTTGAAATATTTGAGTTTCTTTCTTCAAAGCCTCCAAGACATTACGCAACATCTGATGATGCACCGCACATCCATACAGCAGAGGTTGGATTCACTTGAGAGCGAGCGGGTGAATATGCCGCTGCCTCGGGTGTAGCGACTCATTTTATTTGTTCTGCTCGTCTGCTTTCGCTGTGCCTTCGAGGCTCAGAGCCGATGCATTCAAGGAACACTTCCTCTGGGTCGGGTCAACAGGTGCTTTTCTTTAGATTTCTTTTGGGACATTTGTTGTTTATTCAACGTCTGTCCTCCTACTCTGCCTTCAGTCTGCTGCCTGCCTTTTCTAATGACCCGTGGTAATGTCATGACATACTTGCTCTCCAGTCCTGTCAACAATAAGTCATTTTTATAACATACTTCATTTTTAATAGCCTCTCTTTTTGTGCTTATTCAAACTGAATTTCTACTCGCTAAGAAAACATATACACTACAACAATGGTCTAGCTATTGTGAGTATTTTTGAGTGGTGGAATAAGTACATTTACCCAAGTACGAATTAAAGGGTACTTTAATTTAGGACTGGTAATCAATTGAATTCAAATCACAATACCACAATACATACCAGTATCGAAAAGGGGTTACGGATAATTATTTGATAGATTTTTCTTCTTCATTTAATACCCATCATGTTAATAAAAGTGTTCGGAAACATAAAACACCACAACCACTAATCCATTTGCATTTCTCTGATAAAACTGTATTAGGCTCCTAAGACTTATAGTATAGCTGTACTTTCCAACATTTGGTCGTATCGAGTAATTGCTAATTAAACATGTATGCATTAGCAATAATTATCCAATAATCCAATAAATACGAGTAGAGCAGACTCTGGGGTAATTGTTTAGCATTAAATAATACTTACATATACTTGAGTAACATTTTAAATGCACCACTTTTACTTGTAGTGATGTATTTAAACAGTCGAGTTTTGCTACGGTTAAATGAATGATAATTACTTTAGTCCCCGCTGTAATTTTCATATTTTCAAATTAAAGCAGTTTTGGACACGTCTGAGCCTAAAGCTGAAAGTGGTCAGCTCCCCTGGCGGAAGTTGGCTGACTGAAGTCTGAGTGGTTACATCACCAGGAGACTTCTGTAGCGCCCTACGGACAGGAAAACATCACACTGCGTCTCCGACAAATGTGTTTTTCATGGCTTTTTTTACTAGCTCCAAAGCGTTTGCCACCAGCCGTTAAATCTTTCAGTCCCTTGACAAAGTTTAACACCTCGTGCTGTGAAAATTGTTTTTCACTCAAAACTGGAACTTGACAAACTAAGCTAACTGCCTTCCATTCAGAAAGTGGACAAATACAACAATATATGTTTGTGTGTATATTTAAGTTTTTTGTTAACTCATCTACTTATAAATAATCACTTCTATAATAGAAAATACCTGATATCATGTTCACTTTATCAGGGGGTGAACAGTAGCAGAGCTGCAGCCACAGTTTGTTTTTGACGTTTTTTTGACCAGAGATTAGCTTGAACATCTCTTTCTCGTATATACAGTACGACTGTTAAAATATTGTCATATATTGTCCGCCGCATAGCTGAGTTGATAGAGCTGGCGTCCCATTTACTGGTCGATGTAAATATACATACTTTTTCTCATATATACGCCGGCTGTTACAATATTGTCATACAATGCAGTTTGACATTACAGTTACAGTTTTGACTCAATATGTACTGCATACTGCACTCTCTGGCTCAGGGCAGTGTCTCTTCTCTCTTCTTCTACTGTATCCCAGACAGCCTAATGCTGCTGGAGCTCAATGAAGAGCTCCACCTCTTCAGACTGACTCTCTGTCTGCTGTCTGTGTGACTCTCTGTCTTGGTGACTGTGTGGATGTGACTGAGTGTGTTGGCTGTGTGTTTGTGCCTGTCTGTTTATCTTTTCTTACCCAGAGAAAGTCCGGTAAGGTGGCTAACTGACACTGGTAGAGTCCCATCTCTGCAACATGATAAAATAATCTTGCATGTTTTTTTGGTTTGGCATTACCTATTTTATTGCCGATTTCACGTAGCTTCTAGTAACCTTCAAAGAACACAAGATGCATTAGGCTTTTACTTTGTAGCATCGACCTGATGGTAAACACATTAAAGCCCCGTTCACAAAAGTATACAAATCACTTTCTACAAAGTGCAAGCATTGTCTCTGTTAATCTAAATAAATACCAAAATACATATTTTCAAGCTGAAAATTAATCAATTCTTCAAGAAAATTAATTCTAATTGAGTTTTAGCTTAAAAATACTTGAAAGTAAAATAGTCCCTTTTTGTGTGGGTTCGTTCTATATTTCTTTCTTACAACTAATACACAACTTTATAGAGAAATACATTATGCTGACACTGAAGTTTTATTATGCAATTAAAAAAATGACATTTACTGTCGGCTCCTGCTGTGTCCCTGGCACTAAACTCCGGCTATGAATACCAAACATGTCTTTTTGGTTATTTATTACCCTGCATAACTTGCTGCTAACCTTTTTCTAATTTCACAGTAGGGGATGTTAGGTAATCGTCACGTATCAAGACACTTGTCCAAGTTGCTGCAGATTATTATTTTTTAACACCACTATTCAACCATGCTGTGCCCTAAAATGTCTCATCATCCTTGCCTGTTCTACCTTTTAACCCTTGGTTAAATCACTTAAAAGTGAATGTCTTAATCGACTTTCCCAAATGAATGCGCACATTTTCTTATGGAACCGCTCGTATCAATCAAGAAAGGAGATGCCAGACGATATTAAACTTCTCTGTGAAGCCTTGTTTGACTGGAGTGGTTTATCCGCCCTGCCCATGCACTCTGCGGGCTTTCTGTCTAATAAGGAACTGCACAGCGGCTTCAGAGAGCTGTTCACACTAGACTTGAAAGGAGCCTCCAGCCCTGTGGTCTGACTGGAATATCAATCCATCCTCTCCGCCTTTGATTCAGCCCCCACACCTAAACCTAGGCTCTGAGCGGAGACAAAACACAAAGGCTTTAGGAATGGAAAATCCATCATATCAATTCAGGTGTGCTGAGGAAAAGATATTACACAGAAAAAGAGCCACGTCATTGCTTTGTTAATGAGAACATGCGGCACTGTGCTGCTTGCATACACATATTGATCATCTATAAATATTTTTATCTGACTTGTATTGATCAATACTTCTAGAAAGCTTTACTGCAGGTCAACCTCTCAGTTCTTTATTCATCTTTTAAGCAATAAACCACTGTTAGAAAAACATTTGTATTGATCATGTTTGTCTCTTGTAAAATCATTTTTAGGCTGACTTTTGTTGAAAACATTATGAGTTAGTTTACAGAAAAGTTGTTTCACTCTCAGTGAGATACTTTTGCACATTGCTGTATTTGACACCTTCTATAGTGCTGACATTCATTCATTTGGTTTATTATACATTACTGAATGGAGAGGTAGTTTGTATTCTACGGTAAAACCTTTCCTGCCTCCTGGTTTGCTCTGACCTTGGTTTTACTCCCCTCTGGACATCACCTACAGTAAAAAAATAGTAGAAACCTTTTCAGCAGTCTTCTCATCTCTGCTTATTTTGTATTCCAGTCATAGTCCAGCCCATACAATGTGTTTTCAAAATCACACAATGAAATGGACATTCAAAGTCAAGGTCACAGTAATTTGCCCACCTGGGATGCTTTGTTGCAGAAAAACATAAAAAGACAACACCATCCCACTTTTCATGTCAATCTCTTAGAACAGAAATCCAGTGGAATAATTTAAATGTTAAATATAAGACTAACTTTTAAACGCATACACCTCTGGGCATACACACACCTCCAAGCAATGCTGGTAGGCCTAAAAAACGTTTGTCAGTGTTTCCCCTTTTAAGTTAATATTGCTAAGTGAATTAGCCTTGTTTTGCCACGTATGTATAGAAGCCTATATTTACTCTTTTTGAGAAATTACTCAAATAGCTTCACAAAATAATGGAAACGGATCAAGACTGTAATAGATCGAGCTGTTTCTGGTTTCTCGGCACACAGATGTGGCTCATCTGTTTCTCTGGGATGCATTCACTGTCTAGTTCAGTGTTTGTGATCTGAATGGAGCTGAAACAATCAGGTGACCAAAATGACAACTGTTACCAATCAGCTTCAATCTTTTTTTTATCACTGAATATCTAGTCTGTCACACAAAGCAAGACATTTTAATCCAGTTTTCTTTTCCTATAACATTGTTTTTGTTTAACCTGAACCTGGTTAATGAGCATAATACGGCCTCTTTCAGGTTTCCTTTGAATGAAATGTGCCTTTTTTAATATTTATTAATCACATAAAAAGAGGCATTTTGCAACCACTGTGAACGTTGATTCCTTCAGTTGAATGTGACATAACTTTGTTTGACTGTTTCTGATCTATTATGAATTAAGATAAGGATTAAATGTCAATAAAGATTAATAGCACATAATTTTGTTTTTAGTAATTCTGTTTAATTGGCTAATATAAATAGCGATTTGTTGTCGATCAGTAGAGACAATTGCCATACTTCATGTCTTCTCGATGCCATCTGGCTACACCAAGGCAGCTATCATTCATCATTGTGTCCTGTTGTGAAGCAAGCTCAAACATAAAACCACTGGAGAGGAAAATGGTCTCACTTCCATCACCCTGACATCCTGTCTCTCTCTCGAGGGACCTTTCTTAGCCATGTTAGGGGTTGATTTCTCTCCCCGAGCTCTTCCGTTGGCCCCTCTCTGCCTGGGAGTCTGCAACACAAAAGCCTGATCTCTTAATGGAGCTTTGCTGTTCTCCTCCGCCCACACAGCCCTACTGTACCGGGCACAACTTGGTGTTTGTTCCTGGAAAAAGGTTTACCATGAAAGCAGGGTCGCTGCCCCCCCTCTCTGCTTTGTAGGAACTTCCCCTACTGTAGTGAGTGGAAGTCTTCTCTCGGCTCATTTCTCCCTCCAAGGTTCAGTGTGCTCGGCGAAGATGGTGGGTGGGTGTGTTAAGATGGCAAGAGAACTGAAATGGAACTCCCAGATTCGCCGCCTACACGCCGTTCCCTCATAAAAGCACCAGTTCTCTTTAGTCTGGCTATCTGCCTTCTCCATGTCAGCGTGATTGTCAAGCTTTGTGTGATCTGCTTGTGACTCATTCATCATTGTGGAGAGCACTGGTGTTGCTCTGCTTTCTTTGCAGATAACGCCGAGACCAAACCGTTTTTCTGTGGCTGTAGATAAATGTGCGACGACGAGAAGTGCTGATGACTTCATTTACTTCCCCGAAACGCATCTGTAGAGACGTAGCGATGTTTTGCATCAAAGCGTTGTGTGGAAAGGTGGAAACATCCAGAGGTATAAATATAACAGACGCAGGATCTTTCTATCTATTCAAACCAACGCTGCAGCTGGAGAGACAGGATTTGCAAGGGTTTCAAGCAAACCCATTAGAGGTTAAAT
Source organism: Trematomus bernacchii (assembly GCF_902827165.1). Lineage (NCBI taxonomy): Eukaryota > Metazoa > Chordata > Actinopteri > Perciformes > Nototheniidae > Trematomus > Trematomus bernacchii. The sequence continues at coordinate 3,670,724 of NW_022987662.1, read as the reverse complement.
CTGCTAAAGCGAGCCAAAGTGAGAACACAGTGTACAGGTTCTGTTTGAGAAACTAGAAAAACACATTTTAAACACAATTACATTTCTGTGTCTTTCCATCCACCGGTTTTTATTTGGATGCTCGTTTTAAGCATACAGTAAGGCAAGGCAAGGCAAGGCAAGTTTATTTATATAGCACCTTTCAACACAAGGCAATTCAAAGTGCTTTACAAAAATGGGAGACATTAAGAAAATGGCATTTAAAATCAGTCATTAAAAATAAAAGATAATAAAAGAAACATTAAAAGAAAAAATACATGGATAAAAGTTACAGTGCAGTTTAAGATATGAATAGTTTAATTAAAAGCAGCGGCAAAAAGAAAAGTCTTCAGCCTGGATTTAAAAGTAGCCAGAGTTGCAGCGGACCTGCAGGTTTCTGGGAGTTTGTTCCAGATATTTGGAGCATAATAATAACTGAACGCTGCTTTACCATGTTTAGTTCTGACTCTGGGGACAGAAAGCAGACCAGTCCCTGAAGACCTGAGAGTTCTGGGTGGTTCATAATTTAGCAGGAGGTCAGACATGTATTTTGGGCCTAAACCATTCAAAGCTTTATTAACCAGCAACAATATTTTGAAATCTATTCTTTGACACACAGGAAGCCAGTGAAAGCCATTAAGAACAAATGTGAGTTAACACGGCAGCAGACTTGTAAATAAATCAAGCGTGTGACTTATTTGTCACTCAACCTTATGCAACTTTGAAAAGACAAAACAAATGTGTCAGATAAGTATGGAGCAATAAGACTGTTACACTCCTCAAATAAATACATGAGAAAAACATTAGTCCAATACTTCCACCTTATTTTCCACGGCTTTACTCCTGCAGCCACTTTCACTCAGATTCACAGTTATTAATTGACAGTTAATTAATGGGCGTAAAACACGTAGCAATGCCCCAAAAAATGCTTGTTAGAAGACGGAAAACTAGTGAACATTGATTTGAACAATGTACGATTTTAAAAAAAATGTAAATGACTATACAATGACCTCAGAAGGTTTGTTGTAACTTAAGGATGCGCAGAATGGATCTTCATTCGTCTCAAAATATGGAAATACTTGGTATATCAAAATACTATAATAATAATAATAATAATAAATAAATATAATAATAATATAATAATATATATAATAATATAATAATATATATAATAATATAATAATAATAAATATATATATATATTTATAATATAAATAATAAATATATAATAATATAATAAAGTATATCAAAATACTTGGCTGCAAATATAATCTGAATGTGTAGTGTCACTTTAAAGAGATGTTTTAAGGAAGACTAAATGTTTCATCATACGTGGTTATCCACTGTGCAGCGTCACAAAATGCACGTCAAACGCATCTTTCACAGGAGAGCCTGCAGTGCCGCTACGTATAAAACGGTTTACCAGCCTTGCATGATGTACAAATGTAATTATGTTATATAACCCGCTTACTTTTTTTTTGTCATTGAGGTTATAATTCGGTTTGTCCCCGAGCAGCACCGGGTCCGACGATGACAATCTGTCATCTCCTGCGTAGTGAATGCTTCTTGGCTCTGACGATTGTTGACGCTCTCCATATCTGCCGAACACTTTGCTATCTCCCAGTCAACAGGCACTCACATTGTCCATGCCCGCTAATTGAAAAGTCAGAGCTGGACAGAGAAGCAGGCATTTTTAATTCTACCTTAATCATTCCATTTTATCGTCTTCTATAATTCAGACAGGAGACAAATCTGTTTTAAAAGGATACTCAAGCGCAATGTTATTCTACTTTTCAATATCTCGCTGTAAGCTCAAATGCATTGCTCTCTGCTTAAGTTCGTCTTGATGGCTTAGATATGATACCTGATATCCGCTGCAGAGCACTAATGCAAACGCTTTCTGTTTTATTGACCAAGGCCATTTCCTGCCCGCCTAAATATATTTACCGTCTGCATGCACATACAGAATAGCAAAGATCACGAAGAGAGTTTTAACCTAAAGGATTGCAATTAAATCCATATTCATGTCAAACTTTCACGGACAGGTCAACAGTGGTTCTGCAATCTCTGTTCATGTTCATTTAGATTGATTTCCGACCCTCCAAGCAGCAACAGTGAGTTTCCCTTCATACCAGTATGGAAATAAATTCTGTTCAGACTTGTCATCCATCACGGAGGGCACAACATCACATAAAAACATTTTTCATCGTTTATTCTTGTGAAAAGGACATGGTTGAATTTTCAGTGCAGGTTCAGTTTCATCCCATGTCTTCAGTTCACTTATAAAACATTGATTCGAAGGTCTTGCTTTTCAGTGTCTCGCGTTTTGAAATATCACTGCAGATGAAGCACTCTGCCAACCTTCAAATACTCACCTCGTCTAAGCACCTAAAAGCCTCAGTCTCACTATTTATACTTGACTGCACATCATTTTTGACATTATACAAGTTTTCTTCTCAAACTCCATCACAGATAGAGGCTAATTTCTTTTTTTTATTCAGCCTTATTTCCCACATTTTTATTAAAGGTCAGTTAGAGACTTCTTTTCTGAGTTGTCACTTAGTCAAATCTAAACACAGACATATTTTTTTAGAAGCAGTGTACACTTCTACTTCTAGGTGATATATCTATCTCTACTGAACGCAAATGAACACTTATCATCTCTGCTTATGAATCACAATAAGCTCCTTATATCTTGCCAAAAGTCGCCTGATAATACTCACATTTGAGGTTTTCTTCAGTTTCAAAGTAATCCAGTAGAAGTCGTCTCTTCACCCCTGGGTTTACTGCAAATAGGAAGGGTTAAAGCAGATTCTGCATATGTTTAATTGTTCTAATACATCAAAAATATAGCCTAAGTGCATGTCATGCTTTGTACTTCCTGCATCCCGAAATAAGCAACAAACCGTGTCAGACTTTCAAACCCCTGCCGGAAATGAAGTTTGTAACACAAAATGTTCCCAATGTTGTTCTTAAATTGTTCTGTGTTTTCGTAAAATGTCATTGCTGCCATCAGGCCACAACAAACGGTATGTTGTTGGTATCTGGGTCTTTTTCCTGTGCTTTGTTGAGGTGGAAAAAAGTTATTACTTCAAGATAACTGCAGAAAAATACAAATGTTCATGTAGTTGCTTAAAAAATGAATTCCCCTAAGTTTCAGGGGAGGAGACAGAGAAGAGGTCGAAAAGGAAAACATCCCAATTCGGGGAGATCTCTTCATGTGTTTCCATATGCTAATGTTCAAATTCAGCCTCATTGAGCCTCTAATATTCCTCCCTGTAGTTGCCATGGCTGTTGATGTGCTCCACGATGTAGAAAATGTGCTTTTGTTGTACAGTAGCTCTGCCACATCTCCTGGGAATATCTCGTCTAATTCGATGCCGTAGGTTTCTTCTCTCTCCAGAAGCTGTGCTGAGAGAGATGAAATCCACTCTTTCCACTCCTCAGGATCTTAATGATTTGTTGCTATTCCTGTCCTGAATCTGGGCTGTCAAGTTACAGATATTGATCTCTCAGTCATGCATTATCAATCAAAAACATCAGTGCTTAGTTTCAGGCTAGATGGATGGAAACAGAGTACAGACTTGGGCTTAAATCTCTGAAGGAATTCTCGAGTCTATGTTGAACTTCACTTACTTTTAGCCGGTTAGGTATTGTTGAAAGCCTCTAGCTGTAATTGACATCATAAATCAATGTCATTTCATGTGTGCCCTTCTTGGCATTTATTGGTTTTCTTGACTGAAACTGTGTTCCCCTTCTTTCTATTTTTCAGCTTCTTGAAGGCAGCTTCACGTCCCAGGTCAGCCATGAAGTCGACGGGCTTATCTTCCAGCCGTGCGGGGTAAGCCTCCATCTATGTATGACGATTTGTCTTTTATTCAAAGCCTTCGCCTCGTTGCCACAGCGTTTCTCTCCAGAAGCTACTACATAGGATTAGGACAGCTTGTCACTACCACCGGCCGTTTGTCACTCTGTCTCGCCCCCTGTTATTGTAAGGGAAACCACACTCCTACATGAATTCACACAAACGCAGGGCTCTCTATAGGAGGCTGCACAGTCAAACGGACACATGGCAGTGAGTGTGTTACAACGGAAACAGCTTGGGTAAGAATACCAATTGGTTGTTAGAACAGCAGAAAGTCACTGATATCTCCGACGTTAATACTATTCCTTATTTCTTCTCATGTGACGGACTCAAAGCCCCATATTCCACTGTGTAAAATATAAAATATCCTATCGCTCGTAGCACTAAAGCAGGAATAGGAGCGGTATCTAAAGGTTTCTTTTTTTTATGATGTCGAAAAATCAGTGATAGCTATACGTAGTTCCTGCTGAGAATATTTGTGCATATTATTCTCAGCTCTTGAATATTAGTCTTGCTGTATCAACTGTTCATGTAAAGCTTCTACATCTCAATCTGAAGTGAAATTCTGCCCTCAAATTTCATTGCTTGATTTGCATCTTTAACATTTTAGGTAATATAAGTAGGGCTGTGCGATTATGGCAAAAATCATAATCACGATTATTTTGGTCAATAATTGATATCACGATTATTAAAAACGATTATCCATTTACTTTGAAAACATCCATATATTGAAAAAACAAATGTGAACAGTATGTTTTTAACAGTTGATTACCCTGAACTTTAAGTATAATTCAACTGAAAAAAAAATAAAAAATTACATTTTTTTTTTTTTTTTTAATAAAAATAATAATCGTTTTATTTAGATTACATTGTTTTCGTAATCGTTGCAAGCCAAAATCGTAATCGAGATTAAAATACGATTAATTGCACAGCCCTAATGTTAAGTCATTCCTTAAATAGATTGGTGTTCAAATATAACAATTGAAGCCATGACGAGATCATGTTTTAAACTTAAACTAATAACTAGACTGCTGCTTGGAGAGCCTAATGATACATTCATGTGCTCTTTAGTTTAGATGATCCCATTGTCAGACTTTGGTGTGTCCAAGAGCTTTACGTTTGAAAGTAGAAACAACATGGATGCAACAGAAAAAAGTGTATTTTACATTGCTCTGAGCTCTTAAGAAAAACTTGTTGATAGCTGTTTTCGACTTGTTGTTTTGGCTTCCCAGAGGAATTGTGTCACTGCAGGGCAAGTGCCATGCCTTGCGATGTTTACAAAAGTGAAAGATAATTTGTGTGTCCACCCTGGGATACAACTTTCCTCCAAAATGTAATAGGTTTGTCCTTGGCCAATGCGATATCCTTTCACCGAATCTCATGAAAAAGGAGTCCTAATCCTGTAAACATGCCCGATTGAACATGACTGCACTCTTAATATATGTAACAGTTAATAACTCTTTTCCAGACTTGTATTTAAGTTTGTTGCTGATGGAAAACCATTTTGAATATTTAATGCATTCATTTTGTACACCAGAGTCTAATTTGTATCCATTGGCATGCCTTCAAGCAGAGAGGGGGTATTTAAAAATTGCAACAAAAATGCAAAATGTTTTTGGCTGGACTGACTCCAGACAATTTGCAAGTCAAAGAACTGGACAGCTCTCGCTAACATGGATAATAGGTGTCAACATTGTGTGTGTGTGGACACCTGCAGCTTGTTTGTTTTGACCGTGGACATGTTGAACACCTATTCGGTCAAAGGCATATAATCAGACATGTCCAACAACTGCTGCTCGGCCAGCTTATTGTTCCCTGGCCAAAGCCCACTGAGTCCTGTTAAATCAGGCATTTCAGCAATGCAGGGATTTTCTGCCTTTTTTAACTGATGTGATTTAAAAATGGATTGAGTCTGTATTGAATGTAGCTAATTGCCATCCGAGAGAATAAGCAGATGTTATGACATGGTGAAGATTTTCTTTTAAGGAGTACCATATGGATCGTTTTTGGGCTCAGCATAGCTCGATACCGTATTTCATTGAATTCCTTTTAACCCATTGATGAGCCGGTTTGTGTTAAAAGGGCCTAAATCATGATCTTTTTCATGTACATTTTGTGTCTCTACTGTGAAATGTTTACATGCTTTAATGTTCAAAAAGCTCTTTATATTTCTCATACTGCCTGTGCTGCAACACCTCTTTTCACCCTCTGTCTGAGACCAGAGCCCAGTCTGCTCTGATTGGTTAGCTGGCTGGCTCTGTTGTGATTGTTCAACCTCTAAGAGACGCCACTTAGCCTATCACGTACAATGTGTTGGAGCGCTAGCCTCTGCAGATTATTTACATGCACAAAAAACGATATTGCACACTACAGGAGAGGGAAAACCCCAAAAAGCATATCAAGTTCCCGTTAACTCGTATGGTAACTCTCCATTTTAAAGCCACATAAAAACAATTATGTAGTCTATGTGTGTTTCTCCTTCTTGTTGTTGTTTTGAGTTTGTTCTCTCCTCCTGTGATTTGTTTAGTAATTATCATACAGTGTATGCAGCCGGGTGGCAGCAGATCTCCGGAGAGCTGGAAATTAAATTTGGAGGAGGCAAGTTTACACAGCTGCCCTTCCTCTCCACCGCAACACGAGCAGAGATCAGCTGCATCTCCAAAAACCAAACTCTCTATGGCTGGTTAATGCGTCACTGTCTTGATCAATATGGTAACATAAATGTCTTACTTTAGCAGGTGCTTGCCAATCTGTTTTACTTTATGTACAACATAATCATTCCCAGCCTGTTTTTCACATACTTTCTTGTCTAATGTGGATTTTGCTTCTTTATAAAACAGATGTTGGTATGTAGAGAAGAGGGGATGTTAATTAGTTTTAGTTTCTTATTCCCACAGTTGATTTCTGTTCTGCTGGAAGATAACTTAATAACATCGAAAAATCATTGCTTTAGTTTTAAGTGCACAGAGATGCTTTGGAGAATATTTGTAGGAGCTTGTTTTTGAAGTTATACACAATTCAGAGCAGAAAATGATGTTGGATTGAGAGCCAGACAGCTATTGATTTATTTTTCTCCTGTCAGTGAGTGTGATGAACAACAGTGTCGGAAAAAGGTGTTGAAAGCACTGTGGTCCTCTGGGCGTAAGGATGTATGTGGCATTTGTCGATCCGGACGAGGAAATTGCGACAACATCATCCACATCCCAGTCATGGATTAGGTAGACACTTTAACCGGGCCTGGGATTTGTTTTGTCAGGTGCTTTTGAAATGATTGCTGTTCAACAAGCAGGAATAGAATCAGCCAGGACAATGTGCAAATGTTCTGTCAAGAAGGAAACTGATTGCATGGACAGGTCCTTTCGCTGCGCTGGTGCTTTTAGTCACCTGTTTTATATAATTCTTCCTTTTGAATTAGATGTAACTTCCACGACAATGACAAAAAGCTCAATTTTAGAAATAGATAAAGGAAAGCTGTCTGTGCTCAGTCCCATTCTGTCAATCTGGGATCAAATCACCGTTCATTGAGATGTTTCTCAGCAGTTTCATGACTCTGACAGAAGGTGAGCAGCTGGTTCCCGTCTGCACAGCCGCTCAAACTAATGGGCCGGGGTCGGAAAGCTGACAAGTCTAATGTGGCTAAAGAATGATGCAACTAGTCAGCCATCTGATGTAACATCGCAACAGCAGCTTTTATACAATACTCTACCTTTTTTTTACTTTTTATCAGCATCTTCAATAAACATATGGGTATGTTGTTTATGAGTTTCACTAAAAACTGCAGCAGAAACTCATTCAAATGGTAACAACAACCCTAACCCTCCATAGGCCAAGGTGACAGACCACACCTACTGTTTGTTATGGCGCGTTTCCACTACACGGCCTCGCTCGGCCCCGCTCGGTATGGCTGGGCCTCGTTAGGACTGGCTCACTTTATGGCGCATTTCCATTACAGTTTAGGAACTGGGGTAGTATCTATAGTATTGCAGTGTAGGCGGAGCCGTGACGTGATCTTCAGAGAACCCCAGAAAAACAACACAGCCGTTAGCTGTTAGCACTCAGAGCTCACAGCTCCTCATATATGTTCAGAAACTAGACAAAAGTTAAACAAGTACAAACCACAGACTGCCTGTGTCATGGCGAATACAGTCGCTGCTTTATTTATGTCTGTATAGGCCGTTGTTGTGAGTGTGGACGGTCGGAGCATATACTGCGTTAGCTTAGCCAATCTCCATTTAGAAAACAAGCATTTTGACTTGACAAAGCATTAATTCATGGAAATGTCATCTTTGAGAAGTCCTATTCCAACTGAGTGTGTTTGCATTTGAAGATAAGTAAGAAAAAGTCCTGTCCATGTCGCAGTGTTCATGATTGTTCACATAAAAGAAGCGCTAACACAATCAGTAATAGCAAACTTAACCTTGTGTTAAAGAAGATGTTCTGCACCAAAGACAAACGTTCAGCACGATGGCAAACAGCGCTGGAGAAGTATTTTTCAAGAGGTTATTAAATATTTACAGGGGAAAGTTAAGGACATTGGCTGGAGGCAGATAAGGCGTCGAGGGGCATGGCTGCTTTTCGCCAATTTTTTTGTTTAACTTATCTTAGGGGGGTGATTTTTGAAAAGCAAGAGAATACAGCTTTGTGATGTTGAGATATATTTTCCCCCGGTTTTCAGTTTTGTCTGCAGCATAAACAGAAAGTGAAGCTCCAATAATGAGCTGTCCATTGTCCGCAAGCCATAATAAAAAAAAGCATATAAAGAAAAGTTTGGCGTTGTGTGGTTTGTGAATTGCACTTTTTGAAATGCATTCACTTGCCCTGACCTTTAGCTTGTGTAATTGGGTTATTGATTGACACCGTGGCTGCTGTTTGAAATGTCCTCGATATGGTGACGAGTGTAAATAACACATTATTTGAGAAGGATGCTGTGCAGTGGGAGCGAACATTTGGGGTTGTGTGAGAGAGCTCTTAATGCCATTTCAGACAGCGTTTTGTTCTCTATGAAACACATTGGATTGTTTCCCTCTTCTGTAGAAAATAATTGTTTAATTGCTTTGATTAGCCATATGTATATCTAGAATTTAGGAGATTATGATTGGTGTTGTATTAGCATCTGGTTTCTGTGAACGCTGTGTCAGGGTAACATTTTCGAGAATGTGTTTTTGAACATTGCAGGGTTACAGTATTTGTATCACATTTTGGTTCAGATTGAAAATTCTTCTCTGAATGTCATAGTGATCCATCCTTTATTAAAGGTCCCATGTCATGGCCATTTCTACTGATTATATTTCCATTGTTGAGGTCTACTAGAATAGATTTAAATTGTGCAATTTTCCAAACTCACATTGGTTTCTCATACAGCATCTCTGTAAAGTATGTGTATTCACTCTCTGTCCTAAACGGCTTGTTGGAGCTCCTGCCCCCCCCCCTCCCTGTGAGCCCAGTGTGCTCTGATTGGTTGGGACGTTGCGAGGCTCGCTGCTGCTCGCTGCTGTTAGTTAGCCAAGGGATCCTGGTGTGTGAGGTGCTCCGCGGATTGGTCCATTTGGGCCAATCCGGTCATTTGTTGTTGATTTGGGTGTTCACACGTCACAGAACCCAGGAAGCAAACAATGGAAAAAGAGAAATCTCCAACAAGGCGTTCTGGGGCAGCATAGACAGGTCTTTTCTGTGTTAGAGTTTTATTCGCTACAGGGTGTACTTTGAGGGTTTGTGACTCTGCAGACAGTTTACATGCATAATAACCTTCATAACACACAAGGGGACGGGTAATAACCGGAAAAGCATGACATGGGCCCTTTAAGTGAGAAATGTCATCTCTCCCACAAAGTGAAATGACCTTAAAACTACATATTTGATAAGATTTGTTTTTCAGGCGCATTACTTGCTTATTAAAAGGCCTTTTTCACTGCAGTTTACAGCAACACTGGGAATAATTGTATCACCAACACCACTACTAACCACCAATGTTTGCATGGGGCCAGTAGCACTGCCTCACATCGTGATTGTTGTCCAGAGTCATTGATTTTGTCCACCTCTACACCCACCAGTGCAATGTTAATCTCTCATGTTTGAAGGGGATTATAGTGGCCCCCGGGTTAATCTCAGCAGGGGCGGCTGTGATCATCCATTAGTATTAGCACAAAGGTAGCCTGCAGTCACTGGGTGTGTTATCTCATCCAGCACATGGTGTACGAGGAATATGCTTCCTTTGTTTAGGGAACACAGGGAAAGATTTTGAGTTTATAACAGAACCATTGACACAGATGGTTGAATTGCCTACAGGAGAGCACTCCAGATTGTGATCTCTGTTTAAAGAATACAAAGAAGAGCACAAGTAAATACATAAAAAAACTAAAATCATTTCAGCATCAAAACCCAAGTCAGTGCAGAAGGTGTGACTCACATTAATACTGGACCCAGTGAGGCTTTAACAATCATTTTAAATGCAGTGGTGGATGAATTATTGGCATCAAAGTGTAATTAAAGTACCAAAAGGAGAAGTACTCATTATGCACAATGGCCCAATTCAGAATAATACAAATGATATGTCTTGGCTATAATTATTGATGCATTAATGTGTTTCTCAGTTTAATGTTGCAGTTCGTACGAGAGGAGCTTGTGAATTTCACCAAGGAATCAGTCAAGTTTATTTTAACCCATAAGTAATTTTTATATTATATGTTATCTCAGTCCTCAAAACTCAAGTTATCAAATAGATGTTCTGGAGACAAAATTACTAATATCTCCCTCTAAGATGTAGTGGAGATATATGAAGTAGCAGAAAATGGCAGTACTCAAGTATTATTTTAGATATATATACTATGTGAGTTTAAGAGGTCAAATCATTGGTTATTGTGCATTTTATTTGTGTAAAGAATTCAGGGTTTCCCACACATAGACTTTACTTGGGCCGCCCAGGTATATTGACGCCCGCCAAAGTATATTTCGCGACCCATTTAGGTTTAAAAATGTTGTATCCGTCCGTGAGCATGACGCCATCCGCGATCGATTAAGTAGTGGACAACGGCCCCTCCTTTACCTGTTTGCTCCGCACTCACGTGCAGTAACCCCGCTGCGAGGCTCGGGCGAACAGTTCATGAGCTGCTTTTGTGGCAGACTACAGCGCCACTTACAGGCCTGGCATATGTACTACAGCGTCTCCAGCGCTTTCGAGCGGCAATGGCCGGCCGTGGACCAACCCCACATTCCCCTGATAGGTGGCCCAATAGCCGTAGCGCCACTTTCCTGACGTCAGTAAAGTGTTCAAATCTGGATCAGTTTTTATCAGATCCGTTGCAGCCCCTTTTTTAGAGATTTGGGTATGGAGGAAAATAGAGAAGGTTAGCAACCAACCCTACCGCCACAAGTATATTTCAGATCTGTGGGAAACACTGGAATTAGTATAATACATTCTGTGCTTTGCTATTTCTATTCCTTGCTATTACTCTTCGACTTTCCACTGTCCCTGTATTCCTAAACCTTGTTTTTTCCAAGAAATTGTACATTCACACCAAGACCCAGCCGAAAAACACATTGTAAACCTATTGTGTCTGAGCTGAAAGAGAGGGAGCTATCCTCTGGGGAACAGATTTATTAGACTTGTCCGTCTTTTTGTCTGCGGCACACTAACACAATGAATCTGCTTCAGAGCATTAAGCGGTTATCGACTTATCAACGGGCTCCAAATCACACTGTAAACTTTACAGTTACAGGGTGTCCGCGGGGTCTTAAAAAGTATTAAAAGTTGATAAATCAATTTAGCGAAAATGAAGGCTATTAAAAAGTATTAAACGACATTTTCCAAGGTATTACATTTTGTAGCTTGTTTTCAATAAGTATATAAATTGTCCAAAGAGGTTGTATTCTACAGTCTGCCTGAATGTAATCATTGCGTAGGTGTGTAGTGTGATTCTGTGTAGTTTATTTATGGCATCCCGTTGGGTTTGACGTCATCTGAACAGGACATTGCACGCTCACTGCTTGATAGCGCGCGAAGGTCCGTTTACGCCGGTTGTTAAACAACATCGTTATGGGGAAATGCAAGTTTGCGTCCAAATGGTTGGAAGATAAGGAGGAAGGACAATCAATACTGTATATAGTAAATGTGAGGTAGAGTGTGTCGCCAAGGTAACCGGTTAAAACTCAAAGTGGCGATGAGGTCTTAAAATGTATGGAACGGGTCTTAAAAGGTCTTACATTTGACTTCAGGATTCCTGCATATACCCTGATTTATATATTCAGTTTAATATTTAATATTCCATCCCTCACATACTTGTGCATATATAATAACTTGCTTTATATTTTGTAATTGTTCATTTGTAAATTCAACACGTATATTTTCTACTTTCTTTAATTTGTATTATACAATGTCTTTTTATGCTGCTGCAACACAAACATTTACCAAATTGGGATCAATAAAGTACCATCTTATCTTATCTTGAAGCATACCCTCAAGAAAGCAGTTTTTTCCTCCAATATAATTAATTTTAAACATTTATTAAGCTTTCGTTTATTATGGGTGCTTTCTAGCATCATTTGTTAAAGTCGTTACATCTGTAAACACAATGGTATCATTATGGTCAATAAGCGTTCTGATATTAAGCAGACACAACAAGTATGTATTATTATGTATTATATAAATAGTTGTGCAGCAGATATAGCCTGGGCATGCCTTATACAAGTGCCCAATCTTTCATTCAAAGCCTAAAATGTCTGTGTGTAATAGCTATCATTTGTATCTTACTCATTCAGAGGGAGATACCGTATTTATATCCTTTGAGAGGCAATCTTTTTTAGGAACTGGAAAGCAAATCCTATTTATGGCAGGGTGTATTTTGCAAGTGTTAGAAATTCAGAAGCAAGGCATTAACATAATACGTAAATTAAAGTCATAAAAATCATTCTTGAATTAATCTAGATTGTTTACGAGGACATTTTGTACAGGTTTTCACTGCTCTTATTGGATAAAGACAAATGCAGTGTGTACCGTGTGTATATATTTTGGTTTTTATTTGTTTTCTTAACCTTAATTTGTTTACCGCAAACATTTGTATTGCCCTTTTATGTATTAAAAGTTAGATATGCCCAGAGGTGGGGACTCGAGTCACATGACTTGACTCGAGTCGCATATTTTTTGACTTGAGACTTGCTTGACTAACATTGATAAAAGACTTGACTTGACTTTGACTTGGTATTCATGACTTGAGACTTGACTTAAGCTTGAGACAGATGACTTGAAAGGACTTGACTGTTTAAAATTTAATATTTGCGTTTTTGTAGTGAGATATTACGTTTAGTTTTTTCGAAAAACGTGATTGGGTGATTATAGCGCCATGCGCGCAAACCTGGCAACCCACTAGACGGCAGGAGCGTCAGTTAACATGGCAGCGGCTAGCGTTACTCCACAAATAGTCAAGTTTGGATTCAAGGATTATGTTGTTGATGACGCTAATAAGAAGAGAACAGCGGTATGCAGGGTCTGCAGCATAAAGATCAGTGACACGACCACCACAACATCCAACTTCATTCGTCACTACAAAAAAAACCCACAGAGAAAGGTGCGTGAATGTGTTGTGTTAGCTAGAAAGCTAACGTTAAGTTTAAGCTACGTTAGACTTGGTTTCAAATCGATGAAGCATTACAAAGAGAAGACAAAACGGTAAATTAACACTAGAACTGCCAAGGGATTCATTTTGACTAACCCTGATACTGACGGGCTGTCAGGAGAGAGAGAGAGAGAGAGAGAGAGGGAAAGAGATGCCTCGTTTATTTCCCCTGTGTTATCAGAAGTTACTGTAAACTTTTGAATAATGTAGTTCATCTACTTTTAGTAGTTTGTTTAAATGTTTTAATTATGATGTTTTTGTTTGTAGAAGTGCATCATTCCTTGATTTATTGTAAAAATGAATCTGAACTTTTTGATCTGTTATGATGATAAACTGAACAAATTAAATGATTTGAAAATGATATCTATGTAGGTGCTGACGCTGTTGGCGGTTCTAGTGTTAACAGACATTTAAATTAAATATGTGTAATGGCAAATGCCATATACGATTTTCTTACCTGGAATTCTGCCTTTTTGAACAGACTTTTTGATTGAGTCCTAGCTATATTGTCTGCAGTTCTAGGGTTAATATGAATCTAATATGATTGTCATCGGTCTAAATTAGATTTCAAATGATTAACTGTGTATGTAATGAAGATCATAGCCATTTTCATAACCACTGTCTTTTAACTGATTTAAATGCGGAAACTGGGCTTATTCATCAGAATTTCGTATGACTTGACTTGACTTGACCTGAGCAATGACTTGACTTGACTTGCTTGACTCTCACCACAGTGACTTGGGACTTGCTTGATACTTGTAGGTCAAGACTTGAGACTTGCTCATGACTTGCACATGTAGGACTTACTCCCACCTCTGGATATGCCAGATTATAACACCATAGTTGAATGATTAATAGTTTAAGTAATAGTTATAGTTTTGTCATATGAAGTTTGTCACATTTTGTATTCGAAATGACTATATTTTAGTTTATTTTTATAATTGATCTTTAAGGAAATCCCACACCTGGACTAGAGAAAAATCAAGTCAAATTGTTTTCTACTTGGAGAACATGCCGTACTTCACAAAGAGCAGTGGTTCCACATTTTAGTCTCCTGTTTTCCTCCACATGCTTTGAGACAAAGGGAAAATGACAGAGCCCTATTTCCTCCTGTGGAAATATGGATTGCACCAGATAATAATAAATTAATAATACATTTAATTTATATAGCGCTTCTCATCTGCCAAGACAAATCTCGAGGCGCTCAGATCAAATGCAACCTGGTTATTTCAGGACTTTAAAAGGGTAACAAATCTCTGATCTGCAGCCGTTCAATGGCCTGTCACTTTGTCTGTTTGCTGTTGTCTCGCTGGACTCTAATAGTTGGTCCACCTCCCTCCAGGTTATTGACTTCAGGGAAAAGGTACTGCTCGGTCCTTCCAATGAAAACAGACTTTCTAACAATAGCATCCAGAAAGCTGCTGTCTCAAAACCTCTAAAGTGTCTGTGAAAAGTATATATATTCAATAACCACTACCTGAGTTTTTTTAACGAGCTTTAAAGGTCCCCTATTATACTGTTTTTTATCAATATATTATAGGTCTCAGATATATACAAACATGTCTCTGAAGTGTTTGGCTCCAAATACCAAACAGATCATTGCAGCATCCCATAATCCCCTCTGTTTCAGCCCTGTTTCAAAAGTGCTGATTCTCTGTCTGTTACTTTAGATGAAAATAAGGAGCCCCTCCCCACGCCCCTCTGAGAGATATTTGGTTAAAAAGAACACAATGGTGCTCTAGGAGGAGATTCAGGTGATAAGGTGGGGGGGGTGGGGTTACCTTGGTTGGTGATTGGCTAATGGTTACAAAAGCAAAAAAACATGATGACATCACAAAGTGGCCAAATTCTGATCAGCTAATTTTCAGACAGGTTTTTATATAAATGGATCAGGACAGAAAGTGAGAGAATCTTTTTTCCTGAAACTTTCAGAATCTCTTTACACAGAGGGGACACATGTTGATGTAGAAAAGACAGGATAAAGTGGATTTTGCACAATAGGTGACCTTTAATGTTCAGTTAATGCTGGGACAAGCATGTATTTTCTGCGTTGGGTTTTCTTGCCACATCAGACTATTTTGAAGATAGCAGCTGCTTGTGGAAGTTAAACAGCATTAAGTAGCCGTTTTTCGGACAACATTTCGATGTTATCTTTGTCACCAGAAAGGTTTAGTTAAGGTATAAAGGTAAAAGTAATAAGAGCAGTGCTTACACTGTCAAACTGCTGGTGAGTGTTTTCATTAAGAAACACTGAATGTTAATATCACTTCTGTTTGTTTACAAGAAAGCGCCACAAGGCATCTTTAAGGTAACCTTGAAATAACTAATAAAGAGCGGAGCTTTATTAAATTGCGTTTACATACATACATATAATGTGTAATACAGTATTAAGTGACTCAATAAAATGACTAACAAAGCACTTGTATACTAATAAAGGACTGGCTTATCTAAAGCTAGTTGAGTAGCACTTGAAATGTTTTGGCTCTATGAAACCTGATGTACTTATATGATTCTGTTTTCTTCAAGTTTGTATCTTCTTGGTCGAATGCACTTATTGTAAGTCGCTTTGGATAAAAGCGTCAGCTAAATGCAATGCAATGTAATGTAATGCATACAAGTATATATTTTCAACGCAATATGTTTTGATTTAATAAGTAACAACATCTACAAAGTAGGGCGTCTGATGAGTTTGCTATTACTATAATTATGTTATTATGTATATTTCCCAAGACAGGTAAAGTAATTGGTTTGTTATACAGTAATTACAGTCCTTTGAGTTGGCTTTAATTTGATTTAAATTTGTATCTATAAGCCGCCCTTTTGCTTTGCACCTCTGTACGTTTTTTGCCCCCTGCAGTCTGACGCTTGCAGCCTCTGATTTGGAAATGAAACGGCAGCCAATTTATATGCAATGGAACATCATTAAAGGAAAATGATTGTGATGGATGGGAGATGTGTTCTGCAATGCAATGCAGGGTTTGAAGGTCTGTTTTGCACTTCAATAATAAAGCTCTTGTTTTGTATGTGCAGTCACTTATTGACGAGGCTAACAAAAGTAATGAAAGCCAGAGTACCACCGGTGGCCCTTTTTCATTTGGAAAATAATTAGAAGGTATTCTATTTATTTATTCAGAAGGTTGTTGCTATGGCTCTGTTGGCAAGGATAAAACAAATGTCCCTATTGTGAGAATTAAAAGCACAAACATTTGAGCAAGATTAAACAAATGTAGGGCAGTGCATTTTCTAGGGTTGACTATTTACATTTTGCATTTAGGTTGAAAGGGGCCCTATAATGGTTTTTTTATGTTATCTTTCCAGTAGTGTGTTACTGTATATAGGTTGTTGTGCATGTGAATGGTCTGCAAAGGCTAATATTAGGCTTCCAGAAATGCCTCAATTGGACTCCTTTGTAATTCCGGGAACATAATGACATCAATATGTAACACTCGCGCTTGTATTGGCTAGCGATCCAACCAGTGTTTCCACCATACCAGGGCTGAGAGGGCGTCCACCCCGAGAGCGGGGGGGGGAGGGGGTGTGAAGTCGTGTCGTGTCACGTGACTTGAATTTTGAATTGAGCCGTCCCTTTATAGATACTATCTCTTTTAGTGATCGGAATTCAGGCTCTTTTTATTGAGCCGGATCATTTGGCTCGGCTCACTAAGAAGAGCCGGCTCTTTCGGCTCCTAAACGGCTCGAGTTCAAATGACGGCAAGACGCCCCCCTGGCGGAAACGCTGGTTCCAACATATTGTACATGATAGGCTAAGGAGCTGGACATCTATAAAGGGTTGACAAATCACAACAGAGCATCACAACAGAGCCGGCCAGCTAACCAATCAGAACCGACTGGGCTCTGGTTTCAGACAGAGGGTGAAAAGAGGTGCTACAGGGACAACATACAAATATTAACTGAAAATTAGCATAATATGTCCTCTTTAAGCTCATTAGAAGACTCTACAGTAGTTCTCCCCTCATATTTAATATAGTAATGAATTGACCAACCCTTTTTGATAACTTAATAAACCCTAGATGCATATTTCGTTTTGCTTTAAAGCCACAGAAATTGAACAAGTCGTTTCACGAGAGGTTATTTTGATATTTGTGCAGCATAGCATAACCGACTGCTTTGAAGTATTTCATTTCCATACCCGTGTTTCCAAGAAGAAAATATGTACTCTGTAGAGGTTCTTCAAAAAGACGCATGCCCTCTTTTCCTTCTCTCTACCTAACTGCAGTGAATAGCCTTTGTGGAGTGAGCTGGTTTCAAAGGCACACGAAGGGCGCCTCACACAGGTAGAGCTCCACAAAGCAGAAGCACACTTGTGTTCCCTTCGCTGTACACCTGAAGTGAAAAAGTCAAAGTGTCCTTGTATAAACCAATTTATAAAAAGTATAATTTCCTAACTTTGCCACCAGTGCAGCCTTTCATTTTCAAGATGTTGCCCACGCAGACTGAAACCACATCTAGTCATCTTATTTTGTGGTTGAAAACGTTGTCAACATGTGTTTTACTTTTAGGAAATATTGGACATTTTTCTATTTGTCTCGTGCTAAACCACTAAGGCGTTTGGTAAAGGTCACGGTCATTGTGAAAAGTCTAGATATAAAATAGGCTGTAAACTCCCTGTTCTTCATCATGGAGTTCGTATCTTCTACCTTGTATTGTGTCGAGACTGCAAAAGATAACGTGTATGCAGAAATACCAGGGGGCGGCAGTTTGATGTAGTCTCGAGGCAGGCTATTAAGTTATTTTCCTTCAAGTGGAATCATGAAGGGATAAACACTTGTACAACTTAATTAGTTCCAAACCTGCTTTGACACTGAACTCTGAAATAAAAGTTAAAACGTGGGCTGCAGAATCAAACAACATCACTCTATATTCGCTAAGGTTAATTGGTTTGACCCTGACTTGACTGAAAACGATTAGAAAACAACAAATCTCTTGCTATTCATTCATTCCAACAGCTTTACCAAACTCAGACACAAGGCCATGTAAGTGAGAAGGAGTACGGCATTATTTATTCCCATGATGATTGAGAGTTATTTAAAGGGGCCCTATTATGCTATTCCCTATCCTGTAGTTTGTTAAATAATGTATTTATTTGTGCATTTAAATGTTCTGCAAAGGCTAAAATCCCAAAGTTCCCCCCAGAAGGAGTTTCTCTCCAGCACACTCCCCTACTGTCTGAAAACGCCTCCAATGTACTCCTTTGTTTACTTCTGTAACATAGTGACATCACAATGGAAAACTTGCGCTTCTACAGTATAGGCTAGCGTTCCAACACATTGCACGGGTTGGGAAATATCTAAGCTATTGACCAATCACAACAGAGCCGTCCACCAACCAATCAGAGCAGACTGGGCTGTGGTTTCAGACAGAGGGTGAACAGAGGTGCTGCAGCACAGGCAGTATGAGAAAAATAAAGAGCATTTTGAACATTAACGCGTGTAGACATGTCACAGTAGAGACACAAAATACTAATAAGAACCTGAAAAAAAGCATATTAGGACCCCTTCAAGGCATTTCCTTAGGTTCACACATTCATGGAAACCTTTATTTGGTCCTGTACTGTGACGACAAAGATTCTCCTGAGAAAATCCTGTCGGTTTTCCAAACATTTCCCAGGAGTAGACTTCTGTTACCGGGCAACCTGACAGTGACAGAGTCTGGTCATCTGTTGCCGCCTCCACCCGTCATGCCTTTACATTTCTCATGTTCCACCGCACTGCTTTCATGTCCTCCTAAATGTCAGCCACGCATAAATAATTAAAGTGATGCAGGGACCATGTTTGTTGGCTTGTGTGTCATATGGTGTTTCACATTGAGACACAGCAGTGATGTGAATAGTGTAATCATGTTGAATCATAATATGTCAGACTGTTATATATTTACACATTTATAATTGTGCTTCCACCCTGCAATTTTCTACTTGTAATCATTTTGTATTCAAACGTGGAGTGCTTGAACTAATTTCCAAATAACGTCTCTTTTTTGTTTGCATTTCATGACGTTGTTGATACCCAGAGAGTAATTACTAACCTGAGATGTATTCATTTCCACATCTTGCTGATCTCCATAGTTGGATACCAACAGTGTCATAAAAGAGTCGGATTTGTTTAAGGGTTTGCAGCTCATTAACTCTAACATTTAAAACATACAAATTACGCTGTCATTAAGTCTAGTGTTATCTGTTAATACAAACACGTTTGCAAAACAGCTTTTATATGTATTTATCTCACTAAAAAAACAATATGATTAGGCTTGGGGACTACCGGATTACATTTAATGGTATTGGAAAATCAGGATATTTAAAAAACAGTAAATGTATTCCGTTACAGTTACAGTTTTTTAAAATGGGATTACTAGCAGCATTACATTTTTACAATACATTTTCAATATGTTCATATGATATTAAATATTTAAACTATATGTAGTAAACTAAAACGTAGCAATTTCTGTTTTCTTAGATTCTTTTTTCTCCCTTTTTTTTAACTGAAGTATGTGTGTTGTACACTTTCATTGTTGGTGTAAAGATTATTTTCTCAATTTGCTTAATGAATTATTTTAAAGAGCTAAGTAGAGGACACATTTTTGTTACTAAATATCTTAGTTTCTTAGGTTACAATTTTCTGTTGTCTTATATAATACTCTTAGGTAAAAGCCATCTCCTTGATACTTATTTTCTCTTGTATGTATTTGCATTGCATTTGATTGTGAGGTAATTCAAAAGAAACAGAACGTAATCAGCTCACATTCGTTTCTTATTGTGATTTATTGCTGATTAAATGTGTTTACAGGTTACTAGTAATTGTACAGATTACATTTCGTATAGATACGCTCCCAACCCTGCACATGATAGATTGCTAATGGATTTGTTTCCTCCTGCAGAGATACAAGGCCGGCAGGTGTGACGACATCCTCAAGTGGAAACCCCCCAATCTCAACTCTGTGGACTTTCGCCTGAAGATCACCAAAGTCGGAGGAGAAGGGTAAGTCACTGTTGCCAAGGAAACGCTCTCTGGGATGAGTCTAATAGCACCTATCATTTTGTGACACCCTGGAGTACTTCACATGTATGTGATGCTGTGTGTGTGTGTCGGTGTCAAAGGCAACGCTTTTATATTTTCTTTACCATCCAATCATATTTTATGTTTGCCTTTGGCTTTAGTTCTTCTTACAGTAATGCTGTTTCAGTGTTCCTCGTTTGAATCCTTTCACCATCATCGCCTCCATGTTCTTTTGTGCTCATTCCCAGAAATGCGCTGTATGTACAAAGAAAAACACTACTGCCATTTATTTTATCTTTCACTCTATGCTTATCAACCTCTGCCAGATTATTCATTATGAATTATTCAGATCATGATGTTTATCCTGCTAAACATTAGCGCTCTGCTATAAACAATTCTATACCTAGAAAAAGACAAGCAATACCTGGAGTTCAATACATCATTTTGAATGTATTCCTAATATGAAATAGAGAAGTGCATTAATGAGTCCTTGAACCCGGAAAACACTTTACCACTTTAGTCTACCTGGAGTCAATTTTTTTTTAAAGTGTTTGTGGCAAGAAGCCTGAATTAAAGTCTATGGTTAACACAAGCTTAATAGGTTTTGACGTTGTGTTCTGCCACATAAAATGTCAGTAGATACTCCAAAGATTGTCCGAAGACTGTGGGTGTTTCTCATTCTGCTGCAGAGCCACTATTTCAAGCATACTGCGTCATCGAGTGCCGCCGAAGTACTGTTCCAATCTCCGGCATACTTGGAAATCTACCGAGCCCGGCGTACTCCGTTTGGAGAAATATCGAGGCTGCACATGAGTAGACTCCGCGGTCTTAAAATCCCCACAATGCTTTGCGCACGGACCAATTTCCCCAAATCTGTGGCGGAAAATGTAAGGCGGGGCCTCTCATATGACGCACACCTGCACACTTGCTAGCCTGTTCCACTCTTTGTTTTCCGAATGCCAGGAAGGATTCTTGACTCGCTTCTGAAGCAAGATGCTCGGCAGACATGTGCTACCAAGCAAGCGTACTCGCGATTGAGAAACACCCTGTGTCAAAAGAAATCGCACAAGTGACTAAATAAACTACTACAAATCACACCGACACAAGTCTGCATTTAGCTTATCGATGGTGATACCGCAATGTTGTTTTTTTATAGCATTAGGTCAGCTAGTAGTGAGGCTCTAAGAAAGGTAACTGTCAGTAAGTGAACTTGGTCCAGAGTGAAATATTTGGAGTATTTAATAGATTTTTAATAAGACAGTTTGTACTCACATTAATGCTAATAAATCGTTCTGACATCGGTGATCTTTAGACATTTTCTAAAGTGTCACTGAGCAGGTTGACATTTTTAGAACTCGGTTAAACGTCTCAAACCACTATCAGATGGACTGATGTACTGCACTATTCCACATACTCACTTTATTTTATAACTATTTTTCTTTTTGTATTACTCTTACTATCTGTATTATTATTATGTTGCATTGTTGGAGAAGCCTGTGACATAAGATTTTCAACAACATAATTACTTTGTAGCTATGTTGGTAAAGAACCTTGAACCTTGAACTGCACCGACATTTTGTACAAATCTTCATTTTTCCCCAGAGGATTAATCCTTATACTTTTAATGATCCCCTAACTTTCTTTCCTCACCACCAGCAAGTCCAAGTTTTCCCCTTTGTCTAGTGAAATATCTCAACTACTACTATATGTATTTCTATCACATTTTTTACAAACTTTCACGGTTCTCGGTGGATGAATCATAATGACATTTGGGATATTTGACAAATATCATGACCCCTATTGGCTGGATTGTCATTTAATTGGGTACAGCCATTTGTGTAACTTTCAGGATGTATCAGAATAAATCCGTTTAATGATCAGGTCAACATTTTAGCTTCATCTGCAATGTGTTTCTTTGCTAATTGGAAAAAGTTTGCTTGCCAGCATGACAAAACAAAAAGACAATTGTAATTGTGAGCACGTTGGCATGCTTTTATCGCTAGGCACCACATTGTGCCTAAGTGCAATCTAACACTGTCCCTGTATTCCCACCAGCACAATGCACATCTCTTTTTGCTCTGTGTACTTCTTCTTCCGATTGTCTGTGAGTATTTTCTGAGTGCTTGCAAACAGACTCACTGCATTGAGCTTTCTGGTCACGCTGCTTTTTCCTGAGAGAGCCAGGTGACCTTCGTGACTGTCCCTGCTTTGTAGCCACGAGCCTGCCACCATTCACCAACAACAGACTGAGAGGATCATAGCAGGCCACAGTCACTCAATCTCCTCCGAAAGGCAGCCAACTAGGCAGCTTCTAGACTCCTCCCTGTGTGTGGGAGAACACAGACGATCATTGTTGCTGTTGATATTTCCACTGAAAAGATGAATTTAGCTGGCAGAGGAGCAGTCGGCAGACCTCACACAGTCTCGGTTTAGCTTCAAATCTCTCCTTAGTTGCTGTCTGAGAGAGTTAGATGGACAGACATATAAGGTGGCAACAACTGTTTATTCATCTGCCCACACAGTCAGTCCTTGAGTACGTCTTTGTGTGCCGCTGAGGAGTACGCAGCCTTGCAAGTTTTATGAACTTCTCCGAAAGCAGAGGCAGACGGTGATTATCGTGCGACAGGAAGAGGGGAGAGGTGGAAAAGAACAAAATGGAAAGATGAAGCAATCCCAGAACACATGCCAGTGCCCCTCCCAAGCGTGGAAGTGAACCGTCTTGAGAATTGTATAGAAAGCTTGAATAATGGATAATTTGAGACTGTGGGAAGAGGGGATTAGTAATGGTTGAATCATCATTTGTTAGGTGTGTTTGAAGGACATGAAGAAGGAGAATGGTACCTCCTGATTGGCTTGGATTGGCTCCCATGAGGCAAGAGTGCAGGCTTCATGTTACCGGTCTTTATGCACAAGTCTCATTACAGCGTCCCGATCTATATTTGGTGTAAAGGAACCCTGTCCGGTACTCTCACTTCTGACACATCATGTAAAAGCATCAAGGTGACGTTAACAACATATGATGAATGCTTTTATTGTTACGAATTCATCAACATTGGACCTGCAGAGCCACCACGATGTTGACATTAAGTTGTTTTGATTAGACCCGTCTCACGAAGTGCACTGACCGCGTCATTTTATTATATTCCACAATCAAGGGAATTCAAAGCCAACGTAAGAAAAGTGGAAATAAGTTGAACTGGATTTACATCAGCTGAGTGGCGGCAAATAAAGTGCCTACCTGAAAACAATGTTTCAGTGTCAGTAAAAAAAACAAAGGGTTGTTTGGCAGGTTCTTCCGTCTCAGCTTATAGTAGCCCGTATTTCTTGCTTTCCCAAGCGACATGGTGACAGAGGTGCAGATAACGAGTTTCTGGATTTATTGCGGGGTGTCTCTCCTGAGCATTGAGCCGTGAGTGTGACATCTCTGGGGGAAAGTTATGCTGGAGTTGTTGTTTCCATCCAGCTTTTCTAATTAAAAAATGTACATTGAAATGTTTGGATGGAAACGAGGTGTTCTAGGAGTCGCATCTTTTCCTTCAGGGATACCTCAGTACCTTGACGATGGTAGACAGACAGTGTGTGGTTGAGAGTTAGCGACTGAGGGTGGATACAAAACAACCGTAAAGTTATTTAAAATTCATCTCATTAATTGACTCTCTTGTGTAAAAATTGCTTTATTTTCACGAGCAGCCATTGATATTTGCAATAATCGTTTTGCAATATAAACATAACGGCACCACTGTGTAGCATAACATAAACAATAATTGATATAATGATAAAAACAGTGTTGTGTTTTTGTGAAAGTCTGATTTCTATATCCTTTATTTCTCTATGGTCAACCCTGAGTTGCAAACAATTGGCTATCTGGAAGAAGCTGCAGAAAATGTATATTGTTTAAAAAGATGTTTATTGCACTTGTAGTGTAATTCAGAGCGAGTGCATGTGAGATATCAAGAGATCCTCTGATCAGCCATCAGAACAACCATGAAGGATTCTGCAGAGCAAACATGCCGCCGGTCTTTGGGCTCTGAACCGGGAACTTATTTCTCTGAATGGATTTAAAGATTTGTGGAGTTGGCGCCACAGTGGCCCGACCCGGCTGTCTTCAGTTGGCTCATCTTCACAGGGAGCGTTTAGCCTGAACTCCAGCAATCGCATGAAATTCAATGTCTGATTGTTCCACTGTTGAACAATACAATATTTATTATATCTCGTTTACAGTTTTTTATTAAAAAAAAAAATTGTGTTTGTGATCAAATTTGTATTGAGATGAATACACAACATGTAAAAGCACAACTTTTTTTTTTTTTAATAAAATAACAAAAAGTACATAATAAAAATAAAAATTAGACAACAGCAATTACTTACAAAATATACAGAATACATATGTAAGCTAAAAATAATAACAATAATACAGACAAACAGAAATAAAATAAAACAAACCCAATCCCTCCCAGACATATAAACACACACACACACACACACACACACACACACACACACACACACACACAGTTTTTTATCAATTGATATCCATTATTCTTAATATCCATTTTCATCGTTAGAGTGATAAAGGAATTCATAGTTTTGCAAATTTGTATGGGATTTTATTGGAATGAACCAAATTATTAAATACCAATAGCCTAATCTTTAAACAGAGAGAACAAAGAAAGTATCAACTTTGATAAACCCACTTGTATGTTGATAAGGAACAAACACAATATTCCTTTGACACACATTTGTCATATTTTTACTGTTTTTGCTTTGGCTTTTTTTTTTATATCCTTTTTGACCGTTTCTTTGCCACTTCTTTTAAACATGACCTCATATTCTTACTTTGTTTATTAGCTTTCAATTATAAAATGTGTTTTTACAAGGTTATTTTTTGCTTCCATGGATATAAATCATTTCACATTATGTTCCGGCTGTTCGGTAATACAGGTCTGATTGCATGCTGTTCAAAAGGCTACCGTGACATTTAAAAGCATTTTGATTGATAAAGAAAAAACCCATGCCTGGTGCTGGTTCATTATTTCCATCAGTGTTCTGGATTGCTAAGGTCTTTTCATTTTGCCATAATCATCATCTGACCCTAACTCGAGGACAATTATGTTGCCGGGTCATTTCGGACGGCAGTATTTCAGGGCCTTAAACACATGTTGTGATTGTGCACAAAAAAAACGCCTATTGTAAAATCCTATCGATTAGATAAGTGTTGATTTTAGAAACTGTGAAAACTGCCATGATCCGTGGTGCACGTTAAGAAAAGTTTTCGACACGCAAGTTATTAATAAAACAAATTAAGGGAATGTACTTTGTCTCCTGAGGTCTTTACACGTGACGGTGTCCATCCCTGCTTGGCTGTTTGGATGTTTTATGTCTACGGCTGCTTCCTTCCTGCTTGTTCCAGCTATCATTACACAGGAGGGGGCCGCAGTGGATGTGGAAATGGTCTCCAATTTCAGCTCCAATTGAAATCTCAGAACAAAGTGCATCAGACCAAGACCCACGCTTTTGTTTAGCCATCAGTTTTGCTCAGTTACCAGCACCTATATTCGAACAGATATGAAACTGGTGCTCTTGAGCTCAGTCGGTAACAGCAGAGATGCGTAGTGTCTGGAAATAACAACGGGCACAGGGGGGTGTTTCTGGTGGAGGGAGTTAGAGAGCAGTGTGTTATTAAGACATCTGTTGGGCGTGATCTCTGGGATGAGTCACAAATACCGCACAGACACATGTTCAGAGTACTGAGAGACTTCTCCACATATAGATGCAGTCTGAGTTTACCGTGCTGAGGACTATCAGGTGGAGATACAAAACTAAAAAATGACCTTGTGCTCAATCTCTATTTATTATAGCTAGATTTATGTAAAGACTGCTACTAAAAAATGACTTAGCAACCCTCCTTTTTCCCTCTACGTTGTGGCCGCGCCCCTTTTTGGGTGAAATCATTTGCTGTAATTTGACTGTCAGTAAATACAGATTCTGACGCTAATCACATCAAAAAATTAAGAAAGTCCAATTACGAAAATCAGACACGCAATCAATGACATAATGACATTGGAGATAAATGATTGGTGTCGATTGCTGGTTTAATTTAAATCAATAGGGCATTGATGTCCTGTCAGCAGCAGGCTTACACTTAAACTGGGATTTCCAGGGCTTGTCAGTGTTTTGTATATTTTAATATGTGTCTCATTGATTTCCTTCCTCTTCGCCTGAAGCCACAGATCTCTTCTTTCACCATCTTTTTTTAAGTAAAAGTAAAGAAAATCGTTACTTTGGATCTCTTTTTGGTTGTTTGACAATACACGACACATCAGCTTTTAGGTATGATCAAACTATTTTTTCCGCTTATCTTTCGGGTGAAATATTTATAATTAAATCTCCAAGTATCCTTAAAGTGGACCTATCATGCTATATTTGAATAATATAGTGTAGGACCATACCTATATAAGGCATATTTATACTTTTCAAAATACCAAACAGATCATGCATTTTAGCCATGCCTCATTTTGCTCAATTTGACATTTTTTAGCTCTGTTTTTGCAAGGGCAGATTCAGTGAGAACAGCACCACCTACAGGCCTGGCATATGTACTACAGCGTCTCCAGCGCTTTCGAACGGCAATGGCCGTGGCTGTCTCCTCCTGATTGGTGGAGTTGGCCCAATAGCCGTAGCGCCACCGTCCTGACGTCAGGACAGTGTTCAAATCTGGATCAGTTTTTATCAGATCCGTTGCAGCCCCTTTTTTTAGAGATTTGGGTATGGAGGAAAATAGAGAGGGTTGTGTTTTCTGACACTTGGTGAGTTCCCTGGAACACCGGGGACACATATTCATGTATAAAAGACGTACAAAAGTGCATTTTGCATGATAGGTCACCTTTAAATTAAGTGTCGTAAAACATAGATTGCAAATCCAATTTTTGGGGGGAATAATTGCTACAAACTTCACAAAGTAGCAGGACACAACACGAAACAGGAAATAATTAGCTGGGACTGTTTTGTCTTCTTTTTCTGTCATTTGTCCATCATATTGTTTGTTAACCTGTATTAGTATTGTATTTGTTCCTGTATCAAATACGATTCAAACCACATGTATTATTGCCTTGGACTCCGAACGTTTGCATTCTGTAGTTTTCTATGCAGAGACAGAAGGGCTCTGAGAGGTGTAATCGCACATCTCTGCCTCTCTGTTACTAGCTGGATAATTGAAGTGGTGTAGTGATTTATTTGCACCATTGTTACCACTCTGATACTGTTGTGTTGAGGGTGTTAACCACGAGCTTTTTGTCTTTTGTAGGCTGCTGCCACAGACCGTCGGCTTGCTCTACGTCGGCAGCTATGACAGGCCCTTTGCAAAGATGAAGGTGAGAAGATAAATGTGTTGCTTTGTTGAATTCCTCGTCGTGCCAGCAGTTCAACCCCCTGTGCTCTTCCAGTTTCCCTTTAGCATGCCAAGATTTGAAGGTTGTGTTGAAGGTATTAAGTTCACTTTGCCAAGAATAAAGCATTAGGTTTTTTATTTTCTGATACCGTGTGACAGGAAGAATTGTACCAGTTTCTTTGATGTTCTTTTATTTGAAACATCCTGGTATAAAGGACAGATCCTTTTTACTTATTTCCCGATTTTAAACATATATTGTGACATATATTATTATATTGTGATCAAATTCTGTTTCCTGAACTACTGTAGTTATAATGAAAAAAGCTACTGTACATACAGTGTAAGCGATCGAGTGATGACCAGTGCACAAATGGAGGGTTTTTAGAAATACCCCAATATAATTTGTATACTTTATTTTTACAACTTAGATGAACTAATCACTCTTTATGACATGACATACATTTGAATAGAGAGTAGTTCTAACTCATACTTCTAACAAGGGCTACAACAGTTTATCCATTTCTAAATTACTCAAAGGAAAGTGGTTTGCAATCTCAAAGTGATTTGCAAAAATATATATTACATTACATTACATGTCACTTGTTAGACGCTTTTATCCAAAGCGACTTACATACTCAATACTGTGGACAATCCCCACAGGAGCAATTTGGGGTGAAGTGTCTCAGGGACACAACGACATGCTGACTGCAGTGGGGTTTGAACCTGTGACCCCCTGATTTGAACACCAACGCACAACCCACTGCACCACACGCCTATATATATACGCCTATATATATACGCCTATATACAGGGGTGCACACAACTTTCTGACCATTGTTAACGGGGGGGGGGGGGGTGGCGTCATTGGAGTACAGCGCTTCACGATTGTTAACGGGGGGGGGTGGCGTCAGTGGAGTACAGAGCTTCGTGACCGCGGCGCGTGTGAACGTTGTGATCAGCTGTTTTAGCGCAGGGCTGCTGTACAGACCGACGTTAACAGTAGCCCTGTCTGTGCACACGGAGACCGACTCTGTCGTCCGGTGATCTAACCGCCTTCTGGAAAAGCTTCACATTTACGTCGGTACGCAAATGCGCTTTGTGACACAAGTGACGGTACGCATTTCAGATTGTTGCCGCGCATGCGTACCTGCGTACCAGTTATGTGCACCCCTGCCTATATATATACACCTATATATACATTTCTTCTAATTTTTAGAAGTTGGTTTCGGATAAATGCTTCTTTTCTTTGTCCTATCCAAAATAACTGTAAGCTTAGGAGTCAAATAAAACAGGATTTTTAATTGTATTTCATATAATTTCATAGAAAAAAGATCAATCGCTTAGAAGTAGATCATCTAAATAATCGTTAGCTGAAGTCCTACATTTTGTATTCTCTGATTACATTCATTTGTAAGGTTTTGTTGTCTGTGATATACTTTACTGAAGGTTTGTCGGATGCATTTAACATCATGGGATTTAAAGGATTGATATTTTCTATATGAACACACTGCGTTGTATTTTATGTGATCACATCATCAGACCATTGACCACAGACTCATTGAAGTGCACTCCACACTAACAAGCATCTCATCTCCATTAGAAACCGAAACACGTGAGGAGCAACATGATATAAGTCTTTCATTTGTTCTATAATTTGCATTCTGATGCAGATTTCTATAATGCCATAACGCTATATGGATTAAGGGAATTAGCCACTGTGACTAATAGCCTCTTATGTGTTTGTGTAGGCCCACCAATAGTCACGCTTTGGTAACGCAGTGAATGAGTGTTTCTTTTCCCCCGGTGTTGTCACAGCCCATCGTAGTGCCAGATTCTCATGTATCAGCCCTGGGCTCAGTATCTGAACATGCTATAGACTAGTCTCTGTTTGCTGTTAAACCTCTAAACTCCTCTCAGGGAGACAGAGCAGCAGCCTGGGGTCTCCTGTCCACTCTCATGTTGCTGTTTTTGTTGTGAGATGTGTTTAACAGTCGCGCCAACTGTGAATATGCTAAAAAAAATGGTAATCAAATGCCAGAGCAGGACACGGAGACTTGTGGTGTTTTTGTTTTTGCATCGCCACTAAACACTTTAGATTTTCATTGCTTTGCTCCTGGGCTGTGTCGATCAGATTCAATGTGGGCCACATCCAGTGAAAGCATCAGGCTGCTGGAGAAATAGAAATCAAACCAACTTTTTCTGTAATTAGAAAATGTCATAACACGCATAAAAACCTTTTTTTATCGGCTACATTTTTCTAAATTAGCTTCTGGGGGTACCGACAGGAAATCGCTAAAAATGAATTTTGGAAGGGAGCTTAATGATGATTTATCACAGAAATAAAGTCAGTCCCAAAGCCTACTTTTGGTTGTTTGGCACTTTTACTTATATTTCAACCCCATTCAACCACTGCATATACTTTTTCATTAGTGAATCAGAAGTAGTCCTATCAGCGAAATGATGATTTAACTTAGCATGGGCGTGATTTATGGTAGAGACAGTGGGGGCGTGTCCCTACCACTTTTCTGATTATCTATACATTTCCCCTGCACTTTTTTGTTACATGAATTGGATTTGCGTTTAAAATAAAACATAATATCCATCGGCTTTACAAAGTTTTAAACCCCTCATGTTCCAACTAAATGAGAAATAGTTTCTATTGGTGGTTTGTGTGCTTTTGCCTCGCCTCCACATGCAGCGCTATGGTTGGTGGACTACATTTAGGCTGTAAACGCAGAGCTTAGACAGAGAAGAGAGGCCCTCCTGACATTATTGCACGTAACATTGATTATTTATTGATATGAAAGACACTGACAGCTTTTAGAAGTATACAGACTAGTAACTGATTTTGACTTGCTAACCTTAGCGCTGTGCTAATAACAATTGATAGTTAGTGGCATAATGGTAGCTACTTAGCTGACATTAACACATAACTTAGTTGGACATGCTGTAGAGTGGTTTGTACTTTAATATTACTAACTCTAACTACTACTCTTGGTGTTTGCATTATACCCGTTGTGATGAACGCGTATTTGACTTTCTTCTCTTCAGTTTTGACTTCTATAAAAGGCAGAATTTGCTAAAGCCTGGTAAGAAATGGCTATTGATTCCCCCATTAAGGTTTAGTTTCTCCGCCTCATGGAGTCGGCTCCCTGTGCAGAACTTTACGTGGTCTGTGACTACAGCTCATTATTCAAACATAATTTGAACGCTGCCTGACAGATCTAGACACCAGAGACGGAGATAAGAGCAGCTCTCTGTCAGAGCCCAGAGGCTTTGATGAAGCTGTGAGAGCTAGGCAGCGAGAACTTCACCTGCCGAGTGAGGAAATGCCCCGCCTGTTTTTGTTTCATACCCCATTAATGATTTCGCCCTAATTCGTACGACTCTATATGCATCATTTAACGAGAGGGAGGACAAGTAGTTCTCCGTTTAATCAACATTTACACTTTCTGATTGGGCTGCAATTTGGATATTTAAATAGCTTTTCCTTTTCTCTTTGTCTTTTAGATTTGTGTTGCCCACAGCTTTTTGTAAATAACATGAGATGTGGGTTTGAGAACCATTAATACTGTCAGGGTTATTAAATGCACTTCCCACATAACACGCTCAATCATGCTGCACAACAAAACAAACTAATCAATTAAAAGTTTAGGAGGTAAAAATGCAATTCTGGGTAGTTTTGATCAACTTATTTATATAATTCTCCGTTTAGAAACCTGACAATGTAGGCCGCACTCACACATAATAAGCTTGTTTTTCACCATTCAATCCAAGCATGTAGGATAATGAACGTTAATATACATATTCACCAGAATTCACTGACGTCATTTAATGATTTCCCGAGGAGTCGTTGAGTGGCTCACATTTGTCTCTATTGTTCCAAAGCTGCTCAAGACGTCATATGGTTGTAATTGGCCTTTTTAATTATATTATAGCTAATAAAACATGTGTGATGTATATTTTAGTTTTCTAACTCACACTGTTTTCTGAGCCATTCAGTGGGGTTATGTATATTGTAGCTGACATTAATAGACAGAAGGAATTTAATGCATTCTGTCAGAAAGCATATTAAAAATTGAACATTAGTTTCGCCCATCAGCGCTGTTTCATCTGTTTCTTCACGTTCCTACTTTTGCATTTCCTCCCTTATACATTATTCCATCCAGTTGCTGGTTATTAAAATGGACCCGAGCGTTGCCGTGCCTCAGACCTGCGGGTCGGTTCTGATTAAGTCTCGTATGAAACAAAGGCGGGGTCAGTCGTAGAGCAATATACTGGAAAACAAAGCAGCTATGCAAGGAAATTACAAACGTTGAATGTTTGCTCATATATGCAGCTTTCTGCAAAAATAATATATATTAATGTAATACACTATAACACATAGTGCAGCAGCCCCCTGACATCCCAGTATTTGATGAAAAAAAGCAGGTTGACTGTCTGTGTTGAGCACAGCCGATAACAAAAGGTCTACATCCAATAGTCTGCAGATATTTGCTTTCATCCCAGCTTCTGCTTTTCCGCATGATACAGAATATGGTGTTTGTTTCATAGTGATGAAAACTCTTGGGCCTGTTGTCCCTGACTTTGGATGACAGATTATTTGTGGTTACATTGGCACTGTACATAGAGTTAATGTTGGGGAACTGGCTTTGTAATGAATGTGTTGATTCCAGAAAGTGCCTTAATGGTTTTTAAGGACATGAGCCTGTTCCTTAAAGAAATACATCAACACGGAAAATGGTGATTTAAGCAGTACATACATTACTCACCCTGTCTTACCTGGCATTTGTGAAGAAAAATGTGTTTTCCTTGCCTTCATGGTAAACAAAGAATAACAAATTGAGAATGATCTTAATGAACTATAATAAAAGGGTGCCTTGTTTAACAATAACGGTTTCATAACATGTGTGTACGAACTCACAGAACTTTAATATAAGTCTCATATATGCAGTCACTACTTCCCAAACACATGCACTTTCCATAGAACCTTACTATTTAACCAGTTAAGCCCCGAGCCTGTTTTTCAGGTTTCAGGCTCGAAAATGACATGCCCAAAACAAATGACTACAACTTCACTTCTAAAAGGGTTATATGAATAATTTCTTTTATCAAAGCAAGGTTACATCTGTGAGTTGGATGTAGAAGTGTCAGAATCAATATAGATTTTTCTCAGTCAGAGTAAATTCAGATGGAACATAGCAAAAAAAAGGTAAATTCTTACGTCCGCCTAAAGAAAAAACATTACTTATAGTGAAAACCACCCTTGAATGATGGGTTGGTAGACTAAAAGCTTTAGGAATCCAAACTATAACATATAATAAGTACCCTGTATCAAGATTGAGGCAAAACAAGTTAAATTTGACCTTTTTAGAGATATTTAGCAAAAACAAGTTCCAGGCGGAATAAGCTTTCGGCACATTTGGGTACATCTGGTTCCATCAGTGCCATTTGACCTTTTTCAGGTACCAGACTATAAAAAAAAGACCCGCCGACGGGGGCTTTGGGGCTTAACAGGTTAAAGCACTTTTACATAAACAGCACTTGAACAAGAAGCCTGCCTGGATGTTGTTTGTCATTATGGCATCTCTTTCTTTCATTTATTAAATGTTCATTCACTTTCGAGACATGTGAGTAAAAACCACATTTTCTTCACAAATGTAAGGTAACACAGTGTGAGTAAATGATAAACAAATGATATTGTTGTCCCTAATATTCTTCCAAGCAAGCTTTTATTACAACTGAAGGAAACACAAGGGAGCCACAAAAGTAGCAGGCATAAAACTCCCATTTCTTTCTGGTGTAGAAAAATAGAACTACATCCAGGGTTCCCGCGGGGGTCTTAAAAAGTCTTACATTTGAGTTGGTGAAACCTGCAGTAACCCTGTACATCTCATAACACACAAAAGTGACTGCCAATACTACTCTAAATTCAGTTTGGTATTGTTTGTAGTTCAGAACAAGCCAGTAAAGCATCAGAAAGACGGGTCTCTGTAGTGAAACACTGGCTGCTCAGGATTGGACTGCCAACGTCCCCGATAACTGGTGGCACACGTGCGCTGCCATAATGAGACAGATTTGAACGGATTAAGCACCAAGTGGTGATGAAAAATGGCAGCCAGCATGTCACCCTTCACCAGCAGGAGGAGATCCCAGTCTGCAGCCGAGCGCCCTGCCCGCCTGCGTCGCCCTTCACATTTCTCTGGCAGCGCGCTGTGCCGAGGCTTTAGCAAAGCTTTGCGAGTCTGTCGCCGCTTTAGATCGTCTGTTCCTCTCCAAACACACACATGTTTGATTTACAGTTAGTCTTATTAATGTGCCGTTTGTCTTCAAACTGAGATCAGAGAAAAGATGTTGTGGAGATATTTCATTTTTGTCATGTTTTGAAATGTTGACAATGACTAATTAGGCCTCAATGTCTCAAGGTCGGTATCTGAAATCAAATCATTAGCATCTCTCTCTCCGTCGGTCTTTCTTCCTCACACACACTTTTCTTTGCTTCCTGTGTGACTTCCACACCCCACTGTGAGCCCATATGTCCCACACTCCAGGATCACACAAGCTTCTTTATATGTAAGCCTCTTGCCAAACACTGGGGCTTTCCTGGCAGTGACTGTCTGACCTTCAAGGTGACACTGAACCCTGAAGGTCAGCTCTTTGTCTCTCCAGTCTGAAAAAACCCTTAAGTACACTAAATGTCTCCCAGTAAAAGGAGCACTCGTGGCACCATAGTGTTTTCCTTCAAAGTCATTTGTTGTTTTATTTATTATTTAAGCTGCACTTTTTGCTTCCCAGCATCTTTAGGATTTAGCATTTTCCGAGTCCCTCGACAAACAGACAACAGATGATCAAATGTCTTCTTTGACTCATGCTTGATCTTCAGTATTGTGTGCCGTTTTGATCAACTCACGCTACGATACAGTGTGCTCAGTGGGTATAGTTGGTTTTATTTTCAAAGCAGAATGTGATGCAATAGGTCAGTGATCCTTTGTAGCTCAGTAGGAGGAACTGGAACTCTGGCACTGCTTTGTTGAAGGCTGAATCACAAAGATACAGACTCGCTGTGTGAGTATCTGTCTGTATTTATCTCAAATGACAGCAGTTTTGGCCTAGGAGTCATTAAGATTCCTAAATATAGAATCTCTGTTCAATCAGCAGTAGAAAAGTGCTTGAAATCTTGAATCTTTAGGAAGTATTTTCAGTGGATGCAGTGGAAATGCAACAATATGTTTGATGTAATATGACCAAAGAAAGGGGGCTATGGTATTCCATTCGCCAAAAGTTATAAAACCGACAACTACCAGAATGCACTGGGCTTGTTTCCCTGCTGTCCTCACCAAGTCGCAGGTGCTTGACACCCAGCGGTTATTCCTCATTCCTTCAGTTCTGCTTTTCATTGTTTAATATCAAAATGTGGGCACAACAGGAAATTCAAGTTGGAACAGCAGCTTCTGTAAAACTGAGGTTATTAGATTTCTCACCATTGTCTGTCTTTGTATCTATTAATTATATTTAAAAGAGAAAGACATTAATCCTTAATGAACACAATGTTAGCTGTTGTCCTAATATTGCTCCGTTTAGTCACGACGTGGCATCATTTGTTATTCCTTCAACTGTTAATAGGTTTTGAAATGTTGACTCACTTGCATTTGTAGTCTCCAGAAAGTAATTATTTTTTTGTTTTTTACCAATTTAAATTATACCGGTGTATTGTAATAAAAATGTGAAACAAACATCCATCAACAAAATTAAGAGACAAAACTTCAGAAAAATGTTACAAAAACATCATAAAAAACATTGAATGCGTTTAAATGTTGCCCTCTTAACTGCTTCTAAAATGAACCAATGGTAAGTAGTAACATCTCAAGTGAAGATAATAATTTGCAGCATATTCATATCATGTTTGAAAAAAATACAGCTCCTCGTGCCAATCATTGTGAGCTGTTGGCTTTCATCAATGCAGCAACATGTCTCTGAAAATGTCTCAAAATAGGAAATGGTGGCAAAAAGAGAAACAAAAATTGCACTGCTGTCTCTCTAACTTCATGTCCTTTCATCTTCGTCTTCACAGGCCACCAAAGAGCTGAAACAGTACGACAACAAGATCATCGAGTGCACCTTCGCCAACAGCACCTGGGTGTTCATGAGGCAGCGGGTTGACAAGAGCTTCCCAAACTCCTACGACACAGCCATGGGTGAGACTTTCTGACACTCAGTTCCTATGATCTCACCGTCTCCTCTATCTGACCGAGTAACAGCCTGCGATTAATGGCTCCTTTTATCTGTCCTGCACATCAGGCTCCTGTCTTAGTTTGATTGTTAGAGTGTGTGTGTGAAGGGGCAGAAGATTTCGTGTGTGTACTTTCCAGACAGTCTGGATCTGTATTTGGTACCAACAATGCTTTTTTCAGTGAATTGGGGAAATATGTTTTGTTTCATCTCTTTGCCTTTGCTGCCAAAATCAAGAATTGCAGCATGACTTTATATCTATGAGGTTTAACTGTTGTGTTTTAAAGCTCTCATCAACATGTGTTTATTAAGAGTAAGTGAAAGGGGTCACTTGGGAGTATCAAACCCACAGCAAATCTGCAAAATCCCTTCAGCTCAAACGTGCGTTTTAGCGTGGTTTGGTTTTCCAGCGGTTGAAGCAAAGCCGACGGTGTATGTGTGTATTTATTCCTCTGTCACGTTAAACTATGTTCACGGTATTCCTGCCCTAAGATCATGGCATCGTCAAAACACATTTCAACTTTAAAATCAACCAAAACTTTGAGACACAACTTCAAATAAAAGCTGTCTTCTTAGTGCGTGAATAAGAAACTGTTATCTAACATGTCCACTATGACAACTTGTTTCAAAGGAAATAAATTCATCCTGCTTTTTAGATGACGGTTTTTAGATGCTGTTTGGACGCTTATCTTATCTTATTATTATACTTGATTTCTTTGCAAAAAATATATTTTGAGAGCATAAAAAGAATCACGTAGATGAAGCTTATTATCACTGTGCAAGATATTCTATCAGCAGTGTAATAACGTTCTTAATAAAACGAAAAGTATGATGTTATTTGACTGCTAATGGTTTGAAAACTACTATCTTTAAGTATCTCTCTAGTAGCTGAATTGAATTGAATGGCCTGAGAGAATGCAGAACAACACTTTACCACAGTAATAAACCTTATTTGTGTGCGGCGCTTATCTAAGTGCTGAGTTTACAGTGTCTGTGCAACACGGCACATTCAAGTACAAATTGAAGTAATAAAAACTACAAGCAAAAGCGAGAGAAAATACATAAAAATAATGAATTGAATCATAGAAGAAGATTTGAGAATAATTGAGCTTTTACATCCTCAGGCAAAAAGTATGTTGTATCTCAAATGTAAAAAGATAGTCCTGCATTTCTCCTCCAGCTGACAACAACCATAGATAAAGCTCTAAAAACAACACAGGGACATATTCATCTATACATTTTAAAAGAAAATTATAAAAAAAACGATTTACTCTGGTATGGTCTGCAAAAGTCCATTGTTCACTAATGACATCACTATGTAACACACGCGTACTATTTGCTAGCACTCCAACACATTATACCTGATAAGGGGCGTGTCATCTCTAAGCAGTTGACCAATCACAACAGAGACAACCAGCTAACCAGTCAGAGCAGACTGGTCTCTGGTTTCAGACAGAGGGTGAAAAGAGGTGCTGCAGCACAGGCAGTATGAGAAAAATAAAGAGCTTTTTGAACATTAAAGCATGGAGACATGTCACAGTAGAGGCACTAAATACATATATGAACCTTAAATTAGCATAATAGGGTTCCTTTATATGTATTATTCTTAGGAAAATATCACTCGCCACCGGCTTGAGCTTCAATATCAGGATACATGTATTTATTATCCTTGCAAGAATGGAAGTAGTCATCACATACAAAGCTGCATGGGACAAATAGTTCCCAGAACAGTGTCCTTCACATGCTGATATACAAGAGAGGGAGTTAGTCACAAGATGGAGGAATACCGGTTCAAAGCAGTATTCTGTGCTTAGTTTAGATTAGCTAAGACCCACGTCATAAATGATCATGCTTGTCATGTGTCTATCTCCATAGAGGCTGAATCATCATGTTAATCACATAGCTATCAAATGCCTAAAACAGTCCTGACGCTCTTCTAGGTGATCATACATCCGGTTACGTCCACAGCTACGTAGGGCCTTTGTTATCATGTGCTACTCTGATATTGGAATAGCCCATTCAGTATTTTCCCAACCATTATGTATTTATGTAGCATGTGCTAAAGTAAACAAAATACAAATCGCCTGTGATCCAGAATGCTGCATGCGACTGTCAGCATCTCCTTAGTAACGTCCTCCTGTGTTTGTGGTTTCTCTCCACAGGGGTGTGTAAAAGCATCACGGAGCCCGTCACTAAGGACATCCT
Source organism: Trematomus bernacchii (assembly GCF_902827165.1). Classification (NCBI taxonomy): domain Eukaryota; kingdom Metazoa; phylum Chordata; class Actinopteri; order Perciformes; family Nototheniidae; genus Trematomus; species Trematomus bernacchii. The sequence continues at coordinate 3,632,402 of NW_022987662.1, read as the reverse complement.
GTTGGAGTTCGTGGACCGCTACTCTCAGGCCGTCCAAGCCCAGAACCGGAAACACCCCCCAGACGCAGACTCTGAGCTAATGCCCCCTCCTCCTCCAAAGAGAGCGAACCGGGCCATCCCATAGCTCTCATCCGGACGCTCTCCAGTCGCAGCGTACACCACCAGCGCCCCCCCCCCCTTACAGAAAACAGACATTTCAAAGCTTTTATTTCCATCAGCACATTTGCTTTCACAGCCTGTAAATGCCAGGACTTTGATTGACTGCCTCATTAATTTACCTTGTAGACTTCTTTGTAGCTTTAATTGCTGGTGTTCTTATTAAAATGAAAATCATAATGGTTAGTTTATTTTATTTTTTGTATGCTATTTATCTTTTCTTTTCTTTTTTAAAGCCTGAGCTATTTATCAAAAGGGACGTTCTTTATCTCTACAAAACAACACCTCTCGATGCAGACCTTGTTCATGTTTTGTCAACAAGTTCCTTATTTGTATTGAAGGAGGAGTAAACATCATAAACGCTCAGTCTGCCGTCTCAATGCATTTTTAAAGAGGAAACGACTCTTCAAGAAGATTTTATTAAGGTTAGCAAAGCTGCATGTGCTTTTGGGTTCAATTAACGATGCCGCCTGGTTTTCCAAATGTCCAAACTAAAACGGATACAAATGAGATCTCAGCTCTGTGTTTCGTAACATTTTGTCCAAAGGTAGCCCATCTGTGTGGACGTTTTTGTTTTAAAGGCCATAGGGGTGGGCGGGGAAATGGCTACATGATTACATAGACTCAACAAACGAAATGAAGGAGCAGCAACAGTGAAATCCAGCTACAGATGGGCGACAAATAGACAGGAACAGGAAGGTGAATGGTTTTGGTGCTCTTTGATTCTCTGGACTTGAGCCAAAAGATGTTCACTCAGTTGATGTTCAGAGAGGGAGATGAAGGATCAGATAAAAACGTGTTAAATTGAGTTGAGATCTCGTGGTGAAGGACTTTTTAGAGAAACATAATCTCTCAATTTCCGTTGTCGCCCATGGGACCTCATTTCAACAAAATGGTATACTACAGTCAAAGACAAATAGTATGTTGATCCCTTGAATTGTGCAATGTGAACATATGATTTTGTCAATTTCAAAGACGGTTTTGCAAGTCAAGAAAGTTGCAGTTTTGTACTGGTACCAGTTAGTTATGAATAAAACCCTTGTGAACTACATCTCTCGTCTCACACAACATGTCGCAAATGCTATCCAGGTGCAAGTTTAAGACATCCATTAATGGTCAGGCCAGAAATGTTGACGTGTTTCTTTCACCTTTATAAGCACTGATCTGAAGACATTTTCTAAATTGGTCAAACTGGCTAAAAAAAGTGAGTTTTCTGATCATAAGTTGTCTTTTGGTACAAAGGACTACTTTTAGTTTTGTAGATGAAAAGTAGTCCCATGTGCCTAAAAACGAAATGCAGTATTATAAGAAAAACTATAACGAGCAAAATCAAGTATGATTGGTATCTGAACCAATATCAAGATTATATCAAAGCAATACACACGTGCAGTAAAATAATTATATGAAGTCACTTTAATAAACACAACCTGACTGACTTGATAGGTGTTATTTTCCGTCTGAACTAAAAACTCCTAAGTAGAAGCACTATTTTAGATTAACGTTCATGACTTCTTTTCATCAGAAAAGAAGTGTCAATTATTCTTCATACTGAATATAGTCTAAGGTCAGAAATGGGTTGAAATCTGCTCAGATCCGATTTTTAAGATGCTTCTTTTCACTTTATTTTACTCCCATAGAAAAACCTTGTTGCCAGGCAAAATGTAGCTTTTTCTTTTCTTACCCTGTTGCCCACGTTGGTGCCTGTTGCTAGGAGTGTCGCCCATCTGCACTAATTATCACTGTAGTGTTCGTAGAAAGGAATTACTCACACATACTTACTGGTGCATTCACATTCTTTGGTTTGGTTTACGCTATCAAATAATATCTCCATCTGTTTTATTTATTATTTGTATGTTTTTTTTATGAAGGACAATCTCTCTTCTTGGCTGGAAGATGCTGCAGCACTGATTCAACACTGAGGGAATATTTATATTTCGGTCTGACTAAAAAAAGGTGTGCATTTCATGGAATTGTGTTGTGCACGTTTGTTTCCAATCTGCGCCGCCATGCAGTGAAGCGGCTTATTTTTGGGCCCCCAGTGTCAGAATTGTGCTTATTTTAAGATAAAGGTGACGACAGTTAGTCATGCAGCCTGGAGAATTTAGATCAAAGTTACGGAATAAATGTAAGTCAGTGGAGTATGACACACAAGGGAGGAACAAATGAAGTGTGTGTGTATGTGTGTGCGTTTTGAGTTGCTGTCTGTTGGTGCCTCAGGCGACTGTTCTCCTTTTAGCTCAGAAAGATGATCCGTCTCCCCGGGCTCTCTTCCCCTCTGGCTGCACATGAAAGATGGCTGATTCTCATCAAAGCCTCTCACCTTTCTGACTTTAGGTTGCTGCCGCTGAGACATCGCCGCTCCGATGTAGCAGGTGCAGAAACATTTATGTCAAATTTTCTCTTCACTTAAATTCATCCTCCCATCCTATTTCAATTCTGGCTACCATTGTAGCTTCCTGATCTAATGTAACCTGTCAAAATGGACCTCTGCCTGCAGGCGTTTCTGCTTCCTTCTTCTTATGAAAACTTTATCTGGGTGGAAGGTTGTGAAAATAAACCAAACACATGAGAAGATAAATCCATGACAGAATGTTTTTTCTCTGGTGCAGGATGGGAGTGCCTGTATGGATCTGGGAAAGTAAACACTCTCTTTGCATGAGCACAGGTGGTGCGGTGCAGATTATGAGGCTCACTCTTTCCTGGCTCAGGTGTTTAAAAGCTGGAAGCCGCCGAGCTTTTGGCGATATTAAATCAGCACAGACAAATTGCAGGCCATTATCATCCCAATCTCATCTGATTTTTGAATAATGCATTTGTGTGGTGTTCACGATCTCTAGTGCAACCGGAGCTGCAGAGATTTCTGTGGGAATCTCTTCTGTTTTGATAGTATGAGCCTTCGACTTAATATCTTACATTTATTGATTAAATAAATGTTTTAAATTCATTAATTTTTACATTCTTAACACTCATGAGACAACTTCTTCCCAGCCTGTTTTAGCTTGTCTTATTGTGACAATAATACTATTTTATCTATGATAGCTTTCTCCCAACAAAGTGAATTAAAGGTGGGGTAGGTAAGTTTGAGAAACCGGCTCGAGATACACTTTTTGTTATATTCCATGGAATGCTCTTAACATCCCGATAGCAATGAATATCTTAAAGTGGACCTATCATGCTATATTTGAAAAATATATTGTAGGGCCATACCTATATAAAACATGTCTGTGAAGTTTTTTTTTCAAAATACCAAACAGTTCACCCATTGTAGCCATGCCTCATACTGCTCAAACCCCTCTTTTGCAGCCCTGTTAGAGAAATGCAGATTTTGGGTCCTTAGCTTGAAAAAAATAAATAAGAGGAGGCGGAGCTAATGCCTGATCAGAATTCTACCGGAGATAAAGTTAAATTCGGTTGTGATATTTCGCCATCCTGTTTAAACCACGTCAAGGATTATTTCTGAAACAGTATGGAGCTCAAATGCTTTTTCTCTTGCAGGTTTATCACAAGGTGAGTTCCTTTTTTATTTCCTGCTTTTTAAACATGTGCTCTTCAATACAGGTTAGCTCTGAGTGTTAGCGAGGCTTGCTAATGTAAACAAAGACGTCCAAAACACGTCGGGCATTGTTTCTGATAGCAACTTTCTGTGGGTCCGCCGCCGATTTGACGTCAGATCGGATGGAATCTGTATCCGCTCGTTGTACACCCGTTTTTAAAAGATTTGGGTACGGAGGAAAAGAGAGAGGGTGTTATTTTCTGACGCTGCGTGAGTTCCCCGACGCACCGGGTACACATATTTATGTATAAAAGACATCACAAAGTCACTTTGCTTTGACAAAAAATCCATACAAAAATTTCATCTGTGGAAGCCGTAGTACTGTAAAAAGCACGACCAACCATTTTAGCCGGCCCGTCTAAAATGACTGGATGGCCTACCTGCCTGTCAGCCTTCCATCTGTGCACAAACTTATCTCGTGCCCTCATTGGTCATGTGCGCGTTCGTGTGTGTTGGAGGAGGGGCTCTGTAAGGAAGTGGCAGATCTTTTCCGGCTGTGTATTTTCAAATTCTAGCGCACTCGAGCTGGTTTCTCCAAAATTACCTACCCCACCTTTAATAGGTGCATATTTTACCTGAAAGGGAATCTTTTATTGATGAAATGCCTCATTATATGTTCATTATAATATCTAACTAACTATTTAGTTGCATTTTCATCCTCAGGTTATATGCAGAATTCATAGAAGTGATCAATTCCACTGCACTATATAGAATAATCTGATGTATTTTAATAATAAACTTTGCTCTTGATAATGAAGTCAGAAAGCCCTGACCTGATTACCCTGCTGAAATTAGAAAAATGTAATTACATTGTTCAGCTGCTGGAGTCAGAGAGGCTCCACAAATCTATTATCGCAGATTCTCCTCCTCATAAACTCTGCTGAGGCGCGATGCCATGTGGCTACAAATGGATCCTATTTGGGGGAAATGGCGATGAAGCTCCATGCTCCTCCGTCAGAGGCAGCAATCAGGAGGCTATTTGTGACGGCAGACAGACAGACATTCTGCAGGTTTCATTTGTAACAGGCTGTCATTATGTTAATGTCTCATCTCTGCTCAAATGCAGATTTTAAATGAACATGACACAAAGGTGAGAAAACCTGAGGGTGACAATCAGAAACTGCACCTTCTGTTGCATATGACATACAGTCAAGGGAAGTTGCAGTTGGAGCATCTGTAGCGCTAATGAGCCTTTTTCTAAATGACTCTGAACATATGGGAAGGGTAAAGTTACAATCAATCATTCAGATGTAAAGAGATCAGTCAAAGGAAGGTAAGTAGTCAAATATAATGTTTTAGCCTAAATGTACACACTGCTCCTGCTATGAAATAACTTGGATAGCTAGCTTTGACTGATGTGTAGCTAATGGTTGAATCTGATTATGATTTATTTTATAGTTGGTCATGTTATATATTTAGAGAGTTCAATATACAGTATATCATCAAAAGCACAGCAAGAGAAAACAAAGCTGCATTTTATACCGTAGACTGTAGATTTTTAAAGTATAAACTACTCCTGCTATGCTATCACTCTGCTAGCTACTACGACTCACGAGCTAATGGTTAGCTAGTAGCCTCAAACCATATTGGACTGGATACATTTATCTAAATGCCCCTGAGTTTAAGATGAATCTAAAGTATTTTAACCTTTTTATAGAAAAACAAGGGAAGATGTTTTGTATTATGTGTTTTTAAGGAAAACACAAAGTTAATTGCAGCTTGAGTCTCATTTTCGTTCGACCTTCAATTCTGGAAATTATATTATCATTGAACTTGTCAAAGTAAGTCATTGCTGAGAATTGGGAGCGGGATAAAATAAGTTAGATGATCACGCAGGTTGTAAACAAACCCAGAGATTAGTAAAAAAAACTATTGGAGAAGAAACAGATGGCAAACACTCATTATTACAGAGACTCACAGTTTTCCTGTGCAATGAGGGATTATTAACTACGTTATGGGTCTGCTAGCTTGTTGATTTACATCCAAATAAAGTGGTGTCTAATCTGGCAAAACTGGCTTGTTTAAAGATTGATTTTCTGGTGTTGCCTTCTTTGATTAATGTTTAGCAATACCGTAGCATTTTAAAACCAGCAATTACTGATGGCCAAAGCTATAAAATAACTCAATTGTATACAAGCGTTGTTTATTTTCTTTATCGTATCTTCAATGGTTTTGTGTTGGACATTGTGTTAGAATACGTCCAACAAGCTGTGGTTCATTGTTCAGTAATGTTCAAGGACACGTTCGAGTAATTCAAGTTGAATACACTTTTAAGCTTTTAGGCGAAATTGCAGCCTAATGACTAAAATATTTTTCAAATGTCAGCCACATAACAAAATGAGAATGTCACCTACTGGCTGAATGTATCCCTACACCCCTGCTGACATTCTCACATGCACCAAAGTTAATGGAGTAAAGAAAAAACATCTCATTTTTTAATTTTCTGGCCTCAGTGGCTGGCGGGGAGAAAAACAAATCATTGACTTTAAACAAACTTGCTGGAACTGCAGAAAACGTATTGGTGAAGTGATTTGATGTTGATTACAGAAAATGTTGGTGTGCTGAAGGAGCTGTGCGTTACAGTTGCTGGAGACGCTGTTAGAAAAATAAAAGGGGGGGTAATTCAATAAAAAAGTGTCCTGACCTTTTCAGTTTAAATGAAAGCAATCGTTGTCACTTATGTCCCTGCCATCCAGTCACTGGGGCTTCAATAGAGCAGCAGCTGGGTAAATGATGCAAACGGAGAAAATTGGTGACTACCAGCTTTTAAACTTCACTGATTTAAGAAGTAATTTAAGTTGATATTGGAAACACTACTGTGAAAACAACATTTATAACAGATGTCACAAACTGGAAGTGTAGATTATGAAAGATGTGGCTCTTTTTTGTCCGTAGCGTAAACAGGTGTTACAAAGTCTGGTCTGCATTGGTTATTTAAACGTTTTTCTTTGATGAAAATATAATCAACGAAGTCCTGATTAGGTAACAGATCCTGCACAGAGGTTTATAATATTATGAAACATGGTTTTGAAACTCTAGCAAGTATAACAATTGCAAGGTACTGCAGCTGAACCCTAGGAAAAGGAATCTAGGTTTGGACAGCATGGTATGACCAAATGGCTTTTGAAAAACTCAATTTCCTAAGCATTTATCACATTCTCACAATGCAATTTTCGGTCGTATTTCACTGGCAAAACTTTTGTGACAAATAACATTGCATTGCTTTCAGGAAAAATTGAGTGAGGTTCAACTTTCTTTTTGATTCTTTGAATGTACATTTCTTACTTTTATCGAGATATGATCTCATTGAAAGGAATGAAGGTTTTTCTTTATCCGGTCACACATCAGAGTTGACTAAGTTGCATCATATCCGACATAAGATCCAGTGTTTTATAATAGGCAAACTAAACATGTAGATATATGTCTGACTCTGCTGCATCAAACACTATATTTTGTACCTGTCATGGACGTGCAGTACAGGACCCTTAATGTATTTTTGCCAGAAATGGAAATGAGGTGAGGTTCCTGTTTGGTGCACACTTCACAGAGCATTACCTTCGTTCCAGGGACCCGAGATGAATCCATCTCTGCTGTGAGAGTGCTCTATAGCAGCAAGTTGGAAATACTTTACTTCACTAAGAGCATGCTCCATCACAAAAACCTTTTTCTCTCAGAGCAGAATTCCTCGACAAGCCTCGCGCTCTCTTATTTTTTTGAAAATTCAAGAGTTCAAAGTTGAAACACTGATCAAATGAATAATTCAGGCTCTGCAGAGAACAGATGATCGGTGATGCTGCAGTGATGTGAAGCCGCTATCCATTCATGATCAATAGATCTCATGTTTGTTCTGCAGCCGGACACCCTCGTGGCCTTCAGTGGATCTGTTGCCCCCGGTAACCACCATGCCGCTGATGCTCCTCCTGTTGCCATGGTGACCTTGATGTTGCAGACAACAATGTTAACCAGGTCGGTGTTTGTTGTCAATATATAGGCTTGTTTCAGCCCCCTTTACACTTCTGACTGACTTCTTTATTAAATTGAGATTCTTGATGAGATTTGTTTTGTTTTAGTGACGGTTTTCATTATCCCGAGGACTTAAAGGGGCCCTATTCTGCTTATTTTCAGGTTCATAGTTGTATCTTGTTCTTCTACTGGGACATGTTTACATGCTTTAATGTTTAAAAAGGTCTTTATTTATCTGATTGGTTAGCTGGTCGTCTCTGTAATGATTGGTTAAACGCTTAGAGATGTCCCGACCCTTAGTATCACGTACAGTGTGTTGGAGCGCTAGCCAATAGAAGCGCGAGTGTAACATAGTGATGTCATTATGTTACAGAAGTTCAATGGAGGCAGGGGGGGAGTGTGTTGGAGAGAAACTCCCTATGGAGGGAACTATGGGATTTTCGCCTTTGCAGACCATTTACATGCACAAAAACCTATAACACACTATACAGAAAAGGGGAAAACTGAGGCTTTTTAAATGAGCTCAGGGCAAAAAATATTCTCACCTGCTCAGACAATCTTCATATTTTCCATCCTTTTTTGACAATCTACTGCTGTTCTTGGAATCCTTATGACATTCACATTTTTAATCATATTCAAACTGGCCTTCTGCATGACAGGAGGAAACAGAACAACAAAGCAAAAACAACGATGCAATGCAATTGATTTGCTCTTCAAAGCTTAAAGCTACTCGTGACAGGAATTTTCTTTTTATGTCCATCTCATAAGCATAACTCACAAAGTTTTGCTGTGACAGTAAAAAGACAGCAGTTTTCCATGAATTACGTTAGTATTTGTTGCCCACATAAAATACATATAGGCAAAGGAAGAAAAATCCTGCTTACCAACCAAGAGTGGAACAAACAACGGACAATAAACAAAGTTAAATATGAATTTAACAGACTTTTTATTTTTGTATATAATAATTTAACATGATATGATGTTATATATTATTTTTAAATTATATTTGTTGTGATAATCGTACGTTTATTCATTCAGAGCCATAAATGAAACTGTGTGTGAGGGTATGTGTGTGTAGATGATATTTTTCTCTAAAGCTGTACTATATTTGTCACAAACTGAGCTTTGGTCTTTTCTCCTTGGTGACATTTCCAGATTTTATCATACCAAGTTCTCTGTATAATTATACCCAAAAAAAATAATCTGAAGAATTTCTACTTGACTGGGTCTCATAGATCTCCAGATTATAAAACTCAAAGAGGCAGTGGAGGGGTTTGGAGAGGAGTAAATTGGATTTGGTGGAGAGCCAGGGAGGCGGGGGCAGCTTTTGTCACAGCAAAAGTAATTTTTCATGTGGTATAGCTGCAGGACTGTGGGCTGCTGCTGCTGCTGCTGCTGTGTATGAAAATGATGGGTGGGAAAAAACAAGTCCATGCTCAGTGGGTATATCCAAACTTTATTTTCTCTTCACAAACTTTCCTCCTAAAATGCCAGAAGGGACATCTGGCCACGCCTCATTATGTTTGGTGAAACTGCGACAGTGAGGGTGGGGAGGCTCGGGGTGCGTCCAGTGAGGAGCCGTAAAATAAATGGACTCGATAAAAGCTCCTCGAACAAGACTCAAGAGAGGAGACAGGAGAAAATACTTTGTTGTCTTTGGAGAATCTGTCAAGTCATTTTGGACTGCAGTGCTCTTACAGCCGAACTGAGACACAACATGGATCAAATATCTTTATATTATTGTTTACACTTTCTCATTTCACCTTTATGTTCCCTTGATGAACAAACGATGCTGACTGCAGCCCCATTTTAAACCGCCCTCCATTCACCATCTCGCTGATGCAGATCCGTCTGAATTATTGCACGGATGCACAATAAAAAAACCAGAGTAGTAGAGTCATAAGAAATTGCATATATGCCTAGCTCTGCAGAACTAATTGGCATCTGAATATATTCCTGTGGTGTTTCATTATCTGAGCTTCAGTCACATAAAGCAGCAGATACAGCTTACCTAAGCATCGTTGCTAAATCACCAATAAATTGACAATATTTCAATAGAACTACCATTTGTAGAGACATTTATAATGCCATTTCAACATCCACAGGCACAGAAATGTATCCTTCACTGCTCGTAAATATTCTATTTACTTGCATGCAAACATGTCTGATTGATCACATTACTAACTTGGGATACCGTCAGAGAAATTATTTCTTCAGTATAAACAAAGCTGCTATTAACACTTTCTAAAAAAGACATTTTCCTGGAATGACTCGAGGGGTTTCTTATTTTTGAATGAAAGCTATACGCTATAGAGAGATTTGATTGTTGTTGTGTAGCCTCAAATGTGCATGTAAACCTCTCTTTTCATTCAAAACAAGGCTAATTCTCTGCCCTCTTTCTATTAAACCCTCAAAGCACTGCACTCAACCACATGTGCCTGCAGTCTGAGCAAATTAACGTGCTCAAAAGGCATTAAAATGTGTAATTGTAGAAGTAATGACAGGCTTTAGGAATTTAATATTTTGAGTGTGAGTCAGGAGGATTTGTCAAGCTGAGTGTAGTATCATGACTCATGTTTTATCGGATCATTATTCCCACTGTAAGCAGATCAAATTGTGAGGCCTTAACACTAAAAAGGCATCAGTCACGCTGTGGTACAATTAGCTTGTTTAAGGTTAGAGGAGACATGTGTTTTTATAAATGTATCTACTAGCTTCAGTAAAAAAACAAATCAACACTATTGGCGGACCAAGTTTGTTGGACCGTTTTGTCTTGTAACCTGTTACTTCACCAGCTAAAGTTAATTTGAAAGGGTTTCTCAGGGTTGTAATTTATAAGAATATTCAACAAAAGATCATCTTGGTTTTGCAAGCTGGTTTGCTCACTAGCATTAAACAAAATCTACTTCTGAGGCTGATTGGGATATCATTAGTTCTGCTGGTATTTGATCCAGGTTTGGACATTCAACGTTTTTGATGGTGCTATAGCTTAAAACTATTCACTATTCATTCAAGGGGTCATTAATATTTTATACTATTTCAACAGCAAATTACATCAATCTGACTATGAAAGTATGTGCTGGATAGACTTAAAACCTATACAGTCCCACTTTCATCAATATGAGGAGTATGAGTGTGGCTCAATAACGTGTTTTTAAAGGGGCCCTATTATTATTTTGGGGGTTTTCCATTTCCTGTAGTAAGTTATAAAGGGTTGTTGTGCATGGTCTGCAAAGGCTGAAATCCCAAAGTTCCCTCCAGAGGGAGTTTCTCTCCCACAAACTCCACCCCCTGCCTGAAATGCCTCCATTGGACTCCTTTGTTTACTTCCGTGACATAGTGACATCGCTAAGTAACACTTTTGCTTGGTTAGCACTCTCACACTAAACGTATTAAGACCAAACTTTTTCTACTTTTATCTACTTTTACTTAGGTAGAGGATCTAAGTACTCCTTCCAACATAAGCTCAGTGTTGGTTTTGGTGAGTGTTCTTTTAACGATGAAAAGAACCCAGAATATGATCAGACGTATCCTTTAAGCCAAGAAAGCCTTTAACAAACCCGACAGCCTTTTCCTGGTGATGAATCTTCTCACCGTTGAACTCTAATGAGCTTGTCTCTATAATTTGAAAATATGACTTTATTTCGGGAGTCAATTACAGGCTCAGAGCGAGGGGGACAGCTCGGCCTGTCGTGCTCTCTCAGCTGCTTTAATAGGAAACCCTCACAATGTGAGTGCTGGAGGTTTTATGGCTCTGCTTCTACAGCTGTCTCCGCAGGGATCTGTTTGATTTCTGCAAGCTCCGCCTCTGCTCTGCTTCCAGCTTCTCTAATGACATGACTCGGTGTCGTTGGCGAGGTATCTGATAGCCGAGGATGAGACGCTTTGGAGCGGAGGGAAACTCTGAGCTTCATTTAACCAACAGTGTGTTCACTGCTGCAGCTGGTGTGGCTTTCAGCAGAGGTGGAGGAGGTATTCAGAGCCTTTACTTAAGTTAAAGGGGACTTATCATGCAAAATGCACTTCTGTACGTCTTTTATACATGAAAATGTGTCCCCGGTGTTCCAGGGAACTCACCAAGTGTCAGAAAACACAACCCTCTCTATTTTCCTCCATACCCAAATCTCTAAAAAAGGGGCTGCAACGGATCTGATAAAAACTGATCCAGATTTGAACACTTTACTGACGTCAGGAAAGTGGCGCTACGGCTATTGGGCCAACTCTCCACCTATCAGGAGAATGTGGGGTTGGGCCACGGCCGGCCATTGCCGCTCGAAAGCGCTGGAGACGCTGTAGTACATATGCCAGGCCTGTAAGTGGCGCTGTAGTCTGCCACAAAAGCCGCGAAGAAGACTTCCCGCGCATGGTTACCATGGTTACCCTTCTGTTTATTCTCCGCTGTGGCTTTTTTTCTCCCTCCCCGAGACAAGCGTTTGCTACTGCTGCTTCAATTCAATGCAATCCCTCCCCGTCGAGGCAAGCACTGTAATTCTCTCCGGTTAGTCCACCAGCAGATGACAAACACCCACCTCTCCGCCTCTTCCAAAGAACGAGGGGACCGTGCGGCAGAGTTTCAGTTTCAGTTTGTTTCGCCGGTCAAGATGTCCGTTAAAGTTTAAATCTTCCGGACAAAATTAGAAAAGTGCCGGTCAAAGGTCTTCTTTGTTATTTATTGAGCTTTAAAACAAATGAATAACGACTCTATATAATAATAGGCTATAATAAAACACGGAAGACGGAGATCTATTTTTCTCCCCCTCTTCTGACAGCCCAGCAGCTGTTCAGAGCGCGCTCCCCTCTCCTGCAGGGGGGCGTGGTCAGCTGCAGCTCACAGATTCAGCCCCCTGCAAAAACAGTGCTGGAAAGAGCAAATGGAGCGAAATGAGGCATGGCTTAAAATCATGATCTGTTTGGTATTTTGAAAACAGAAATGTATAAATATACCTTATATAGGTATGGCCCTACAATATATCATTTAAATATAGCATGATAGGTCCACTTTAAAGTACTAATAATAATTTCAAGAATTTCCCAAATTGGGATCAATAAAGTACTATCTTATCTTATCTTAAGACACTGTAAAAATACTCTGTTACAAGTAACGTCCTGCATAGGAAATGTTACTTAAAGTAGTAATACAACACTGTAAAAATACTGTGTAAGTAATAGCCCTACATTTAAATACTTAAAGGTGGGGTATGTAATTTATTTCAGAAACACTTTTTGTTATATTCCATGGAATGCTCTTAACATCCCGATAGCAATGAATATATTAAATGCTTTGACAATAAATACATTAAAAAAAATGTCATCTGTGGAAGCTGTAGTACTGTAAAAAGCACGACCAATCATTTTAGCCGGCCCAGCTAAAATAACTGGATGGCCTACCTGCCTGTCAGCCTTCCATCTGTGCACAAACTTATCTCGTGCCCTCATTGGTCATGTGCGCGTTCGTGTGTGTTGGAGGAGGGGCTCTGTAAGGAAGTCTGAAGGAAGTGGCAGATTCTTTCCGGTTGTTTTTTTTCAAATTCTAGCGCACTCGAGCTGGTTTCTCCAAAATTACCTACCCCACCTTTAAGTATGGTAGTAGTAAAAGTAGGTATAAGTATTCAATGCATACAAATCTAAAATAAATACAAAACTTACCTAGAAAACTTAAACATTTAAAATGAATTCAGAAAATAATCTCAAATGATTATACATGATTTATAAATGCTTATAAATGCCAACTTTCCTAAAGGTCGAAAACAAGGTGATTGACATGTGAGGGAAAACAAACAGAAGAGTCTTTATTAATAAATTCTTCCATAAAAAGAAAACAGAAATAACGAGCTCTGTTGAATATTGTTAGGCATGATTCACACACAGGGAAAGAAACCCACACAATAAAAGGCACATATTACAAATCGCTTTGCAGAATTCCATGTCTCACAAAGACATTTTCCACTACACATGTGGCTTTGAGGCTGCAGAGAAAATAGATGTTGGAATTTGCAACCCGGCTTCTATGCATTTTTGAAATCTAAGAGCAGAAAATTGCATCAGTATTTTAGTGTGAGGGGGTGTTTGTAATTGATATAATGAAACTAGGGGGGAACACTTTGAAATTAGAGCTTTAACAAGAACAGAGAAAAGGCTTTGTGCAACTGCTGCATTCGCTTTTTAACAACACAAAGCTGATTGGAGTTACACCATTATTTTGTAAGGATTTAAGAGGCTGCAATATTGGCCTTTCTTAACATCAAAGAGTGCCCTCTCCCTTTAGAATAAACAAGCTGTGTTGTTGAGCATCCGCGGGTGGTTTAATAGTGGGCAGCATTAATGAATGTCTCCTTGTATCAGATCATGTTGGGATAACCTCCTAACTAAATCCTGCAGAAGAAGAAACATTTATTATGCACTCTGCTCTGTTTCCAGCTCCTCTCAGATCTCAAACCGCTGTGTCATGTCTTCAGATAGCAGCGGCTGCATGCTGTTTGATGATGGTTCAATGATCTCATCACATTTGGGGCAAACGCTGCAGGTGCATTTGAGCCCCAGAGGTTACAGTGTGATAGAAATGATAAGAATAAAACATATATTTTTGCAGTAATGTGAAGATATACAAAACAATTCTGACACTTGTACTGTATGATTTGTCTTATGTCAACCTGTCACAGCACATACATTTGTTTAAATGATTAATGTTGCACTGTCACTGAAAATGCTCTGACTGCATTAAGCCTTCAGGGTGACGATTATCAGGCATTGTCCATCACTGCCTCGACAAAGTATTTCCTCAATATTTGCAGAACGTTCCATTTTTCTTTGTATGATTGGTTCCTCCCCTCTGACAAGCTCACATTTGGCATGATCCGCCTTCTCAATGACAAATGACAACCTGTCGTTTATAACTATTCGGCAAAATGTAGATTGCATTCATTGTGTCAGGTCCAGTCCAACAATATCTGAACGTTGCGAATGTATAGATATGAAAATAGATCATGGATATAGTTAAAGCTGTTAATTAGTTTTAGAAGCCATGTATTTACATTTACAAAAATGCAATGATAAAAAGGGAAAAGTTACAATCCCACGTCAGTTGCACTCCCACGCCTGACTGTAAAATGTTTTAATTTGTCCTCCAAAGAAAGCATTGAATGACTTCTTGTATATACGTAAAATAGCCATGTTAGTGGACATTATCATGATGTTAGGTGTTTAAAAACTTTACATGTGAATGAGTGGGACATGAGTTTGTTAAACATGGTTAGCAATCACAACGACACGCTCCTCTCCCTAATCTCAGGAAGTAATAGTCAGGAAATGCACTTTTCTGTGTTTTGGGTGAGTGGGCTTAGAGGAAGGACTTGAGGGATAGAGCTTTTAAAATAAAGCTTACTCTTGCTAGTTTCTAGGAAGTCGCCTACACTAGCTTTGATTGAAAAAGTGAATTTTGTCTGTAGCAGAAAGTGAACTCGGTTATCTTGCATTAAAGTTTCACACCCTGCACCCCCTTACGTTCAGCACACTTCTTTTGCCATAGCAGCGTACTTAAATCAAAAGGTGAAGAACTGTCCAATATGACATAATTCCTAAAGGGATACTGCATCTCTTACCTCTAACTTAATATCTCCCCCAGCCTCCGATAAAGAGAAGTGCTTCCCTGCTTTTCAATGAGAAGCATTTGACATTTCAACAAAGTGGGTGAGATTGTTTAAAGACTCAGACATCAGGGAAGCTCAGACCTGAGATCAGGGGTCACAAGGTCATATTGCTTTGTCATAAAGGATCAGTTGCTAAAAAAGGTTGGGAAACTGCCTGTATCTGCAGCACCTCTTTTCACCCTCCGTCTGAAACCAGAGCCCATTCTGCTCTGATTTGATTGGTCAACCACCTAGAGATGTCCTGCCCCTTAGCCTATCACGTACAATGTGTTGGAGCGCTAGCCAAAAGAAGTGTGACAAAGTGTTACATAGTGATGTCATTATGTTACGAAAGGGAACATTAGGATTGTAGCCTTTGCAGACCATTTACATGCACTAAAACCTATGTAACGCTACAGGAATGGGAAAACCCAAAAAGCATTATAGGGTCCCTTTAACAGTTGAGGTACTAGAATTTTATTTTTTATTAATCTGGAGTTAACTTCTGAGTGTATAGATTGGTTTATTAAAATATGGCTGGAGGGTTATTCAAAGGTCAGTTCAGAGATGATAGTCCGGTCGCACATGAGGGGATCGCCGGTCGATTTTCATATCGAGAACAGATGAAAATCAAGTGGAGGAACCCAGGGGGTCGAGGCTCAACATGTCGTTGATGAAGCATGTCATGGCCGGTCTCTCCCCTCCTGAGGGTCACTTGTTAAAGAGGAGAGGATGTGAGAAGACATACAGGAAGGAAATGCAGTTATATACCTAAATACTGCAGGAAGATAAAATGGTATGGTTGTTTTTTGATGCTGAACTTATTTTCTATTCATTTTCTTTCTATTTTTGCTGTTAGTGGTTTTTAGCAGATAAGACTCAGAACAAATCCAAAGTATTGACAGCATTGTGCTTTATATACTGAGTCAGAAAGCCAGACAGTTGCATCGATAATACTTCAGAGCTCAACTGGTCTACCCTAAAGGCACAAATCTGTAAATAAAGTACCGTACCACCTTTAAGAACAGCGTCTCGTCAATTCTCGCTTTGTTTAGATATTATTATGTTCTGCTAAAGACATTTTTGAAGCCGACTTGAGGTTTAAGCTTCTCGAACATCGGCGTTTGGTCAAATCTGTTGCCTGCCTTTTCCCTTTCATTTAATCGGTGGCCACGCCTTGAGCAAATGCATCTATATCTTATATTTGTTTCACTTTTCTTAACTTGGTTCAATTACTGTTTGAAGCTTTCACTTTAATACTTCACATTATTTCAGTCACAGTTTTTAGGTCTTATTTTTTCCCTTAAAGGTGGTGTAGGTAATTTTGGAGAAACCAGCTCGAGTGCGCTAGAATTTGAAAATACACAGCCGGAAAAAATCTGCCACTTCCTTACAGAGCCCCTCCTCCAACACACACGAACGCGCACATGACCAATGAGGGCACGAGATAACTTTGTGCACAGATGGAAGGCTGACAGGCAGGTAGGCCATCCAGTTATTTTAGCCGGGCCGGCTAAAATGATTGGTCGTGCTTTTTACAGTATTACGGCTTCCACAGATGACATTTTTTTATGGATTTTTTGTCAAAGCACTTCAGATATTCATTGCTATCGGGATGTTAAGAGCATTCCATGGAATATAACAAAAAGTGTATCTCGAGCCGGTTTCTCAAACTTACCTACCCCACCTTTAAAGGTGGGGTAGGTAATTCACTTCAGAAACACTTTTTGTTATATTCCATGGAATGCTCTTAACATCCCGATAGCAATGAATACATTAAATGCTTTGACAATAAATACATTAAAAAGATTTTTTTCGGCTGCGTGTTTCAAATTCTAGCGCACTCGAGCTGGTTCCTCCATTCTTACCCTACCTTTAAGCACGCATAAGATAAAAGTGAAGAGCCATCTTACTCCACACTGACAGAGGATTACTATATTAACATTATTCACTAGAATCATGTTTATTGCAGAGGAAGTTCGAAAAAAGTTCCATCTCACGGCAATACTGCTTCATTTCTTAGCAAACAAACTAAGAACACATTAGAAACTTTGTCACACTTTTTACCGAGATGGTTTTCCTTCTTGTTCTTGTCATTATTTTCTCTTCTGACAGCCTGATTTAACTTTTTGAATTAACAAAACCAATTTATAGTTTGTCGTCAGACCTCAGCATCAACACATAGGGGACTGTCAAAAATAATAATTCAGCCAGTGAAGTTTAGTTTATAATATGAACAAAAAAATCAAAACAGCAGATAAACTCACATTTTTAATCCCAGCCTTTTTTCAACCTCCTCGTGTTGGGCCCTGGGTATTTTGTTAAGATAACAAAGGCTATGATGCACAAAAGCTTTACAATAGGCCTAAATAATCCCCTAGCATTTCCTTTTGAGTCCTGATAAATGAACACCTTAGAGTTTTTCACTCCTTGCCAGCTCAGCCAGAGCTCTTTAAAGGATGTCAAAAGTCCTCCACCTCTATTATAAGACAAAGTGTCTGTATCGTGACCACATGGTGTGTGCATTGTGTAAAAGACGTAAATAGCACAGACGGGAGATGACAGTTCTGCTTCCGTTGTTCCAGCTTGCTCATCAACATGTAGTCTTCTTCCCACACCGGCCTGCATCACTCAACCCTAACTCCATCTCAGAAAACACCTCCCACCCTCTGAAGCTGCATAATGTCTCCTGCTGCGCCGCTACACACACACACACACACACACACACACACACACACACACACACACACACACACACACACACACACACACACACACACACACACACACACACACACACACACACACACACACACACACACACACACACACACACACACACACACACACACACACACACACACACAGTCACAGTTAAGTATTCTGATTCAATAATGTGCAATGACTGACACCGCATCACTTAAAATAATATGGTTATTTTAGTCGTTTTAATGTGTGTTTTGGTGCCTTTATGCGCTACTACACTTTCTTTTCTGATAGCACAATTATTTTCTTCATCAAGTAATGTTTTCTGTAAAATTACTTTAAAACGTTCTTGCCATTTAAAAAAAAATATTGTGTTTTCTTCATCCATATTTTTTCAATCTAATCCCCACATTTTGTTGTTTAGTCCCTTTTTGTTAATTGCTGTGTATCTTATAAAGTGCTATTATTATTATAATTATTATTACTATAATTACCACAATATAATCATGCACAGGAACCTTGCAGTTTATAATTTTTCCTCTGTACGGTACATAATGGACAGTATTTTCCATCGTAGGCGTTGAAATGATAAACAGAAATGGATCTGTACATTTTGTACAATCTACATTTGTGACATAAACACTCTTGTGTGCTTATGTAGAAGGTACATCTACACACACACACACACACACACACACACACACACACACACACACACACACACACACACACACACACACACACACACACACACACACACACACACACACACACACACACACAGACACCTTTAGATATACATGACCGGCCGCCAGCTTGAACGCCTAACCAAGAAATCATCCCTCACAGTTCACCACGAATCCTACAAACTCCATCTCACTACCTACAGAGACGCCCTCACTGACTGCCGCAAAATCTGCTTACCTCTCCACCATTTTTACCGACCCCTCCCGTAACCCCAGGACCCGCTTCTCCACCGTCAACAAGCTGGCTCAAAACCCCTCCACTTCCACTTTATGCAGTTCATTCCTCCAGTTTTTCTCAGACAAAATCACTGACATTAATCACTCCCTATCCGCTGCATCTGACACACAAACATCTCCCCCAACATCCACCGCCACAATTTCTCCCTCCATCTCCCTGGACCTCCCGAGCCCTCCTCCCCACGACCGCCTCTCCCAGTTCACTCTGGTTACCCCCCCTGACATCCTCAAACTGATCAGCTCCTCCAAACCCACAACCTGCTCCCTTGACCCTCTACCCACCCCTCTACTGAAGTCCTGCCTCCCCGTCCTCTGCCCCTACCTTGTCAACCTCTTCAACTCCTCCCTGTCCCAAGGAACCGTTCCCTCTGCCTTCAAAACTGCTGCTGTCACTCCCATCCTCAAGAAACCCGGTCTGGACCCCTCCTCCCTCAGTAATTACCCCCCATCTCCAACCTCCCCTTTCTCTCAAAAACAATAGAACGCATCATCTCCAAACAAATCACCTTTTTGAACCCCTTCAGTCTGGTTTTCGTCCCCACCAAAGCACAGAAACGGCACTCATCAAAGTCCTCAATGACCTCCTCACCTCTGCTGACACCGGTTCCCTCAACATCCTCATCCTCCTGAGTGCAGCCTTCGATACCGTGAGCTGCTCACCCGACTCCAGGACATCGGTATCGAAGGTACTGCACTCAGGTGGCTCCAGTCCTACCTCTCCGACAGATCCCACTTCATCTCCCTCAACAACCACTCTGCCACAGCCTCAGTCACCCAAGGTGTTCCCCAAGGTTCAGTACTCGGCCCCCTCCTCTTCATCATCTACATCCTCCCCCTTGGTCAGATTCTCCGCCATTACACTGGACTTTCACCGTTACGCCGAAGACACCCAGATTTACCTCAGGACCAAATCCCCCCACAACCCCACCCCTCACCCACATCGACTCCTGTCTGACCGCAATAAAAACCTGGATGGCACACAACTTCCTCCAACTCAACAGCAATAAAACTGAACGCCTCCTCATCGGCTCTAAATCCACCCTCAGCAAAACCCCCAACCTGACACTCACCATCGATGGCACCCCTGTTTCCCCCTCCACCCAGGCACGCAACTTCAGCATAATATTTGACCCCACCCTCTCCCTCGAGCCCCACATCCACCAAGTAACTCACTACTCTACGGCATCAGCTCCACCTCCCTCAGTAGACTCCAGCGTGTCCAGAACGCAGCCGCCAGACTCCTCACCCACACCAAATCATGGCATCACATCACCCCGGTCCTCAAAGAACTCCACTGGCTTCCCGTCTCTCACCGCATCCACTACAAACTCCTGGTCCTCACTTACAAAGCCCTCCACCATCTGCCCCCCCCCCCCCTACCTCACTGACCTCCTCATCCTCTACCAACCCCCCCGGTCCCTCAGATCCACCTCAGCCGGTTTGCTTTCCACCCCCAAGGCCAAGACTTGAGAGGCGCTATATAAATTCAATTTAATATTATTATTATTATTACATGATGGCCCAATTTATCTCACTATAACACATTATGTTCATATCCTGGAAACATGCTGTCATTTTCCTCCCACGTACTGTCTTCATATAACTCTCATTTATTATATAGTACATTTAAGTACCCTCCTGTGATGTTACATGCAGCCATACATTATGATCATTTTGACTCTAATGAAAAAATAAAAATGCAGTGCCTTGTGTGCAACCCTGTCTCCTCGGAGATCTCGTATACGTTCAGTTACAGCGATCAAAGAAATGTAGTTTTGGTACGTACATTTGTAGGTGTTATTGAGTACTGTTATATAAGTGAAAAAGGTTGTATAAGAGTGGAAATGTGTTTTCATTTTGTATTTGTCACATTTTGTTTTTGTTTTCTAAAAGCTGCAAATGTGTCAAGTTGGTGAATGTGTTTCTTCATTTTCAGGTGTTTTGGCAAATTTGGGTGTTTATATTTTTGAAATTGCAGATCGTTTCTCCTAAGCTTTTTAGGCCGGTGTTGCACATTTGCCGTATGGAAAGACATGAGTTTGTAAATAAAATACATCTGAAGCCACTCTTATACCTACTTGAGGCTGCATTCGTCGCTATTAGCATGACACACCTGAATCTCTGAATGTTGGTGGTTAAGTTGCATTGTGGGTAATGTGGGCGCCAGGTTTTGACCAGCATGTATTTAAAAAGATGATATTATATGATCTCAGGTTTTTGAAGTCACCCAGCGGTGGTCCTCCCATGTTGATCAGTGGAGTTCTGTTTTAATGGTTTCCATGCAGAGAAAAGTCTTCATCTTTTATGTGATTTAGATGAGATTAATTAAGAAATTCAGTTCATGTTTTATTGCTAATTAGTTCTTCAGGTAGGGTGTTTAAAATTGTGTTTTAGGATGGCAAATTTTATTTATAGAGCTTGGGATGGAGACAAAGTTCACCATTTGAAATGTATTGTTATATGTATGTTTTCTTTAGTTTTTATGGTATAATGTTTGCTACACTGGTGTCTTATGAGTAGGGTTGCAAAATTCCGGGAATATTCAAAGATGGAAACTTTCCATGGGAAATAACGGGAATAAACGGGAATTTATTGGAATAAACGGGAATAAACTGGGAATTTTCAAAATTGAAGGTTGGCTCTTCGTAGGGAACTTAAATATAGTTGGGGAAAGTATATTTTAGCATAATCTTGACCAAAACAAACAAATGCCATTCAAGTACACTTGAATATCCATGCCATTCCTCAATCACATGCACATAGCACACTGCTTATGCATGGCTATTGAGACCACACCCCTACAGGCACTGTGCATTCCTCCATCACATGCACACATGATTTCTTGAAGTAATATTTAACTCAACATTCATGTTTTTGTTCTTCAATGAAACAAATGATTGTTCAATAAAACAATTAAAACTTGTTCTGTTCTACTTACAAATAAATCTGTTGAAATGTCATGTTTTTGAATTGTATCATTTTGCATGGATGTTTTCTTATGTCAAAACAAAATGTTTATATTTATGCTTGGATATGACACAATTCGATTACATTACCCTCAATTCCCAGTTAATTCCCATAACTCCCATGGAATATTTCCAATATGGAATATTTCCAAAATTCCCCAGCTTAAAGGTAGGGTAGGTAAGTTTGAGAAACCGGCTCGAGATCGCTAGAATTTGAAAATACACAACCGGAGAAAATCTGCCACTTCCTTACAGAGCCCCTCCTCCAACACACACGAACGCGCACATGACCAATGAGGGCACGAGATAAGTTTGTGCACAGATGGAAGGCTGACAGGCAGGCAGGCCATCCAATCATTTAAGCCGGGCCGGCTAAAATGATTGGTCGTGCTTTTTACAGTACTACGGCTTCCACAGATGACATTTTTTTATGGATTTTTTGTCAAAGCACTTAAAATATTCATTGCTATCGGGATGTTAAGAGCATTCCATGGAATATAACAAAAAGTGTATCTCGAGCCGGTTTCTCAAACTTACCTACCCTACCTTTAACTTCCCATGGAAATTTACCGGACACTTACCGGAAATGTTCCACCCCTTTGCAACCCTACTTATGAGTCCATATTTTTTCATAGTTCATTTTATTTTTTATTTTCGCTGTATCTTAGAATGCTGGTAAGTATAATTATTTCTCATTAAATAATTATATTGCAGACATTCAGAGTTTTGCTGCAAAAGTCCCATTTCAAAAAGCCATTTTCTCTATTCTTAACTAGATTTAAAAGCTTTACTTTGTGTTATTATTGTGCTTACAGCAGCCGTCCCAGTTCCACCCAAAAGGATAATTCAAGCTTCTTCCTATCTTATCTCCATTTGCATTTTGGCAGAGACAAATTTGAATTTAATGTGGATGGTAAATGCAGACTGCTTACATAAATCATCTCAGGGCAGACTGTGGACGCAGACTGAATACTAACCACAGATGTGAGGATAAGCCTTTGTGAGGATGAGTTTAGATCTGCTGAACAAACTGAAGCTTGAAACGTTTCATCATCACAGAGATGCATTAATGGAGATCCAGCCTACAGAGAATATCTTGCTCTAAAATGTTGAATTTAAAACAAAAGTTTGACATTTTGGGAAAAACACTCACATTGGCTTTTTAGAAGTGAGGTAGATAAGTCGATTGATACCAGAGTGGGAATCATCTCCACATCAAACTCTCAAAGAATGTCAAGTGATTGCGTTAAGAGTAAAAGCTGCACAGAGCAACATTTTAACACAGAAACTTCAAAGTGAGGCTTCAACAGAGAGCCGTGTCTCTCCCCAAATAGCTGACATTTTAAACATTCACTTTCCAAAATCTAATCCTCGAGCTGAAAGAACAGCTGGCAAACTGAAACTAAAACACAAAATGTCTCTGTGCCGCAGTAACTGAGAGCTGACGTCCACAGAAACCTGGTGAACATCAGCAAGCTGCGGCATCTTCGGATCACTGAACCTTGAAAATTACACTCTCTTAGTCATTCTGCAGCTGTGGTGCAAAGAGAGACCTTCAGATTCTAAATATGTATATTATTATCATATTTTAAAATATGTCTGAGTGTGTTTGAATCAGAGGTTTGATCATCACTGTGTCCACCTGTGTGTTAAAACTGAAAGCATGTGTGTGTGAGTGAGGCAGAGGGAGAGGAGATTTTTAGTTAGTTTGCTAAATAACATTAGTCAGAAAAACATATTCATGGTGACACAGCAGCATCTGTGTTGCCTTTTATTTATTAGATACTAATCACTGATGGCTATCAAAGCAGCAAATATCAATTACACTGTGTAATGAAACACTTAACACACTGCTCTGTGTTAATTCATTTAATACGCTTGGGATTGAAAGATTTGGTCTGACAAGCAAGCAATTTAAATGTGTGAACTTGCACTTTGTGATTTACATTATTTTAAAGGATATAATTACCAAGAGGATATCTCCACTTACTGTATAAAAGGCTGATTCTTCAGATACTCTGACAATATGTAATAATTGCTCAGCAAATAACCTTATGATTTCTGAAGCATTAATGCTATCGTTTTTATTAACTAGGCCTTAAAAGGACTATACCATGGTCACATGACTTTACCATCACCTCTGAAGAATGAGTCAGCATGATGATGTTTGATTTGCTTGACATCCTCTGTACTCTGACTTGTGAAACCTTCAAAATGTTGCCAGTGGGGTATTTACTTATTTTATGTCGTAGAACAAAAACATTGAAAAAAACTCTTACATTAACCATGGAAATCATTTCAAGGATCCAAACAAAAACCCATTCAAAATTGACTTAGAACGAGGGAAACAAAAGTGCAATTATAATTGTATTTTGTTTCTCTACTGTTCAAAAAGCTCTTTATTTTTCTCATACTGCCTGTGCTGCAGCACCTCTTTTCACCCTCTGTCTGAAACCAGAGCCCAGTCTGCTCTGATTGGTTAGCTGGCCGGCTCTGTTGTGATTGGTCAACCGCTTGGAGATGTCCCGCCCCTTAGTATATCACGTACAATGTGTTGAAATGCTAGCCAATGGAAGCGGGACATGTTACATCGTGATGTCATTATGTAACGGAAGTAAACAAAGGAGTAAAATTGAGACGTTGCTGCCCAATGTTTTTTTTTACTTTGCAGAACATTTACAATGCGCAAAAACCTATAACACACTACAGGAAACGAACAACCCCAAATACCATAATATGGCCTTTTTATGATATGTTCCCGCAGCACATCAAATGATAAGGTTTTTATTTTTGCAGGGTTAAAATCCTGTTATTTCTATCCAGAGTCAGGGTTGTGACCTGAAGGACATGTAGGTATATGCATGTTTAAACAGAGCCATACATATTTTAGCACCTGTTATTGACTGTAGACCTCGGCCTGTCTAAAGGTCCTGAGAGGGTCTCTGGGGACGGACGCAGGACAGCAGTGCGAACGACTGCGTGCCTCTCCGTGCTCTCACTGCGTGACCGAATATCTGCCCCAGGGGCCTGCTGCTGCTCAGCCACACGATGCACCAACATCTCGCTCAATGAGATTTGAGGGACACAGTTGCCATGACGCCCCAGTTTATAGCCTTGGTTCAGATGGCAGATGTTCACCATGTTTTCTTTTGCTCTTTTGTCTCCTCCACCTTTTCCTAGAGGAGCCGTAACGCACCAGGCTCTGTTACACTCTGTGGGATCACGATGTGCGGGGCGTGATTTGGAATGAACACCTTCTCCAGGCAGAGGAGAGATTCTGCTCCTCCTGGATGTCCCGGGGGACATTTGCACAGAACATCTTGTTATTGGCACCCTTTTCCTTTTAGTTTTTTTTCCCTATGCATCGCTGTCTGTAGTGAAGTCTTTCCCCCTTTGGCAAAAAAATGATTATGTACTCGTCTCTTTGTCTGTGTTCAACCTTGGCTGTGTCATGTGACTAGTCATTTCAGTCCTCACTGGTTGTCATGCCAACAGCAAATCAGAGGCAGTCGTGCCAGTTCAGTAGTGCAGAGACGGGATGTGTGTTTCACAGGCAGGTGCATGCAGCAGGTCAGGGTGTACGCTTTGATTTGGCTGATGCACTCTTGAAGTATATTTATGTGATTGATTTTTTAGTTGTGTTACAAAATGATACAAAAGTATGGTTATTTAGAATCCAGAGTTAATGCAGAATACACATGTATTTCTGTATTCCTGATGGTCCTATAAACAGCCTACATTTTTTATTTAAATTACATTTTTTAGATTTCTAACTTCCACAGGAACTGATTGGGTTCTAACATTTCCTCATTTGTCATTAACCTAGTTGTTTAATACATTTAAAAAATCTTAATTTGAATAAATGCGTTATTATTTAAATGCAAATCAAAATATTTAACTTTTGGCCTTTCGCTTATTTTATATTATAATTTATTTTTATCCTCGGGGTGGTAAGACAAAAACAAGTAACAGTAACACATTTATTAAACCCCTTTAAAATACATTTTTTTGTTTGATTCCGTCTTTAAAGCCCCTTAAACATTTTTTCAAATCTTATTATAAAATATTTTCTTCCATGAAATTGAACAAAATGGCTGGAAAGACAACAATTAAAGTTTTTATGGCTGCACCAGTTTACTTTACTTTTTATATTTCTTGCCAGTTACCCAAATGTTGCATTTAAGAGCTGTTGAACACTGTTTTATTTAGATAATTTGTATTTTGTGTGCCCCTTTGGGATTATTTGAAACATTCTGCAAAAAAGCAAATACAATTATATTAAAGTATTTATTTTATTCTCGCTTTAGTTTGGTTCAAGGAGTCTAATAGAGGTGATGCAGTTTCATTTCAACCAAAGTTACTGGATTTAATATTGGCACTATCAATATGTTTATTGTTGTTTTGGAGTGTTACCTCGGGACGAAGAGCTGCAGATATTTGGTCGTTATTTTATTCAGATGTTTGTCGTGACCCAACATGTTTCCCTGGGGTCATTTATCATCACCTTAATGCACAACAAAGAGTGGGACTGTGGGTATTTAGTGTCTATTAGATGGTAAAAAAAAATTGTTTTGTTTCTTAACACGACAAAGATCCCAAGATGTCTCACAGTATTTTGAAGAATAAATCACATAATGAGATTCCAGGAATTAAATCACTGATTACTAATTCATTATAATCCTGTATCCATTGGGCTAAACATGAGTATTTTATGTAATACTTTTCTCAAATTCTAATTCTCATGCAGATAATGTTTTGAGCAGTAAGATTGAATGATTTGGAGCCTCAGGCTTGCCGTCCAGATGGGAATGGCGGTCCTCCAGTGTGTCCTGAGGTCTGGTCCCAGTCAGTCTTACTTCCTCACCAGCTGCCCGGCTCATATTTGTTCCCCCGGAGCAGTCTGAAACAGAGTCTGCATGACAGCCGGTCAATCTCTTAAAATCTCTGAAGATTTAAAGATGGCTGCTGCCCCCCTCTTCACCTGAACATGACAGGGTTCTTTGATCTGGGAGTTTTTGTTAAATCCGACTCAGACCTGGTGATCCTCATTTGAACTGTGTCAAACTTTCCCAGTGCACTTTGAGAGTTACGACTCAATGAGGAAAACATATCTGCAAACAGCCACAGCAGAGAGGCCATGTCATTAAACCTCCACGTGGGCGTGTGATCTTTTTGAATGATGTACTAATATAAGAATTGTATTCTCTTTTATCTCCTCTAGGTGCTGTACTGGGGAAATAAGGGACACCAGATGAGTGAAGAAGACATTTGGTGGGTCCCTTTTAATATGACTACTTTTGTATTATAAAAGATAACAGTTTAAATTCCAATTCATTTCTGGAGCTTACGGTATTAAAGGGACTTTAAAGTCACTTTGTTATGTCAAATTTAATACATTTTATAAAAATATACTGTACTCTACTAACACTGCAACATTCATCTTAGATTGTAAATCTTGAGTGTTACCACTTCTGTTCAGCAGTGTTGCTTCCACATCCTTCTACTCTTCAAAGACAATACATTTTGAGAAATATGCTTATTCACATTCTTGCTGAGAGTTACATAAGAGAATGTCTTTATTTTAAATATGCTACAACAACCAGCTGTTAGTTTGCTTGGCTCGGCATAAACAAACAAGGGAAACAGCTTGCCTGGCTCTGTCCAAAAGTTAGAAGATCCACAATCAACCAGTTAACTGTTTAGTCAGAAAGACAAAGTTTAAAGCAACAACTTTCAGGAAGACAAAAAAAAAAGTCCACTTCCCATGCCCCCCTTTGCAACCTCATAAACTAAAAACAGTCCTGTATAACGTTTTCTTTCTGTGCCTTTACTTATCATCAGATGCACACAGGTTTCTTCCATTAGAATTATGAAATTGCACACAGTCATTGGAGGCCTACACATGATAAGGTGAACCTTTTGATGATGATTTTCAGCTTAGAGTGTGCAACATTAGTCGTTTGGACTTAAGATGAATAAATTGTGTATTAGGACGCTTGCAAAAGGCGGCATCATCAGTCCACACACAGCAGCAGAGAGCTGCGGTGCTCACTCATGTGAGACATCCCAACTTTTCTTGCATTTCTTGTAAGTTTAGAAGGAACAGGGAGATAAGCAAATGCTGATCTGCCTTTTTTCCTGCTTGCAATGCATTTGTTCCCTTGTTAGATACCAACAAGCTCTTCTTCTTACATCCACTTTAACTTGTAAACTTTTGACAAAAATAAAAAGTGTACAGTTTATTTAGGGACATATAAATCACATATTGTCCACATCACATCACTTGTACATGCTAAAATGCTAACATACTCTCAGTGACATGATGTTTATGAGGTTTTACTTTTTACCATTTCACAATCTTAATCTTGTTTGAGAGTAAAGTATTTGCCATTAAGGATGGGATGTTGTTAGTTTTGCAGGTTTTTGTTTACATAGTATTGGAAGTTTGACTCTTAATGAAAAGACAGGGGTTCCCCAAAGTTATTACAGTTTATCCTGAGGGGAACATTAATGGGTGTATCCAATCTCATGACAATCTTGAGTTATTTGACCCAACAACACAAATGTTAACCTAAATAAGGAATCAACAAACCCAGAAGAATATTGTCTCGGGATCATAAATGTCAAATATACACATTTTGTGCCAATCTGGTTTGTAGATATAGACATATTTTACATGATGAGTTCAAAAGAAAATATGGCTGGCTGGTGGCAATAGAGGAAAAGTTCAAAGCATCATCAAAGTCAGTAGGATTCATCCTTTGTTGAGATATTTCAGGTTAAAGGGGACCTATCATGCAAAATGCACTTTTGTACGTCTTTTATACATGAATATGTGTCCCCGGTGTTCCAGGGAACTCACCAAGTGTCAGAAAACACAACCCTTTCTATTTTCCTCCATACCCAAATCTCTGAAAAAGGGGCTGCAACGGATCTGATCAAAACTGATCCAGATTTGAACACTGTCCTGACGTCAGGACGGTGGCGCTACGGCTATTGGGCCAACTCCACCAATCAGGAGGAGACAGCCACGGCCATTGCCGTTCGAAAGCGCTGGAGACGCTGTAGTACATATGCCAGGCCTGTAGGTGGTGCTGTTAGAAATATGCCTTATATAGGTATGGTCCTACACTATATTATTCAAATATAGCATGATAGGTCCACTTTAAATTGGTTTATCGGACATTTCACAGACAGAACGACATCGCAATCCCTAGTGGCAAACGCATGGCTAAAAGATAAAAAGTTGTAATCACAAAAGGTAAATGAAATGTATTATTGTGTACACTGTAAACATATAAACATGCAGGATAGTAATACCAGCTTTTTCTTTATGATGTGCAAATTGTAAAAAAAGGAGATTCAGCACTCTTTATTGATCAAACGGCCTCTTTACAAATGATCTATGTCAGTAAATGCTTTTCTGTCACCTTTCGGTTATGTTCTATGAGTTTTCTGAAGCGAGGTTGTTAGATTTGTCCACGAAGAGCGCTCTAACTCAAAGTATCAAATCAATAAAAGCATGAACGAGCCCAGTATTTGGCTGACAGTATTTCAATATGGTGTGTCCTTCTGAAATTACAGAGGCTTTCAAGGGGAAAAGACTTATCAAACATCTGCCAATAATTTGATGCACAACATGGAGGTGACGTCTGTTCTCACCCGCAGATGAGATGCATCGACATTGACCCCTGACATCTGTTTTGAAACTAATCATAGCTTTTCATCACAATAACTCATGATAAGTTGCTGTTGAGCATAATTTAGCAAATGTTCAGTAAGGTTGTAGTTATTTGTTATGAAGGGGCGGGGCAGCTCCAGCTCTGGGACACAACACACAAACTTTACAGCTATTTATGGAGACACCAGACTCATTTGTCTCTATCGTTTTTTCAGCGTTTCACACAGAGTTAAGTGCCACATGTGAAAAACGAGCTCTAAGTTAATAAAACTGCTTAACTGGCAAAAAGACAAAAGTATTTGCTTATTCTGTAGTACAAGTGGCCTATTTTCAGATGGGGATGACTCATGCACAGCCCATGCGGTAACCTTAATCACTGGTTTAGCCTATTTAGTCAAAACAACAGCAACAGCATTCTTATGTATAAAAGAAATGCAGGAAAAGACAGATTTTTGTTTTCTAAACCTTGGTTGGCCTTCCATATTGATGAGGTTTTTACTAATGCATTAGTGAAGTATCTTTCGGCTACATCTCCTTCCTGAAAAACCCTTAAATGTGGAACAACCTGCAGGAAAGAGGCTGGTGCAAAGTGCATTATGAATCCTGAGTGAACTCCTCTCTGCCTCTCAGGCGGCATCGCTGTAATCTGAGCCATGTGAGGCAAGAAAGCTATTCCTTCACTCAGTTTGTGTAAAGTAGTTAAGAATCACTCAATGTAAACAGGAAGTCACACAGCTTCAAAACAACTTTTGAAAATAGCAGCTTGAACCTTACTGTATATAGGGAGGCTGTGGCTCAGTGGGTTAGTGCGCTGATCTTTGAATCAGAGGATAGCAAGTTTGAGTCCCACTGCAGTCAGCATGTCATTGTGTCCCTGGGCAAGACACTTCACCCCAAATTGCTCCTGTGGGGATTGCCCACAGTATTGAATGTATGTAAGTAGCTTTGGGTAAAAGCGTCTAACAATTGACATGTAATGTAATATATATTTAGCTGTATTCATGTTTTAAAGGAAGTCTGTCTTCAGTGTTACTTAGTTTGAGTTAGTAGTGTTTATGCAGGTGGGAGATAGGCTATACATTACATTACATGTCACTTGTTAGACGCTTTTATCCAAAGCGACTTACATACTCAATACTGTGGGCAATCCCCACAGGAGCAATTTGGGGTGAAGTGTCTTGCCCAGGGACACAACGACATGCTGACTGCAATGGGGTTTGAACCTGTGACCCCCTGATCCGAACACCAACGCTCAACCCACTGCACCACACGCCTCCTATACAATTAAGCTAACCTAACTAACCGGCATGATTTGGTCATTAAATCTAACGTTGTTATATATTTTTTGTAATATGAGGTAAACTAAATACATAAATAAATATAAATCAGAAATGTATTTTCAATTCTTACAACAGGATTTTTAATCAAGTGTCACCCTGTCCTTTTATTCACAGGTCATATAGCAAGCTAACGTTAACTTTGCCAGTTAGCTAGTTCAGTTAGCTATGCAACAGTTACACTGAAACTTAATGTTGACATAACTTACACAAGGATGTTGGTGACGTGTGAAGAAGTTATTCAGTCGATTATGGGGGTATGTTACTCTCTATACATACTAAGGTGCTCTAATGGCAACAATCTGGCAAAAAGACCATAACTGATACTCTGATACTCTGACATTGACCAGAGAGTTAGTCAATTTACAACTGGAAAAGAGGCTTCCTTCCTCTGACGGCAGTTTTCATTTCCCCCCCCCCCCAAGCTCTTTTCTGTGATCCATTGACTCAACGTGAATCACTGGAGGACAAAATGTTATGTACCACAACTAAAGCGCAGATGGCTGTGAGCTTTGCTTGAGCAATCGCTCATTTCTCACACAGGTTAGCATGCCAGCAAAGTCAGAGGAAACTGTCACAGTACAACAGTCAGTTTGGCAAACGCTGCTGCCTGAAGTCGAACTGCTCCATGTGGTGGATATTACAAAGTCTCTGTTACTGGGATCAGAATAACAAACAGATGACATTATTTTCTGGAACATTTTGTAATTTCTATTTCAGGTGTTGCTTTGTTTATCTTAAAGACTGGTGCTTATTTCTCCGTGATGCTTGCAGTTGTTGTGAATATTTATAGGTGCTGCATGTCTAAACAGACATAAAAGGCATTAAATTACTTTGCACATGTGTGACAGGCAAGGCTGCAGGCTTCAAAGATATCAGTTTCACAGAGGCACATTTAGCTGTTGCCAATCAAATGGTGTGAATAATGTATCGTGTTATCTGTAGAAATGACATGTAAGAACAACCTGCACATTTCAACAATAACACAAGGCTTAAGTTAACTCATTAAAAAATGTATGCTAAACTAAAATGATGAATAAAGTAAACATTGTACATGTTAACATTATCACTGTCATTTATAGCATTTTGATATGATAGCATGATAATATGGTATGATTTGAGTGTGACTGTTATACTAGCCAAATGTCATAGAGGAATTACTAAAACTGATACACAACACATTTTGTTGTCAGTCACGTGTGAAATTGTTTATTTTTTCAATAATCCTGCAAGGACACTGACAAATAATTTGCAGAGAAATCCATCTTGGAGGTGGCAGAGATATGGATTTCTTTATAAAAGATACCCTCAGTAAACGTATCAGTAATCATAGAAACATTGTTACTTGGCTCACTGACTAGACCACATGCCTGTAAAGTTAATTGCATCAAATGACTTTATGACCCTCCTGCCGATATTCCCAGAAATAGAAAATCGACATGAAATGCTCAAGGTACAAATGACACAAGATCAAAACATTTCTCGAATGCAGAGAAACGGATGCTCTCTAACAATCAAAGTGCGTCTGAAGGGGATGTTTTTCTTCCAGGGTTCAAGAAACAACTGGAAGATTACTTCAGGCTTTTGTACAATCTGAGAAACCATGAAGAGAGGAAGTGAAGCTGTGTTTCTCTCCTCTCAGCTCTTTGATGTTTTCTAGAACAAGGCATTTATCTTTGCTCGGGCAAATCAGTAATCAGCGAGGGAGTGGGCTTTTGTTTTTGCCGCTCTCAGGTTTGAAGCAGAGTGTGGAGTATATCTGTATCTAGCCCCTATAGATCATGTCTATAAATTACATGTCACTTGTGAGACACTTTTTTTCATCCATTATCTAAATAACTTGTTGTTTCTCAGTTTGCATGAAGACTGATAAGAATCCGCTTGAAGAAGATTTACAAGTAGCCTTGGCTGCTTACACTGACAAGCTGCCAGTTCTGCGAAAAAGAGAAATAAATGCACAGAAAATTGAGCCTGACATAAAGCCTAAAAGATTTATGTCATTTGGTGACCGTTAATGTCTTCTCATTTTGTGAGGTAGAACATTTAGTTAATTTCAGACAGAGCTGGCATGGCTGAGAGATGTTAATAATTGCACCTGTGATGATGACCGAGCCTCATTTCAGTCCCAAATTGGCAAAAGGTTTTCATGTTCTGCCGGCCGAGGAAATCTGTGGCCACGAAATGTCACATTAATGCATCTGTTCTCATTTTATCATTATGGCAATGCAGCCACTCGACTCCTGCCTCTTTGGCCTGCACCAGTGTTTCTGCTATTGTGGAAGACATTGCTAGTTCATCACTGAAATCTATTCATGGATGTGGCCAAATGAATAAATGTAAATGAGATCATTCATAATCAGTGAATTGAGTCTGCTTTTTATTCAGGCCAAGCAAAGGAAGGATTAACTCTGCTATTGTAATTCGAAGCAGGAACTGACTCGTTCATTTTGTGCTGCGTAATCTGATTGAATCTGTGGATAACTAATTGTTTTATACTAAGGGGAAGGACAACAGACATAAATATGCAACAAAAGTGTGAATAAATTGTCTTGGGTTGAATTATAACTGCTCAGCTTCTATGAGGATTTTAAATTGCCTAAAATGTACTTCTCTTTTGAATTTGTATCCAAAAAGTGGCTCAGTGGCTAGTGTGCTGAAACAGGGGACAGCAAGTTCGAGTCCCATCATGTCGTTGTGTACCTGGGCAAGACACTTCACCTCAAATTGCTCCTGTGGGGATTGTCCACAGTACTGAATGTATGTAAGTCGCTTTGGATAAAAGCGTCTAACAAATGACATGTAATGTAATTCAGCAGCCAATATCAAATGGTAAAGTCTGTTTTTTATTCTATGAGATTCTGAAATGTGGTTAATTATGCACACAATAAACAGACATGCACTGAATAGCAATGAGGTCTGCAACCTCCATCTGCCTTTGAATGTGTGAAAAGGGAATTGAAAGCCAAAAAGTTATATTCATGTGCATATTTTATAAGTGAAATGCAGCATGTTGTTCCTTCAAAGTGAAAAACTGTGTTCACAATTACCTCATGAAACAAGATAAAACAGTTATTCAAATCTATTCTTAATCTAGGTTTTCGTGTGTGCTTTGTATTGTTTTTTTCCATCCCATCTTCTGCCGGGAGGAGCTTTGGGAATTAATAATCAGATCCTTTTTTTAAATCCTCCTCCTCCACTGCCACTGTCGTCTCCCTTGTTTCTATGCACCACACTTGACAGCTTCATGGGTTGGGCAGATAAAGCTATATGGAAACACGTGACAGGGCTTGTAGGAGCGACGCTTCATAAGTGTGAAGACTCAGAGAAACAGACGGAGAGACGCGGAGAGGAGCAGCAGCAGCAGCAGCAGCAACCTGTGTCCACAACCAGGAGCGCACTCCAAGAGCGACACTTCTTCAGACAGCCGACAAACTAATGTTTCAGAAAGAAACTAGTAATAATGAGGATGATGGTGGGTTTATTCTAACACATGCACGGTGTTTTTATCACCTTTTATGTAAGATCTTTGTTGGATGGATGGTGCGCTTCTGACTTGGATTAACGCGCGGTGATAAAGGGCGATTCTGCGCACTTGGACAAATTATGTAAGGTAAAGAAACACTTTTTCTCTTTTAAATATTTCATTATACTGGTTTCTTCGTTATTTTCCTACTTTAAATGCTTTATGTTGGTGGTCCCAGAATGAAAATATGTTTTTTCGTTTTTGTATCCAAATGCAATTTAGCTTTTTTGCACCAAATGTACGATATCTACATTCGTGCATGGATCATGAAACTTTCAAAAAAACCTAATATTGAAATAGCTTTCCAAATTCTGCATACATTTAGATAATGTAATTGCAATTATCCCATTGTATCTCTTTACTCTTGCATTAAGTGGACTGCCCATGTATGCTTAATATTGTTTGACATCTATTTGTTCAGCTTTAAAAAAAAAATGTGATCCAGTTAGTCCAAGTAAAGAGGAATTGCATTATTGTGTCTGATTCTCCACCTCATCAAAAATATGCGTTTTTACTCTCACTTTTTGTTTTTCTATGTGTACTCCTGATATTGAAAGGGCAGCAGTCAGTGGTGAATCTTTTTATGTATGTTGATGCGTACAGAGTGCAGGATACAGTATTTATGAGTACACCAGCTCTTAGAGACCAGATGTGGTTCTTGACCTGTTCAGGAATTATTTAAATGTATTAAAAAACCTACAATTGTACAAAACTATGAAATATTCCAAATTATTTCAATATTTGTGTTCAGAAATATTCTCAGATTTTGAAGGTTATCTCATCCTAAAGTTATTTCATTTTAAGTTGCACTGCTGCGCATTTGCATGTGTGCATGTGCATATAGGATTCTTTTTTAGATGTTCTAAACATCTCTTAAATGTTTTTCATCAATTTCATAGGTTGCCCAGGCGTCTTAGCCTGCAGTATTACCCTCAGACACAGCCATGAAGTCTGTGCTGGATGGTGTGGCGGACACCACCTTCCGGACTATTACATCTGGTTTACAGTATCTGGGCTCCAACGACGCTAACTATGACAACCCCCTCAATGATGTAGACTTCAAGGCAGGTTTCGCTCTGCAGAAGCCTTTATCTGCTTTCCGCAGCGACTCCTTCCCAGGCAAAGTACCTGCGGACGAGGAGCTCATCCTCAAGGGCATCCCCTTCTTCCCCACCAATGCCACGGACTTGTTTGGCAACCGGAGCATGTTGGGAGATGAGACTAACACTTTACAATGTGGGGATAACTTTATGGACATGGAGTGTTTCATGATCCTGACCCCCAGCCAGCAGCTGGCTGTGGCAGTGATGTCTCTGACTCTGGGTACGGTCACAGTGCTGGAGAACCTGGTGGTGCTCTGCGTCATCTTTCAGTCCCGCACCCTCCGCTGCCGGCCGTCCTACCACTTCATTGGCAGTCTGGCTGTGGCTGACCTTCTGGGAAGTGTTATATTTGTCTACAGCTTTCTGGACTTCCATGTCTTCCACAGGAAGGACAGCCCCAATGTTTTTCTCTTCAAACTGGGTGGAGTCACAGCGTCTTTCACTGCGTCTGTGGGGAGTCTTTTCCTCACTGCTATTGATCGCTACATCTCCATACACCGGCCTCTGGCCTACAGGCGCATCGTGACACGGACCAAGGCTGTCATTGCCTTCTGTGTGATGTGGACCATCTCTATCGTCATCGCAGTGCTACCTCTGCTGGGCTGGAACTGTAAAAGTCTCAACTCAACTTGCTCAGACATATTTCCTCTGATTGATGAGAACTACCTGTTGTTCTGGATCGGTGTTACCAGTGTGCTGGTTCTTTTCATCATCTACGCCTACATGTACATCCTGTGGAAGGCGCACCACCACGCCGTGCGCATGCTGAGCCGCACCTCCCAGAAGAGCCTTGTTGTTTACTCAGCAGATGGGACTAAAGTGCAGTCCGCTCGCCCGGAGCAGACGCGCATGGACATTCGCCTCGCCAAGACCCTGGTGCTCATCCTGGTGGTGCTGGTCATCTGCTGGGGCCCACTGCTCGCCATCATGGTGTATGACCTCTTCTGGAAGATGGGCGATGATATTAAGACAGTATTTGCATTCTGCAGCATGCTCTGCCTGCTCAACTCCACTGTCAACCCGGTCATCTATGCCTTGAGGAGCAAGGATATGCGGCACGCCTTCATCACCTCCTGCCAGGCCTGCAGGGGCACGGGCCAGCAGCTGGATAATAGCCTCGAGTCAGACTGCCAGAACAGACATGCCAACATTTCTGCCAACAGGGCTGCAGAGAGCTGTGTGAAGTCCACTGTGAAAATAGCCAAAGTAACAATGTCTGTGTCAACTGAAACTTCTGCAGAGGCTGTCTGATGGCCCTTCACTGGGGAACATGTGTAAATGTCATCCTCCCCAAAACAATGACATCCACCAGAATGAAGCAGAAAGTTGAAAATAAAAAGAAATCCTCTCCTGAAAGTATTGACTTACATCCTCACATTGGCTTTAGTGGTTGCATTATTTTATGTTGGTTTGTAAGTACATAGTGTGCCAAAGTGCCAAAAAGTATTGCAAGTTGATAGGAAAGGACTCACAATTTGAAAGGATTATCAAAGACTATCATGAGTCTGCTATCTACCATAGACCTCATGATATCCAGTTAGTGAAGGCATATTATATTTTTGTACTGTGAATTCAGGTTTTGAAAACAATATTATCTTCATTTATGGGATAAGGGGCTACTGACGTTTTTAATTCGAGATGTTTTATTGTGTCATTTAGACTTTAAAATGTGTCTTGCGCCATAAATATAACAAATCTTTGGCAACTTGACTTTCTAATCTACAGGCTTCATGTACATTAGGCATTTCTATGAAGGAGTGATAGAAAAAAAGTTTCAAATGACTGATTGTTTATTTCAAAAATTGTCATTTAACATGTCACTTTTGTATTTGTTCTGACGACACTCAGTGAGTGGGAAAATGTGTGAAGGAGATTTTGAGATTTGATGGGTGATTCATGCTCAAGATATATAAAAAAAACATCACCATCAACTAAAAAACTCCAATGAGATGGAGGTAAACGGATTCACAGATTTTGAGCGTGTCAAATCTGAAATGACATTTCTGTGGCAGAGTGACGATGGTCCCTGTTGTCCATTTCTTTACCCGCTAGCTAAAGTAACGTGTCTTTGTTCAATTGTAAACCTAACAACTGTACAGTGTTTTTCTTGCAAAGATAAAGTGTTCAAACCGCCTCATTCAGCTGTACAGCCAGCAAAACAACAACAAGCTTGAATACATCAAAACTGACGCAGTGTGCTGGACACAACTGCAACAAACTGAAGTGGTTTCAAACTATATCTGCTTTCATCAAATGTAATATTTTACTGAATTCAGCCATGTATGTGTGTAATACCTTGTGACTTGGTGATATATTTCCAACCCCAAGCCTTTTGATCATTGCAGTGAGTTGTTTTTAGTGCCACTGTTGCAGAGGGACATCATTTTGGAAAAGAAAAGCAACCCATGCACAGGCCTAGTGAAGTACTTCTGGCGTAACTCTAAATAAAAATATGTCTGCTGTTAATTTTACGTATCTAAACAAAGAAACAGGGGTTGTTTCATTAGCTGGTAACTTGGATGGAAACTGTATGTATGCATTGTGTGAAGACTCGGCAACTGACCTTACAAAAGAATCTAAGATGTGACTTTCCTTATAGGTGATGTAGTACTTTTAATCTAGAAATCTCACAGCACAATTGTTCTGTAGACATTTATCTTGGTGTAAAGTTATCCAGACTGTTTATCAGTATTCTTTGCTGCCTCTTGTATTATGAGTATTGAAAATCAAATTGTCAACTGTCAAGTGGCTTCTGTGCAGTGGTGGCATAATGAGGAATCTATGACTTAAAAAACACAATCAGTCAAGTGGTTTTAGTATTGCTGTTTTCAAACTTTTGAATAAAGTTGCAGCTGGTTGTCATTTTGTCTTCAGTTATTTGATGGATTATTTAATGGTGGGAAACCGAAGTTTGCATACATTACATTACATATTACTCACAAAGTTATACCTCCTAATTCCAAAAATGTGAATATTCTTGATAAATTGAAGTAAATATAAAAAACCTTCCTAGTTAAAACACTGCTGCATACTCATTCTCATGGAGGCCCACACAAGTGTGGAACTGATGCGGATATGTTATATTAGATATGTTGATATAAATAGTCTTGTTGTTAAGTAACTTGAAGTAAACCCAGCACCCATTTACTCCAATAATTTTATCAGTTTGTGGACTCTTTTTTTTTACCATGTAGGCATAGGAGAAAAATAATGCTTTAGATTCAAGGTTCAAGGCTTTTATTGGTCATACGAACATAGCTACAGTGTAGTTATGACAATGAAAATCTTAGGTCCCAGGCTCCTCCAACAGTGCAACACAATAAAACAGAAAAACAGAAAGAATAGTGCAAGTAAATACAAAAAGAAAAATAGTAAAATAGTGAAATGCAATAAGAGTCTATACAAGTGATTGGAATATGATATATTAGATAAATAATTTCTAAATTGCAGCCAGATTAATGTTATGGATGTTGTTTCAAAAGTTCAGGTGTTTAATAGTCTTATGGGATGAAACTGTCCCTGAGTCTGCCCGGTGGTTTTATTCAAGAATTCAACACACAGGAACACAGTGTGAATGAATTATATACAAATAATCATTTGGTGAGTGAAATATTCCTTTAATTCTGCCATCCATCACTGATGTATGAGGAACAGATACTGAAAGAGATACCAAGCCCTCAGCGGACAGCAGCCTGAAGCCATTAGTGATGTTTTAGCGCCCTCTTGAGGAAGACTATAAAATGTCCATGGTGGCAGCCTGTTCGAGGAAAAATGGCATTTCTACATTTCATTTTAATTTTGTTTTACTATGGCTTAGGGCTGCTCAATTAATCGTATTTTAATCGCAATTACGATTATGGCTTGCAACGATTACGAAAACAACGTAATCGAAATAAAACGATTATTTTTGTATTATTATTATTACTTTTTTTATTGGTTTTTCAGTTGAATTATACTTAAAGTTCAGGGTAATCAACTGTTGAAAACATACTGTTCAAATTGTTTTTCTCCAATAAATTGATGTTTTCAAAGTAAATGGATAATCGTTTTTAATAATCGTGATATCAATTATTGACCCAAATAATCGAGATTATGATTTTTGCCTTAATCGAGCAGCCCTAGGCGTCTACCACAGACACCAACATCTGCTCTGTTTTTTTCATCTCCTGTCTCAGAGGAACAGGGAAATTGCAACATCTGTTCACACAGATGTTAACAGGATTGTGTTCATTTATCTTCAAAACACTTTTGTAAAAAACGATGAGGTGTGTCTACTGTACTTTACCTCTGCAATGAGAACTTTTCCTGACATTTAAACAGAAAACAATTTGAAGATTATTTATAATGAAAATAATCATTTTTTGGGAGCAAGTTATTTTTATATAGCCAATTGCATATATAGTACCTACCACAAATAATTACACCATGACGTTACAGAACAACTCTTATTGTTCATTTGTACTACCTCAAGTTAGGTCTACTATATCATAGATCTTAAAATTATATATAATTTAAAGAAAAGGTGTTAAAATACAGATGCCTCTCGCATCCTCAATTGTTGGGGTGGTTGAGAAGACAGTGATGAAGGAAGGAACATTTCTTAAAAGTTTACTGTATGTGTGTTTTGTATTTTTCTTCTGAATCCGAAATATGCTTTTTATTTAAGACTGGGTTAATAATATGGAGGAATCAGAGTAGTTACCTACATATTGGATTGATTATTCTATGTAGTGGCCCTAGGTTTTAAATGACCTTTATCTATTGATATGAGATTGGTATAATTGTTTCCTCACTTCCTTGTAAATAAAAGGGAATGCTCATTTAGTATTATGGATTCCTATCTAAAAAGAATGTTTTGTATTTTTTATATAAATCCTTTTTTAATTAATCATTTGCATTCAAAAATAATAATTAATATTGTTCTATTAAACGTTTTAAGTGAAATTGAAACTTCCTCGTAGTGTAGTGGTTCGTAAGAAAACAAACAAATTTGAAAAAAAAGGAACATTTTCATAGTCTTCGGGAAATGTAGTCTTCAAGTATATAAAAACAGTGGGTGCTGTAGGGAACAAAAACTACAATTACCAGCGTGCAACCTTTTTCACGCATGCTCGTAGCCGATCATATGGAACGGAATTAAAGGTAAACTAGTCTGACTGAGCCGTTGAGAGTACTCCTCGGATGTAGTGCAGCAAAATCTGCAATCATCCGATTTTATAGCAAATTAACCTCAAATTATTTTGCCCGGATTATCTCAAGACATATTTTTCAACATAATCTCAATGAGATTTATCAGCAGAAGACAACAATAGCGAAAATAAGGCGTATTTGTCTGCCGCCCGGAATCGCCGCTGCCGTCTGATTTAGCTAACGTTAGCTAGCATTGTCACCACAGACCGGGGCCCACATCAGGGACTTTCGCAGATAACCAGGGATTACAGCTTTCTATTAATACTTTTTTAAGACACCGTTTTGCGTGATGGCTTGCGGGGCTACCCTGAAGAGGAGTATGGACTTTGATCCACTGATGAACCAGGCTTCCCCCAAAAGGAGGAGGTGCACCCCGATCATGTCTCCAGTCTCTTCACCACAGAAGTATTTGCGTATGGAGCCCTCGCCTTTCGGGGAAGTGTCGTCAAGACTCACCACAGGTAGGAATTTCAATCCACATTTTCAGAATTCAGTGTAATCCCAAGTACAATATGGGAAAACTATTCTTAAGTGTAAACTGGACACGGTTAGCTTTCCCTATTAGCCTCCCCCCTGTGTACCGGTGTCTGTCGTTTTGGTAAAGCCAAACCCCACATGTAATTTGTCAAGTTAAAGGAGTGTTGTTCTTGATGATCCCTTTGCGATGGAAGACTCATATAAAGACGATTCCATGTGAATCTGTATCGCTTAATTGTAAATTCGGCAGTAATTATACATGAATACTTTCATTGTACTAATAGTTAACAATGGTTTGAGGAAGTTAAGTGTGGGAAGAGCAGGAAGCAATGGTTTGACTGTTGTGTAAATTATTAAAGTTTTCTTCTGAACATAATTGATGCCTCGAAGTTATTAGAAGATAGACATTTTAGCTATAGTTTGTCTTCGATTATATTAGTTTCATTGTGTGCTCCGTTTTCTAAAGAGCCTCCCACTGATGCATCACTTGCCATATGTTATAGATTTTCCACTTCAGTAATTAAAAAAGGAAACAATGTTTTGTGGTGCTTACTAATTTTATGGATGCAGTATTATATGCTTACAGAAAGTAGCTCTATCTCTTCAATTGTTTGTCTTGATACATCAGAAAGGCAACATGATCTTATCAAATGTTTGATCTCTGCAGCACCTCTGTATGAAGATGTCCCTTGTGTAATGGAGCAAATGTTTTTTCTGTCTGTTTCAGAGCAAATCCTACACAACATCAAACAGGAGTACAAGCGGCTGCAGAAACGACGACACCTGGACAGCACCTTCCAGCAGGAAAGCAGCTG
Organism: Trematomus bernacchii; assembly: GCF_902827165.1. Classification (NCBI taxonomy): domain Eukaryota; kingdom Metazoa; phylum Chordata; class Actinopteri; order Perciformes; family Nototheniidae; genus Trematomus; species Trematomus bernacchii. Next base: position 3,590,324 of record NW_022987662.1, on the reverse strand, counting down.
CTGTTCTCTGGATCTGCAGAACCAGAGTGGATCAGCCCTGCCAGGTAGCTACCATCCTTATTAGTGAGGATATTCAGAAGTTTTCACAGATGCATTCAACCTAGAACAACTATGATAAACCATTCCTTTACTGATCAACTCAAACGTACATTTAGTGGGATCTAGTTAGTTAATGTCCTGCTTAGGATGTCCACCTGAATATTATTAGCTGACAACAGCACGCAGTTACCATCCTGATACTCAGAAAGAATGGCCTTTTTTTATTTACTTTTGAATTGGCCATCAACAATGGGAAATCCCACAGCATTAGCCACTCCCTGAGTAGAGGAATAGTATCAATGGAAAGTCCCTTTATCCTTTCACTTTCTTTTATTATGTTTTTTAAATTTTTTTATTAAACCCACTCTCAGAAAGCTGAGGCTCGAGCGGGAGCTTACATCAGGTTATGCATAAATGTGTTGCCATGCCTGCTTGGCAGTAAAGCCGGATGATATCAATGTTATAAGTATTGTAATATGAGCCTGGCCAGGTTGTAAGTCTGTGTGTAATCTCATCTGTTTTGTATTAATGTGTGATCTCAACTCTCCTAACAGGTACGTCCTCCGGTGCCTCGTCTCCCTTCAGGAAAGAGCAGCCTTTATTTTCCCTCAGACAGGTTGGGATGATTTGTGAAAGACTGCTGAAAGAGCGAGAGGACAAAATCCGCGAGGAGTACGACGAGATTCTGACGACGAAGCTTGCCGGTATGAAGGAATGAAAAAAGATATGTAGAACAATGTGGAGTGAGTCATTCATAAATGTTCTAATGAATGTGTTGTTCTTCCAACAGAGCAATATGATGCGTTTGTCAAGTTCACGCACGACCAACTGATGCGAAGGTTCGGAGAGCAGCCTGCCAGCTGTGAGTATATTTATTGTTTTATTTGTTATGGTATTTGTATTTTGTTTTTCTTACTGATCCCTGAAAGCAAAGTTTGTTGTGTAAGACATGAGTAACTTCTGGTGTGTTTACATTGTGCACAGTAGACAGCTGCTTGTCCAATGTGTAGCTAAACAGGCCCGATTCAAATAAAGATAAATACATTCAAATAAATCCAGAAGGTCTTGCTCGTACCTCTGCTTTAGACCCCGATACTTCGCTCTGCTTGCCCTTTTTTATCTCCGACTGCTCCGAGACGTAATGTGAGGAGAACACAGTAAAGCAGGGGAATACAATGGAGGTCAATACAGTGTTTCCCCTAGGATGGATTCATAGCAGCATGATGTGAGCGCGGAGCACGTGGAATTTTTTTAGTGTGTGCACGTGCATATTTTTGTTTCTCTCCAACTTTAAACTATATTTTTGGTTTACTGTCCTATAGTATACATTGGAATGGTTTCAAACCTGTTTTTATTTATCCTAATAATTATAAAGGAATGCCTTGGAAATATGTGTTGACATAATTTAGGAAAATTAGGATGAGCGCCAACGGTCAAAAATGTTTCCCCCCCCCCCCCCCCCCCCCCAGAGCTACCAGCGCAGCGCCCCCCAGATCTGGCGCCCTAGACGACCGCCTATGTCGCCTAGGCCAAAAATCGGCCCTGCCTAGTACATACAGTGGCAATGTCTCAAGATTTAGCAAAAATATACCTTTATTGAACATACAGTAACACAAATACTACAAATCCACATAACAAACAATCAAAAATGAAAAAGGGTCGCCAATTATTATTATTTTTTTTTTCTAGCAGCGGCGCTGCGCCGCCACTATTTGTATATAGGGGAAACACTGCAATATAATCATACTAGGTCTTAACCCAAACAAATACCTTGCATCTGTGGTGTGTGTTCTTGAGACACACGTGTGGTAGTTGTTGAGGAAGCGATTCAAAATGTGTTTGTATTGAAGTGTGATCTTCTTCCTCTGCAGACGTTTCCTGAGTGTGGGCCTCTGACGTTAAGGAATCCAATTTGCTGCAAAATTCTCCGGGACTCATTGGTTCTAGTTGGACTTTTCTCCTAACTGTGCCATATCTATGTGGACTCAGTTTGTGGCGTTGGCTGGGTCTGCCAGAGTTAGGAGGGCTTCCTGCTGCCGACTTGTTTAAGGACTCTCTCTCTCTGTGACTCTACCTGTTGCCTCTTAACCGCCGTGTCAATATTTATTTGGCTTTGTTCTGATGCCTTCGTAAAAGGCTGACTGCCAAACACACTTTGCCTTTTGATTTTATTACGTTTTTGTTTAATTTAGTTATTTCACGGAGAGGATTTTACGACTAACATCTCGATGTACATTTTTGAAAAAAGGGATTCAACATTGACAAGTGGACGAGCGAAGGCTGCCTTCAGACTGGACTGCTGGCATCTTGGCTTTTTTCAGCGTTTTAATCTGTACAGGCACTTCCTGCTTTTACATTTGTATACACTGTATTCTCTTTTTTTTGCTTGACCTATTTTCATTGTACCAAAATGTCTTGATTTTATTTGCTGTATGTATAAAGGGGCTTTGATTCAAGAAGAGCAGACAAATAAAGTGTTTACACAAGTATTTGTGTTGTGTTTTTTCACATAATTTGTTACGATAAGGTAGGGCTGCTCGATTATGGCAAAAATCACGATTATTTTGGTCAATAATTGATATCACGATTATTAAATACGATTATTCATTGACTTTGAAAATATCCATTTATTGAACTTTAAAACAAATGCAAATAATAATTTGAACAGTATCTTTTTAACTGTTGATTACCCTGAACGTATAATTCAACTGAAAAACCAATACTAAAATAATAAATACCAATAAACAAGATCAACAAATATTTTGGAGCGGACTTCAACAAGCTACTAAAAATATAAATATGATAAATAAAAATAAATTAGATCAAATATGTTGCAGTACTCTGTCACAACCTAGCAAAGCAAAATCATTGTTTTTTTTATGTTTTCGTAATTGTGGCAGGCCAAAATCGTAATTGCGATTCAAATAAGATTAATTGCACAGTCCTACGATAAGGTCATTTTTTTTGACATGCTACCACCACAGGTCAATGAAAGTGAGGAGTCTGGTTTTAGTTTCTTTGTCTCAAGTGTTTCATACAACAAATAACATCATTATTTAGGGGGAAGTGTCTTGCCCAAGGACACATCGACATGCTGACTGCAGTGCCCCCTTTATCCAAAGATCAGCGTACTAACCCACTGAGCAACATCCTTAATCAACTATTCTCATTGGGAATATTATGTAGAGAAATGTAAGTATTGCTGGGTTTTTTTAAGCTTCAGTTCACTATTTAGTGCCAGACCCCTGCATTCACACTGGAGCTGGCAGCAATAACTTAAAAAATAAAAATCAAGTCAGCATTATGTGACACTTGAACCAGAGTATAAACCTTTATATATACAGGCTATGGTATAAACTAATAAGTCATGATGGACAGTCTTTTATCAAGCCATCAGGACACACTAATAAAGATACACATTTTTCATATAATCATGGTTTTAAACTTTCACTAGTATAAGGAAGCATGCTAACATTTTATAAAAGCTTGCATTTTATGTGTAAATGACCAGCAGATGAAAACCAAATGAATATATTAAAATTAGCTAAAATTACATTTAAAATGAATCCCTTTCCGTATTTCTTTACATAGTTGTCTAAATATTTTTTATTTCTTGGGTTTATAATTATTATCTGAAGCACTTTGGGTTGCTTTTGTATAAATATTATTTATTAATTTATTACATATGTATTTATTGTATTTCATTTTTCATGAACCTGGTTTAAGTGACCGGATGTTACCCACCGTCGGGAGGAACGGAGAAAATAATCGAACGAACCCATTCTAGTCGGTGACGTAGTAAGCAAACGAAGCTTGTGATTGGACGAGCTGGCAGGAAAGCGGTGTGGCTAAGGAGGAAGTACAGTAGCTATGCCAATGTGAATTGATTACACATGTCATTGTTGCTAACTTAGCAACGACTTTATTTGCATTGAAGCGTGTTTGATCGTTTGCGAAACATGGCTTGTTTTTTCAGAAGAAAGATAGCAGCAAAGGTAACGAAGCTGTAAGACTTGATAGATGACACACTATGCTAATGCTAACTTAGCAACATGCCTTGACCCTGGAGGATGTAAATACAAGAGGCAGGACTGTCTGTTTATCTATGTTGCTTCAATCTTATACGTCTTTTTTTGCTGTATAGCTGGGTCGTACGCTGCAGCAGTCTGAGGATGTCTTCATACCAGCTCTGTCAGCAGTTCCAGTTTTTAGGAAACAGTTAAGTTTGTTTAAGATTACCTCTGTGTGTCCTCTCTTTATGTGTTTTTGTTAAAGCTCCTTGAACTTGTTCTCCTCAGGCAGAGTCCTGACTTCAAACTGTCAATCAACACATTACGGAGCAGTGGGGTTTTACCATCCAGTGGTGACACCCAGCAGCAATCAGAGGAATTAGCCAACCGGGTAAGATCACATGTGGAGAAAGTCTGGTTAAAGCTACAACTTGTGATGTTGCAGGCTCACAAATAGACAGTTTTTTCACAATTTAATACAAAATACTTGATTTATCACATAGAATAAATAGCTTGTTGTTAATGGCTTTTATTATTGTTTGTGGATTTGTTTTGTTATTGTGTTAAATGTGTCATATAAAGTTTGACTTCAATCAAAAAGTTAATTAAATATTTCTGTCCTTAAAGGTGGGGTAGGTAATTCACTTCAGAAACACTTTTTGTTATATTCCATGGAATGCTCTTAACATCCCGATAGCAATGAATATATTAAATGCTTTGACAATAAATACATAAAAAAATGTCATCTGTGGAAGCCGTGGCGCTGTAAAAAGCACGACCAATAATCTGAGCCGGCCCGGCTAAAATAACTGGATGGCCTACCTGCCTGTCAGCCTTCCATCTGTGCACAAACTTATCTCGTGCCCTCATTGGTCATGTGCGCGTTCGTGTGTGTTGGAGGAGGGGCTCTGTATGGAAGTCTGAAGGAAGAGGCAGATTTCTTTCGGTTGTGTATTTTCAAATTCTAGCGCACTCGAGCTGGTTTCTCCAAAATTACCTACCCTACCTTTTAACAATAAAAAACACATGATCTTATATATCTGCATTAAAATCAATTGTGTATGTCTCAGTTAAAGCAGGACAGTGTGGTGGAAGATATTTCTGCTGGAAATGGAGTGATAAACTTCAAAGTGAATCGGAAGCTTCTTGTCGAGGTTTGTCAGCTTTATTTTCCTCTTCGGTAAAAAACCAAAGTGTTGTTTGCTTGTATTGGGATTTCTAATCTGTTCTCCTTCTAGAAAATGTTGGAGCCATTTGGAAAGGAGGATGATCACAAATTTGGATTAAATAGTGAACTCTTCAAGACTCTTAAGAAAGGAACAACATTAGTTGAGTATAGGTATGTTTGACAAATAACCTCACCACCACATGCATGTATTCCCCTCTTAGATTGTCAACAGACAGAATCAATGTGTATTTCATTTTGCAGCTCTCCAAATATTGCCAAGAAGTTTCACGCTGGACACTTAAGATCTACAATTATTGGTGAGTTTTGTCTTGAACTCTATTTCTTCAGTAGCAGAAATAGTTACACATAAATATATAAATAATTATAATTTCCGTCTCCAGGTAACTTCATTGCCAACCTAAAGCAGTCACTTGGAAACAATGTTATTAGAATGAACTACCTCGGAGACTGGGGTATGCAGTTTGGTGAGTAAATAGTGCGCAAAATATTGAATGGTGAATAAAGTCCTAAATGCCTCTCTTTGTGTAAACTTTATATGTTATTTCAGGTTTGCTAGGAGCTGGGTTTGGAAAATTTGGCTGCCAGGAAAAACTGAAACAGAATCCCCTACAGCATTTGTTTGAGGTGAATATGCATTTTGGAAACAACTGCAGTGTTAATGCTAGCTTCATGGCAAATGGAAAGAAATCCTGCAGCGGCACAAACAATAATACCACTTAAAAACACTGGGGGGGGAAACATTTCTGTTCCTGCTTTAAAAAAAAAAAAGTTTTCTTCAATATCACCAAGGCCTTTGTTTTTGTTATTGTCATGCAGGTTTATGTTCAAGTAAACAAGGAAGCGGAGCACAATGAGGACACGATGCAGGCGGCCAGAGACTTCTTCAGACAGCTGGAGCAGCATGAGAGCGAAGCTGTGTCGTTATGGCAACAGTTCAGAGAGATCACAGTGGACGAGTATCAACGTGTTTACAAAGTGAGACCAGCTGGGATAATACCAATACCAATTATGTCCTTTTTGAGTTGGCTCCAATCCACTGTTTTAATGTCAAATGTAAGGTTTATTTTCAAATCTTTTCAGCGTTTAAACGTCCACTTTGATATTTACTCCGGGGAGTCCTTTCACCAACATGGAGCCCAGGAGGTGGTGCAGCAGCTGCAGAGCCGAGGCCTGTTAAAAACCTCTGAGTATGTAAACATGTAAACAAGCAGAAACATGTGTTATAAGGCCAGTGGTTCAGCTTCCTGCTCCCAGATGGTTTATTCACTGTGTGGCTAAAAGAGGACTTTAACATCACCACCACTGAGTAGATGAGTTTCCTCTTTTTGTCAAATGTTGAAGGCTCAAAAATTCACGAGTAGGGTATTTACTGACTTATTTTATATCATAGATCGTATAAAATCTCCTTAATTTGTGTTTATCACCGACCTTATTTCAGGCATTTTAGCTAATCCCATTCAAAAAAACCTATCGACTCTGAAATAATAATAATAATAATAATAAATGATATTTTTATATAGCGCCTTTCAAGGGACTCAAGGTCGCTGTACATGGTGGACAAACAAAACAAACAGACAATCAAAGGGCAAACAACAAATAAAGGAAGCCGGGGGACCAAGAAAGGGCTAGGGCCCGAGGGCCAGGGTGAACAGGTGTGTTTTTAATGATGGTTTGAAGATGTCCAGGGAGGCAGCATTACGGATCTCGGCAGGAAGTGCATTCCAGAGGGTGGGGGCCGCAACACTGAACGCCCTGTCACCAACAGTTCGGAGGCGAGAGCGGGGGATGGAGAGCAGGCCCGTGTCTGAGGACCGCAGACTCCGAGAAGGGGTGTAGGGATGGAGGAGGTCCGATAAGTACTGGGGGGCGAGGGTAAGGAGGGACTTGTACTGAATCCGGGACTTGACCGGCAGCCAGTGTAGGTGGATGAGAAGTGGGGGTGATATGTTGCCATGGCTTGGTGCGGGTGAGAAAGCCTGGCGGCAGAGTTCTGGACGTATTGGAGCCTGTCCAGGGTTTTGCTGGGAACCCCGGACAGGACTCCATTGCAGTAGTCCAGACGGGATGTGATGAAGGCGTGTACAAGTGTTTCTGCCACAGAGTCAGAGAGTTTTAAATAAGTCAAACAAACGTGTTAAAATGCTGACTCATTACTACATTTTAGGATTAATTTCTGCAGAACTCTCTTGGCTGAGCATCTGTTTATTTATTATTAATCTATTTTCAATAAGGAGCAGGTAATATGAGATATTTGTTACCCTTGTCCTTTTTGGTTTTCGGTTACTTTGTTACATACCATCTTATATGTTGGAAGTTGATTTGATTTTATCTTTAGATATGTCCCTGTATGTGTCGTTGTCCAGAAATAGTATTTTTTAGGAAGTCTTCATTCCATAGTTTGTCCAGCAGAGAGCACTGACACATTGATGTGATATTGTCCTGTACACATCTTTATACATGTATTGTCAATAATAAACAGTGAGTGGTAGATATAGTTATTATACATATACAATATAACCAGTATGAACCGTGCAGCATTAGAGTAGGTACAGACACATTATTGGTAATATATTGTTTTAAAAAAAAGTAGGATATGGAGAAATTATAAATGATAGTATAAAATAGTCTGCGAACTACAGTTCCTTTTGCCAAACACTCGCCTCTCTACACTATAACAACTTAAAATACCACATATTGAATATTATTTGCACCTTTTCAGTGACACAGTGAAGACTTTTTAGTCATTTCTTTTACCCTGGAGGCTGTGTTTTCTTTTGTATAATTTTTTTTTGTATAACACTTCATTGCAGTAGACATTGGTGTTTTAAAAACTTGAGCTAACATGGACGTGCTATATCCAACAACATCATCGCGGACCCAAACCATGTTCTGAACAGCGAATATGAACTGCTACCATCTAATCGGAGATACAGGGTCCCACGATTCAATAAGGTCAGACTGAAGCACTCCTTTGTGCACCAGTCAATCCTCACAGTAAATACAGAGCTGAATCCAGATCAAATGCATGCTATCTGTCTTGATATTTGTCTATGTTGATGTTACACATGGAGCTGTCGTGATGCAAGTCAATTTTCAGACTTGATCTGACCAATAAAGTATTATCGTATCGTATTTTCAGGACAGGAGCCGGTGTAGTGGATACGTCCACAGGTGGAGACATGAGCAGCGTCTGTGCGGTGCAGCGCGCCGACGGCACAACGCTGTACATCACCAGGTCAGTGCGAGGAGATACAGTCAATTAAATCTGCAATTCTTTTACATTTTATAACCAAAAATGACATAACGGATCATAGCTATGTTATCAGATGATAATGCATAGGAAATGATGTTTGAGTGAAAGTGGTCGTACAGTAACGGTTAATATTCTGCATTTCAGGGATCTTGCTGCAGCGATCGACAGAAAAGAAAAGTACAATTTTGATGAGATGATTTATGTGGTAAGGAAAGGGGTTTCAAGCTTTCTATTTTTACTTTTTACATTTTTAACACTGCTGTCTTTTTAAGAATAAAGCAGTCATTCATTCATAACAAATTACACGACTCAATCAAAAGTAGATAAAGAAATACAATTAAAATACAACAATAAAAAATACAAAGTGCACGTTCATTTGTGAAAAAGAAATAATTAATTAAAAAAATAAAATAAAAAGCTTAATAAAATGTCAACAGAAAATAATGGCTTGGGAAATAATGAAGTTAATGAGGAACATAGGTATATTTTCTAATAAATACATTTTCTTTTTCATACATTTTTCCTATTAATGTGCCTTTTTCTTAATCTTCAAATTAACCACTTCATTTATTTGGTAATTGAGACTTTTATTTCTACATATATTTATTGACTGATTCCTTTATTTATTCATTCATTTATTTGAATGGGACAAATACAAATAAGATTGTGAAAACTATGTTTGACTAACAGACACAGGAGCAAGAAATAAAAAATAATAGACAAATGCAATATAAAAAAACATTGGCATATTAAATACTGGACTTTCACTGAAGTGCCACTTTTTTTTAAAATTTTTTTTAAAATGTCCTTACGAACCAATTTGTTGAGAACAGAACAAAAAACATACAAAAACAAGTATGCAACAAATGCCAGGCCCTGCCCTGCAGTGTAAACAAACATTCTGAAAGCTGATTGTGTTCGGGACGGAGTGGCGCAGTGGGCTCTGTGTTGATCATCAGATCAAGGGTGGCGCTGGGGAACTCCAGTTCGAAACCCGCCGCTGCGTCAGGCCGTTGTGTCCTTGGCCAAGACACTTCACCCGAATTTGCTCCTGTGGGTACTGTCCACAGTACATGACCGTTACATGTATGATATGTGTGTAATGTGTACTTGTAAAGCGCCTTGATGACTTTGAGGTGGGAAGATGGGCGGAGTGGCGCAGTGGGCTGTGCGTTGATCATCAGATCAAGGGGGCGTTGGGGAACACCAGTTCGAAACCCGCCGCTGCGTCTGTAAAGCCGTTGTGTCCTTGGGGAAGACACTTCACCTGAATTTGCTTCTGTGGGTATTGTCCACAGTACATGACCGTTACATGTGTGTAATGTGTATTTTTAAAGTGCTTTGAGCATCTGGAAAAGCGCTATAATAAATGTAAGGAATTATATTATTATTATTATTATTTTGTGACGTCAAATCCTGTAAGTTTCTTATAGTTTATCAAATGTTTATACAACTTTTACAACTATTGAATGTCTATTTTCTTTACTTGAACTCTCTTCACATGCTGCTTATTGCTACATATTGATCATTTTGCTGAATTGAAAGCATATTTGTTCTTTTTTTTAGACGGATAAAGGTCAAGCCAATCACTTCAACCAGTTGTTCCACATTCTGCGTGCTTTGGGACATTCTTGGGCTGACAGGTAGCAAGAAAAAACAACAACATACATAACATAGTGGAGGTTTCATTGATTTGTTGAATTTGTTTAAATGTTAATTTTGTAGTAGTATTCAGGTCTTAAGAGATAAAATAGTAGTTTACTTACTTTTCACACTACACAGGTTTAAAATGGGAATATAATCAAGTAAGTGTTCTACTCTGGAATACATATTCTGTTTCTGAGAACAGTATTTTCTCTGTCTCTATAATTGTAACCAAATGTAAAAACATGGATTGAGCAATACTTCACTACATCATCACCCCACCCACCACAGACCGCTGTTTCTAATCAGAAACAGCTCTCAAAGATGGCTGTGTTGCCTGTGTCAGTTTACATGCTTTGCTGAATACATTTACTCATTCACTTAAAGGTGGGGTAGGTAAGTTTGAGAAACCGGCTCGAGATACACTTTTTGTTATATTCCATGGAATGCTCTTAACATCCCGATAGCAATGAATATCTTAAGTGCTTTGACAAAAAATCCATAAAGAAATGTCATCTGTGGAAGCCGTAATACTGTAAAAAGCACGACCAATCATTTTGCTAAAATAACTGGATGGCCTACCTGCCTGTCAGCCTTCCATCGGGGCACAAACTTATCTCGTGCCCTCATTGGTCATGTGCGCTTTCGTGTGTGTTGGAGGAGGGGCTCTGTAAGGATGTGGCAGATTTTCTCCGGTCGTGTATTTTCAAATTCTAGCACACTCGAGCTGGTTTCTCCAAATGTACCTACCCCACCTTTAAGTTAACATTTTATTTAGATTTGTATGTACTTTTTAAGGTATGTTTTATAGACATTTTATGCTCCTTTTTTACTCCTTTTGTGTTTTACTCCTATATGTATGAACAGTTTAGTAACTTTAAAATAAAAAACAGTTTTTAAATAATTTGATAAACACAGAAAATATAATACATATAGGCTATATCATAACACCAAATAGGTGTTAAAATAAGCTTTACCTCCACTGACTTCAACATTAAAGTGCTGCTCACATGTTAATGCATCAGTAAAGCTAAACAATAATATTCATTAATATTTTATAACATTAAAAAGGGCCGTTCTTCAAAATGACTGCTGTTTAGAAAAATACGTATCCATTCTTACCAAGCTAAAACTGTGACTACAACACTTACACTTATAACTGAGTATTTGTTCTAAGTGTTATACAGATTTTCTTAATAAATGAATGTGTGTTTGCAGGTGTGAGCATGTGCCCTTCGGCCTGGTGCGGGGCATGAGCACCCGCAGCGGGGAGGTGGTGTTTCTGGAGGACGTTCTGAACGAGGCTCGCAACAGGATGCTGCACAACATGAGCCAGTCAAAGAGTAAACACAGTAATACTTTAAATGATCAGTTCTTTATTGCATGCCTCTGTGTGCCAAAAGTACATTTGCATGTCCCCAAACATCCGTTATTATGTTTGTAACATTTGTTTTATAGATGGAGCAGGAGTCATTTAAACTTCAAAATCAAAAGGGGGCATACTCAGTTTTTTTCTAATTTATCAGAGTCATTCTGGTAATGGTACATTAGAAGGGATTTTAAATGGACATTAGTAAATTATTGCTGTAAAGGAAGTGTGTGTCAATGCAAAACAAGCTGTTTTCAACAACATTAGCACAATCACAACATTGCATCAATATTTTCAAATGGCAAATACTAAGAGAACGGTCCACTGTGAGAATGATTAACCTCTGTCTTACTTCCCACAGCGACAAAAGAAATGGACGACCCTGAGGACACAGCAGAGAAAGTGGGAATCAGTGCACTAATAGTCCAGGTAAATTGTTAGTTTGAACTTTAGTAAAAGATCTGACTTTTCTGCTCAATATGATTTAAAGGGGATCTATCATGGGGGGTGGCATTGGGATATATATTTTTTAAATCCTCTGGAGCAGAGAGAGGAGCTGTGGATTATTGTTATTGATTAATGCATCAGTGTTTGTTAGGGTCAAAAACACTAAACTCACAACTTAAAATGAAAGTGTTTAGTTTATTTAATAAAAGAGCACATGTTCAATGTGAAAAGTGACAGTAGATATAGATTAGTTGCAATTTGGTGCTATATATATATATATTTAAAAAAAACAAATATTATAATATATATATATTTTTTTTAAACACCTTGAATTTCAGGGGGGGCGCGGGGCTCCGTTGGCGGGGCTCCGTTGGCGGGGCTCCGTTGGCGGGGCTCCGTTGGCGGGGCTCCGTTGGCGGGGCGCAGCGCCCCTCCAAGACAATGGTAGGGGAAACACTGATGGCTAGAATGGGTGATCTGTTTGGTATTTTGAGCAAAACACTTCATAGACATGTTTTTTATATATTTGTATATATCTGAGACCTATGCTATTGCCTAAAAATAGCATGATAGGCAGAGATGGGGTCGTTACTAAAAAAAAGTAATATATTACATATTACATATTACTTTTAAAAAAAGTAATATATTACACTACTTCGTTACTCTCTACATAAAGTAACTTGTTACTTTACTCGTTACTTTACTCGCAGGGCCGGCCCGCCCCTCCCTACAGGCAGATCACGCAGACTGCTAAAGTTTCAAATGTTCTCTTTAGTTCAGTTTCCATTGTCGCATAAGACTGATCCAGATAGCTCTGACTATGGCTGTCCTCTGTCTCCTGCTATCTGTATTTTGCGCAGTATATCTCTGAACAATGCGATGGTGATTCCACTGTGCAAATGGGCAACATTACCTCTACTATGAAGGATGCTACAAGCCTGTCCATCTCTGCTTCGGCGGTGGCGCACTCACAACATCCTCACTCTGGGTTCGGGGGTCCTTAGCTATTAGCTTCACCTTAGCATGTGTTCTTTGCAGGTGTTTGTTGAGGTTTGACGTGGTGTTTACAGCAGTGGATAACAGCTTCTGGACTGGACACAGTTTGCACCTCACCGTCACATTCCTGTCTATTCTTCGGACGAACTCAAAATAATGGGCATACCTCCACCCCTCGAAAGTTATCGCTGACTCTGCCATGTTTATGCAGCACTGCACGTGGAGATGTGGACGCGCAAGTCGCGCAGATTACGTACATATAAACCTGCGGCGGAAACCCCTCTTGTCTGTCAGTGTGATTATGACTGATTTTATAAAAGTAACGAAGTAACGCGTGTCGGGGCAATGTTAGTAACTGTAGTGTGATTACTGAATTATAAAAGTAACGCGTTACACTACTCCGTTACCGACAAAAGTAATATTATTACAGTAACGCGTTACACCCAACTCTGATGATAGGTGACCTTTAAGATTCTTGATTCCCTTTGACTTTGTTTCAGGACTTCAAAGGTCCTCTGCACTCGGACTATAAGTTTGACTGGGACCGGATGCTGCAGGCTCAGGGAGACACGGGCGTCTTCCTCCAGTACACACACGCTCGACTCTGCAGGTCTGATTTTATACACACACACACCTAAAATAATATATATCTCAGAAATCCTGATCATGACTAACATACAGTTTATACATAGACATATTTATTTTTCACTTGAAACTTATGCTTATTGGGTTTTTAATTTAACCAGAAAAGACTCGTCAAGGATTCAACTTATACAGGTTTTTTCAGATCGCATGAATGGCAATAGCCTGAAAGGTTATTATGGAGTTTATGCCCAAAATATACTGCCTACCCCGCCTTCAATCCATTTGTCATGGATTTATTCTGTCTTAACGGTATAAAAAAATTTAAATAAACAACATTTCTATTCATCTACATCTACATCTGTATAGTAATTGACACAAAACACATAGTATAAACAAGAGCTGTCTTCTAAAGTGTTTTTATTTACACCTTTTTATTATTGTTGTGTTCTTCCTGCAGTTTAATACGCAGCAATGAAGGTGTCGGTGGATTTATATTTGATCCATCGCTCCTACTCGAGCCAACGAGCATCATCGTCCTGCAGCACCTGCTTCGGTGAGCAAACAACTTTCCTAAAAACATGCCCGATAACTTCTGGTTATTGTCAAACAACAAGAAAAGAAGATCACACCGTCTGTCAGTGTTGTGCTAAATGTTTTGTACTCAAGCATATAACATTTTATTTGCAGCTACGATGAGGTTTTGTACCAGTCGTCCCAGGATCTGCAGCCCAAACACCTCGTCAACTTTTTATTGAAGCTGTGGTGAGACGGGAGGTTTAAGTTAAAGTTTAACTGGCACTTTACTGTTCGTATGGTCATCAAGTGCACAAGTGTAATAAAAGTCTTCCTCTTCAATGTCTTCCAGCCACCTGGTTGCCTCGGCACACAGAGAGCTGCCGGTAAAAGGGAGCAGTCAGGATGTTGCACAGGTAAATAGGAAGTCACTAAAAGTACATATCTATGCACCGTCATGGAACATTGTCCAATGAGTAAATACTTCCTCATAGGGACAGTTCAGATTCTTTAGGCAAGTTTATTTATTGCCTTGCCTTTATTTATATAGCACTTTCGCTCTCAATTGCAAAAAGTAAAACCAATATTTATTTAACTAATTAAGAGTCATCTTATGTTCTAAATGTCAACAGGCGAGGTTGCGACTGTTCAGCGGAGCGCGCTCAGTCCTGGCCGGTGGGATGAGGATCCTGGGAATCACACCGGTGGATAAAATGTGAAGCTACATTATCAGTGTTCATTTAACAACTGAGGTGCCACACTGCTTTTAGTTAATTATTACTGTAAATAAAAGGCCTTTTTTATTGAAATAAAATCATCAGAAGATCTGGTCTCACATTTCTTTCACACATTTCATGATCATTAGATTACTTTGAGCTGCCTTTTTTTTAAAATTCAAAACTACAATCTTAGTGTGATCAACCATGAAGATATGAAACCTGTAAGTATATAGCTAAATTCAAGCCAACATTTTTACATACAGAAATTAGAGGGATTTTTATTTGACTTCTTAATGTTTTCACACATACATGTAAATATACCCAATATGTATATATGACCCAATATGTATATATGTTCATTTTACTTAATTTCTTATTTTATAGTTATTTTATTTATCTTTGATTTGATTAATCTGTGTGAATATGTGCTGTCTTGTTTTTCATCCTTACCCTGTTGCTATTAAACTGCTGAATTTCCCCACAGGGATTAAAAAAAGGTCCATCTTACTGTATCTTATCTTAATAGATTTTATTGGCCGAGGTGCATTTGAAAACCCGCTCGCAGTTAGAGATTGCAAAGTGAAGTGCACATGCTGGAGTGTGTCGTTTTCTGAAGCGGATTCAGGCAACCACTGCTAACAAGTTAGGAGGAGCGGAGTAGTGTGTGAGAACTTAGCTAGCTAGAAAACCAGTCTGGCTGCTGCCTCTGGATGTGTGCCAGAGCTCGTATGGCGTGAGAGGAAAAGAGCTTGGAGCAGAACTTTAATCATCCTGATGTTTTGAAGAATGTATTTGCAGGAGTGGGTCGTTCAGCGATGTTGGCAGTAAAGGACTGTCTTCTTATTAAGTGTAAATTATGATGTAAAGCACTTTGAATTACCTGTGTCTGAAAATGTGCTATAGAAATAAACATACCTTACCTGGCTTACACCCAAGACTTGTTGGTAACCGTTGGAAACACCCTAACCTTTGCTAAAAGTATAACAGGTTAGGTGATACATCTCAGCTCCTTTTGTCCTCATTAACAGCTGAATACATAGTAATACATAATGGTGAGAGTGGTACAACTGGTTCAGCCGAGTCCTACACAGGAAAGTATGTAGCATCTGGTTTGACCGAAAAAGATCTATGGGATATACTTAATCTCAGGCACAATTATTTGTTGTGTGTCTGTTAGTTTAGCCAACATGTTAAGATACAAATAATTTCATAGATACAGCATCACACAGTGCAGAATCTAAAAGTTGATCGAAGACCTCTCAAACAGCTTCAACAGAAACTGAACGTTATATAAACTGATTGTCGTTATTATCAATTCTATCCATTAAGAGTTCATTGGTAGGATTTCTTACATGCTGAGCACAAAAAGCAGCCGTCCCTTTTACCACTATTTCCATTCAGTTTTAATAAAAGCTTTAAAATGACTTTCAAAACAGAATGCGACACAGATGTGATACAAAAAGATAAAAGACAGTAAAGAGATGATATTATAAACATAATCAGACATGCAGTCGGTCGTCATCCTTTTTCAAGTATGTTTTCCCGTGAGTCGGGCACATTCAGATGTAGCACTATGTGATATGGCCATAGACATTTCACAGTGTAAAACAGACAAATTACTGATTGACAAAAAAAACGTACATGATATGGAGTCGTTACATTTATACGCCTCGTAAAACAGATATATTGAGGCATCACAATCAAAGTAACAAAGTCCTGTCAATGCTTATCGCTCCAGCATGGCTAAAGATTAATTTAAAGACTTTGATGATTGCCTCAGATTATTTACAGAAATTAAATTGGGCCAGCTATAAAGGCAAGCTTATGGTCAAATGTGTGTGTTTCTTCATATCAACCGAAACATTACTGATGAACAAGACGACTCAACTGAGTGTTCATTTGCAGAATAACGGAAGTGGATCCCAAATCTCCAAAGAGCTCTTTAGGTCCCTAGAGAAGGTGACCACCTCTTTCCCCCCCCCCCCAGGAAAGACTCGGCGGCTCAAACATTGATCAGTTTCTGTTTGGATTCTGCGTCCGAGTCCTGCCGGGTCGTCCTCATTGTCTCCGACTTTGGCAGTCCGTACAGATAGATGGAAACGCACACCAGGAGGGCCCCGGAGGCAAAGGGGATCGCTGCACAAGAGGGAAAGAAAAGCAAAATGAGACATTCATATCATTCAGAAAGACATCGTAACACTTTCATGACACTCAAGGACACCGTACAGTTTGTTAAACATGCTAAGAGGCAACAGAGCATGATAAAAACACAAACAGGAAATCATGGAGGAGACAATCAAAGGGGACACAAATGAAACACATGATGGGGAGCACTACAGGGAGTAGGCTGATTTGAACAGGTGTGATGATTGCAGTGAAAATGCAGCTTTTTTTCTTTAAAAGGCGAAACACTAACAGATATGGATTGACGAAGATTATTCTGTTAGATAAAAATGGGAATTTAGGAATACATTTTTTCCAATGAATATGGATTTGTTTGACTTTTTGGAAATGTTTTAGTGTCAAACTCAATTTCATCGCAGGCAACATTGGCATTAAGGTTGCACTCAAAGGGGCCGGTTGTAATTTTAAGACTACATACAAATACATATAATATATTTAAAACAATGTATTATATTACATTATTGCCCCTGCATTGGATTATTATTGGATAGGGTAATAACTTCATAATTAACTACGTCTGAAAGCAGAAGTCTGGGGCAAATAATTGCAAGTCTCTTCAGTGCGCATGTCACAAAATGAGATGCATTGTGGGACATGTAGTTTATGGGCAACGTTACTTCTGTAAAGCGGCATGTAACCATATAATAAACTTATTTTATGCTTTGCAAGCTCTTGCGCGGGCCTTGAGTTGGACACCCCTGTTTTAAACCAATGTGGAGCACCAACTACTGGACTCTAATTCTCAGTACTGGTACAACCCTGATCATTAGTTCACCAACACTTATGTTTGAGATATTAACGTACTTATATGCAGTCCAAACAATAGGACAGACGCCACAGTCGACAGGACGATGGCGGCCGCAGCCGAGAAGCCCTTCATGATGTTGTCGGTGTACTTCACCACCACCGACGTGTACAGACCACCTACACTGGCCAAGACTGGAGGCAAAAAGAGCAGTGTCAGCTAAAATACTGTGGGGGAAAAAGTGAAATCAAATAGAAATTATCCTCGGTTTATGTCGTACTTACGCACTACAAAGTACACCCAGTGCGTATAACCGAAGAAGAAGCCGTTCTCCAGGACCTTATTACCGTCGTTCAGGAAAACACCGATCAGGGTGATCACAATACCAGACAGGTACATCTGGATGTTTCTCACCCACAGGGAAGTATCGGAGCTCTTTAACACCTTCTCAAAGTACACGCCTTTAGCAGAAAGGGACACAAAACTACAAGTGAATACTCAAACATCTTGAATTACGGTAAGACAAGACGACATATCTGAAACCTCAATGACAGCCATTCCATTTTAGCAACACCTGAGGAAAGAAATATTTCAGGACAGCAGCAGGTGTTCTTTTTGGTGTATTTGTATTTAGTGTGGTAGCTAAATAAATATTGGATATAATTAGGTAAAAGGACCACAAGCAATTTCCACAGAATCCTTTGCAGTTTTACCTGCAAATCCCGAACAAAGGACAGCAATGGCGATGGCGACAAACCCAACAAAAGGATTTTGCTCCACCTGGAAAACAAAGACATGAGACCAGAGACAGGTGGTAAATTACTACCTGCAATTTCAGTAGAACCAGCCAATAAAAACCACAATCCATGACGTCACGAGTCACAGGATGTTTACCGAGTCACAGTTATCAAAATATATAATAATGTTCTACTTTCAGGGTTGGGTTAAGGAAGTACTTTCAGTCTAACTAAATTATAAAAAATAAGAGATGTGCTCAAATAATTATATATAAAAGTAATTTGATGTTATTGCCTATCTAAAGTTATTATTAATAAGTATTTTCAGTTTTTCTCTCTTTTTATTTTAGAGTCAAGTTTTCTTAGTTATCCTTATTTCATTTGTCTTGTGTTGTTACGTGTTGTTGATGTATTAGACACAACGTTTTAAAAAAGAGACACCAGTATGGTTGTATAATTTAAATTGTAACTTAAACAGCACCAGACACTTTTTACGCTGCGATGGGCAATCTTGCACTAATGTAAATTCTCAAAATATTGAAGTGACTGTTATTTTGTATATATTGATTGTTGTGTTTTTATTTAGGTCTTAATGTGTGCACATGTAAAAATGTGTCTTTGACTGTGTATACATATTTGCACACATATTTTTATATACAGGATTGTGGGAAACGGTATTTCGATCTCTCTGTCTGTACACACAAACTGGAAGATTGACAATAAAGTTGACTTTGAGCCCCCCACCCACCTGAACTTTAGTGGCCTCTACAGGCTTCCATTGGACGAGTGAGACGCCCCCGCAGAGCATGAAGACGGAGAACCACTGCAGGCGGTTGAGAGAGCGGTTCAGCATGAGGACCATGCACAGGGCCGTGCACGGGATCTTCAGCTGATAGGTCACCTACACAGGAACACACAAGTTAGTTCTAAAAATGATTAACTATGGATTTTTTAAACATATTTATTGAGGGAAGGGGGGACGAGTTCCTGTTCAGCAACACACTAATACGGCAGCTCTGTATGGGCTCAGAACAGTCTCATAATACACACATGCACACAGAAGGATTCACACTTGTATTTCATGATCCACACTTGTGTTTTTCAACGCACACACAAATGTGTTCCGTTTCATATACATGTAAATAAAACCCAAATACAGAAAAAAGTTTTACATATGTATTTTTGATCCTCACATATTTGTTTTCCGTTTAAAACCGCTGCACCTGCAAACACAAACCGCTTTCTGTGCATGGATCGCTGTGCATTCGTGTGTGGGTTTTTTGAGACTCCCCTGACGGTGACCTGATTCGTACTTGTAATTTTTTCTATCTATAGCCAATCAGATGTCTCCTCAATTATAAGCCAATCACATGAGCGCGCCCCCACGAGGGTAGATTTCTTGCGTTCATGACGTAGCGCTTCATGTACGCATTTTGCGTTGTCCGGAGCTGACAGGTCCATGGAGCCTGCCTGCAGGCGCTAATCTCAGGACACCTCCACTCTCAGTACATAGCCACTTTCCGAACAGGAAATGCACGCAAATACAAGCCTTTATATTATTAAGGTACAGTGCCACTTTCCGAACCATTAATGAATGCTTGTGTACACAAAAACGGTAGGCAAAACTGTTTTAAATGTGTGTTTCCTGTATGGCGAATACAGCTGCTTTATTGATGTCTGTATGAAGTTGTTGTGAGTGTGGAGGCACTAGGAGCAGCTACAGGTTAGCTTAGCCTAATCGATCAGTGCACTACGAAGCCAGTGCTAGACAGTGAACTGTCAACGGTCATTATCGGCCGATATTCACTCTTAATAGTTTGATCGGCGCTCTCTATAAAGGCCGATCAGGAGAGCTGGATCTGATCGATATGGACATAAACGCGAGTGAAGTTTTAGCGAGCTGCATGAGAAACTGACGGGCTGTCAGGAGAGAGGGAGGGAGAGAGGAAAAGAGAGTTACTCCCGTGTTATTAGCCATATCCGGTCATAGTCCGGTAATTACCTGCTAACGGAAACTGCTACACAATTTCTTATTATTATTATTACTATTATTATTATTATTGAAACATGACCGGTAAGTTTCAAATTTGTCCGGTAAAATAAATTCTGTCCGGGGAAACCCTGCTCCGGACAGCGCAAAATGCGTATATGAAGTGTCATGAACGCAATCAATCATACCCTCATGGGGACGCGCTATTGGCTTAGAATGAAGGAGACATCTGATTGGCTATAGATAGAAAAAGTACGAATCGGGTCACCGTCAGGGGAGTCTCAAAAAACCCACACACGAATGCACAGCGATCCATGCACAGAAAGCGGTTTGTGTTTGCAGGTTCAGGGGATTTAAACGGAAAACAAATATGTGAGGATCAAAAATACATATGTAAAACTTTTTTCTGTATTTGCATTTTATTTACATGAATATGAAACGGAACACATTTGTGTGTGCATTGAAAAACACAAGTGTGGATCCGGAAATACAAGTGTGAATCCTTCTGTGTGCATGTGTGTATTATGAGACTGTTCTGAGCCCATAGCTCTGCACATACTTTGATATTATAACCACTGTTTACACTTCTTTCTCTTCAAACCTCACACATTTAAGGGAAGTTTCTGTAATGTGCATTATGTGTTTGAATCCTACGAAAAACATAGGCCAAATCGGGTTGCAAGCTTAACCTTTCCAGCACCAACAAGTGTAGTTGAAAAATAATCAACATTGTTTGTAATCAAGCAAAAACAAAACATTAACTGGTGCTTTTCTCGGATTAAATTGCAATATCTCCCTCAGCTCCTCTGCAATGACGTGCAGCCGCTAGTTAATCGATTGCAGATGCTGTCGCTTCCTCCGAGGGATTAAAAATGAAAAAATGCTCTGATGGGTGTTGGGGAAATATTTTCCAAGGCCCATAACTTTGACCCAGTTTATCAGTTCATACTGTCCTGACTGAGCACAGACACCTGTAACCTTGGCTGCTGTGCTCTCAGTGTTTTGTCTCCCTGTTCCTGCCTGTTGGCGTCAGCTGATAGAGGTGTTAATGATTCAATCTTGTTATGCACAATGTTGATTCTTCTCTCTGAACTAGCTAAATACATGGGTCTGGGGTAGAGTTCTTCAGAATTGATTGTGGCATCTCAACCGTGTGGTCAAACCGTGGCCCGTGACTTGTTTTGTGAATTCTCCGGCCGAAGCTCCAAATAAACCGTCAGTGTTTGCCATCAAAGCTCCAGCTCTCCATCGTGTCTCTCTGAGTCCTGTTTCCAATTGCTACAGAAGTTTCCCCCACAATGGGTCGGCAAATATTTTATAGATGGCCTTTCATTTCAGTTGGATGGCCCGCCCAAGTGAATGCTATGTGTGGGAAACACTGATTTGTACATTCCTCATTAAAGAAAGGATTAAATTCATACCTGATAAACTGCAGCATCGAGGTTGCTCAAGGCAAGAAAGGCCATGTTGTTCTGAATCGCGTACACTACGGATGGCACGCTCAGCTTCAGTAGCTCTTTGGGGCTGCAGAATATATGTTCCATTAAAGCGCTCTTCAGTCTGGAAAAACTTCCCGTTTCTCTGGGAAAGGGGACATAAAAACAGACTGATGAAGAAGTATAAATGTAAAGTTTAAATGCATTTGATTATTCTTTGAAACAGATCTATTACACCTCAGAAGTCGTTGAATCACTGTTCTTGAATTCCTTTTATAATCCTCATGTATAAGCACAGAGTACTAACCAGTCATTCTTGTACAAACCAGTTAGGCAGCTCAGCATCAGAGGCCTGTACTACGAAGCCGGATTTTCCTAACCTGGATATGTTTGAGTTAGCCGGTTGGCCTAATCCAAAACATACGCGCTCTGGCTAAGCTGTACTACGACGCTGGTTATCAAGTGGATCGCTCAAGCCAGCCGTGTCCTATCTAGTTAGGTGCGCGTTCACATGAAAGGGGTGGTATTTGGAGCATTCGACCAATCTCAAACATGGACAAGTGTACTGACAGCGCAGCGTCATACTTCCTGAATGAAAAGTGAACTTTAATATTAGTCAAATATGAAGAAGTTCAACTTTAAACATCCATGACTTAAACACTTTATCCAGGATAAAAGCCACATAGCTGCACCTGCAAGGTGAATACAGCTGGTAAAAGAAAAAGTGTTTGAATGCGTACATTAACAGGTTTATGAAATCACTGCTCCGTCCAAGACACGAGTGGATCTGACTTTAATTACATTTGACTCGAGTGTTATTCAACTTAATGTGTTGCTTAAAATAATACTTCTGCATACAGTATGTGACACTGTGAGTGTTGCACGGCCAGATACAGCTCAAGAAGCTGACTCAGATAAGGAAATATATGATACATTATGATGTGATATGATATGAATGATAAATGGGACACATCGACGTCTGCACTCACAGTGCCGCGGACTGTACTTAATGTTACTCTGATCCGGTTACTTATGTTGTGGCAGATATTCAAGTAAGCTTTCTTAACGCTAATGTTATAATAGTCAGATTGCTCTGAAGATGGGAGGGGATATTCTATTAATTTTCACGTTCACACAGTCAGTTGATTTTTGCCGACCGTCTTTCCTGCAACGGCAGTTTTTCTGTATTTCCTTTATCCTGTAATATGACTTGATAGCTTTAAACTCCGCACACGGAGCTCTGATTGGTCAGCAGGCGGTGCTTTCACTGAGTTGATCTCTTAGCCTGCAACCTAACCTCCTCCCGAGGAGGTTGGCCGCTCAGCATAAGTTACCATGGAGATCTAGCCCACTAAAAAGAGAACCAGCGTCGTAGGACCGGAAAGCCCGAGTTTTCCCTGAAGTCAGCCGGCTAAGCAAAAATCCGGCTTCGTAGTACAGGCCTCTGAACTAAATATGTCTCAAAATGGTTCATCACAAATACATGACGTCAGTTACATGCCACTATGATATATTAGATAACTCTAGCATGTTAGTTTACATGATATTAACTAATACATGGAAAATAACATCAGCTGTGAACTTTTGACATAATGTCCTATGATATTTAACATTTATCGTAGGTGTGCTTGTCTGTAGCTGACCCACTAACTTATGTCAGTTTTTTTAAATACTTATAATACTAACAATTTAGGGGAATACATCATGTTGACCTGACATATTTTTGATATCTTTGTATATATATATATATATATTACTTAGAAGATAATTGTAAAAATATTTTTTCCAAGTATAACCACTCCTGTTGTAAAATGTGTAGTATGTGACACTTACTTTGTCAGCATCCCCAGACTCAGTACCAGTTTAATGACCTCAGCGAGGCACACTGCGGTTGTAGCGTAGTACATATCGCCCGTTGAGATGGTCCTGGTGTACCGCAGGGCCACTGTGTACGTGGCCGCCACCATGGTCATCACCGTCAGGCAGTACATCTTGAAGATCGCGCTCACATTTTCTGAGGATAACAATCAGAGGTGAAAATAACATTTATTAATGAAATCTGGGCCTTGTTATGACCTTATATCTCAAATGAATGACAAACTTTCTGAGTATAATGATATCATATCTCAAAAATAATGAATTAGTTTGTCAAACTAACAAGAACATATTATGTTAATTAAAAGTCGTGGTTTTGTAAATGTTACTCAAGTAAAGTACAACAGTATCGGCATCAACATATACTTAAAGTACTAAAAGTAAAAGTACTCAATTATGCAGATTGGCCCATTTAAGAATAATATATTATATTTTAATACAAAATTCAAGATTCAAAGGTTTCCAATCCAACATATATAATAAAATACAAAATAAAAAGTAGTACAAAAAGTCTATATACATGTAAGTAGAATATGATATGTACAAGAACAGAATATGAAATAAAATAATGTAAATTAAGACAAAATTAAATACAGTTTATTGCGTGGATAACTATTTATATAAATAAGTATATTGCAAGATGACAAACAGGAATGTCATATGTTTTCATGATCATTATTGCTGCATTAATGAGTTTACCAAAGGTGCAGCTTGTTTGAATTACTTTGTATGCTTCAAGATAGCTTGTGAATTTACTTAAGGTGTGACTACAGTCTTATGAGTGTTGATTATATATTTCATATCATTAATCCAAATCTGTGAAGTAACTACAGATATTAAGTACATGTAGTGGAGTAAAGGTACATGATTTACCTATGAATTGTGGGGTAGAAGAACAAATCAGGAAACAATTTAAATACTCAAGTACGTACTAGTGTCTCAAAAATAGTACAGTACTTGAGTAAATCTACTTAGTTACTTTACTTTACACTGCATGTAGCTAACAGTCATTTTCATACAGTTATTTATCACTCAACACAAGTGTTAGCAAAAACCGAATCACACTATAAGTGACAAGTATTCCCCGGCTAGCAGAGTTTCACTTCTTTGTTTATGTGTATACTCAATTTAGAGGACAAACGTTCCTGTTAACAGCTAGCATTAGCCTATCATGCTAGCTTGTATTATGAACCGTTTCAACTCACCGACAGCCATCGCTGCTCTGTTTGGTGTCAGTCCGGGAGGTTAGCAACTCGAGTTCCCGACTGACTTCACATGCCATCAAAAGTTATAAAGGTATCCTGAATGGATTGAGGAATGCTGCCCGACGAGCTACACATCATTAGATAATGAGTAGTTCAGTTTTTCCTGTTTTACGACATATTGCCTTCATTTCCCAGAATGCTTAGCGAAGGACGGGAGGGTGCGTTTGTTTTTGTATCGCGGAATTACTTTTTTTTTATTTCAAACATTTTATAAATTAACTATAAAGAAATACATATAAATAAATTAGTGATGAATACAAAAGGTAACATTTCAACTAAAGTATTGATTCATTGACTCTTTTTTTTTTAAAGTGGTGCCATATTGTTGCAATGTCATATCTGGTTAAGAGTAGTCCATTTCTTCTTGTGAATGTTCAATTTTCCAAAAGATAAAATAGTTTTATAAGAAAACATATATATTTGTATCAAATCCATCATCTTCAAAGTTTATAAAAATGTCCTCATCCTAAAGTTTGTCCCTGTGTCGCAGAATGTTCATTACTTTATATAATAGTGCTGGATATTTTAACCTATCATTTTATATCATAGTTGATTTATTGGTTTATTCATATTTTGTATTAGCTAATAATCTGTATCAGTAAAGTAACTAGTAATTATTATTGTCAAAAAAGGTAGTTATTGACATTGAAGCAGTTGGACTATAATTAAAAATATGTCCAGGTTATTTGACCCAAATTACTCCAGATCTAACAGCACATTATAAGATCTTAAATTACTCAAACATGCATTTAAATCACTACTCATACATAAAATAAATCCCCCAAATAACATTTTACAGTAGTAATACACACACGTAAGAAAACACAGATTCAATGAATACCTGTTTGGGTGTTTTATTTATTTTTGACAAAAAAACAAAACATGTTCTTTAGTTTCATTCAAGTAACTTGACAATTTCCACAAATCTATATTTTGAATAACAGCACAAAAAAATCTGTAAATCAGGTTTGCAGAAAGAGTAATAAAATGTGAATAAGTTCAACTTCATTTATCTTTTACTGGATTTATCTGAACTCTTTATAGGTCAAACCTGGATAACAACAATATCATATAATCAAGAAGATGATTGATGTTCTTAGGGGATAATCTGATACAGCTAATATTAAAGAAAACAAACTTAATACTTTAAATAACTAATGTCTGGCATTATTTATAACTAGTCAGGAAAGGAACTAAGACTAAATCTTATGTTGAGAATTGACCAATTCCTTTAATGGCTATTCAAACCTCCACATAACAATCTGTCCATCTGTCTGGACTTCTTGCAGGGCAGCAGGAGCGAATCCTCTCTCTCTGAAAGCACCACAACACCTTTTTTGAACATCACAGCCAGCTGGTAACACATTGAAACTGCAGGTGATTTTAAATGAGAATCAATGGTATTACCCATCAGAGAAGAAATTCTTAGATGTTATAAATGACGGGAAAACATCCACCACTTTTTGTTTGTACTCTCACAAAGACCACAGCTTGTGATATTATTTTTGGTGTAGCACTACCACAAATGGCACACGGTCCATGCACTGCTGCTGGAGGCAAAGCTTTAAATGGAGCATTGTAACTGCGACAAAGGTGAACTCAACAGTTATCAGAGGGAACATGCTCGAAGCCCTCGCTCTCCCTCACCAGCGCCCTCTCCAGGATGATACGGCCCTCCTTGTAGCGCTGGCTTTCCTCAGTGGCGTATTCGTACATCCAGCCCAGCTTGCTGTTGCAGTTCTTGCAGCTGACGTCCCGCACCATGTGTCTTCCTGTCAGCATGACTCTGTCCTGTACCTCGCTGTGCTGCAGATTCACAACCTGGAGGATAGCAGACAAACATATGTTAAAGTTCCCCTATTATACTGTTTTTCATCAGTATATTATAGGTCTCAGATACAAAACATGTCTCTGAAGTGTTTGGCTCGAAATACCAAACAGATAATTGCAGCATCCCATAATCCCCTCTGTTTCAGCCCTGTTTCAAAAGTGCTGATTCTCTGTCTGTTACTTTAGATGAAAATAAGGAGCCACTCCCCACGCCCCTCTGAGAGATATTTGGTTAAAAAGAACACAATGGTGCTCTAGGAGGAGATTCAGGTGATAAGGGGGGGGGGGGGGGGGTTACCTTGGTTGGTGATCGGCTAATGGTTACACAAGCCAAACAATCGTTATGACATCATAAAGTGGCCAAAATCTGATCAGCTCATTTTCAGACAGGTTTTTATAAAAATGGATCAGGACAAAAAGTGAGAAAGTCTTTTTTCCTGAAACTTTCAGAATCTCTTTACACAGAGGGGACACATGTTGATGTATAAAAGACATGAACAAGTGGATTTTGCATAATAGGTGACCTTTAATGTAACAGTTTATTAGGATATAAGGATTATTTTTTATTTTTTATAAAGCAAATTACAGTAAGACAAGGTATTTAATTAAACATTGAAATGTCGGATAGGTGTGGAGCAGATGTAGTGGCAAAAATACTGAATCTGACGTTGCAATTATTTTGATTTCTTGATTTATTGTTTTAAAGAAGAGCATTAGGTCAGGCATGATGTAAGAAAATAAAGAGTAAGATTTTCATTTTTTGCCTTTTAAAAGTAAAGTTGAAAAACTGGTAATAAAGTCAACATGTATAGTGAACTTCTCTCCTTTACTACAGTGGAAATGACCACCTTAATTACCCTGACACTAATGATAGAGGTACCTTGTTGAACAGGAAAGCTCGTCCAGTGGCTCCAGTGAAGCGCGTGGAGATGAGTTCAGTTCGGTTGGTCAGAATCGTGTCACAGTTTGCGCAAGAGAAGAGGCGAGTCCCACCGATGTGATCCAAGAAGATTCGCCCCATGTTGCCTACCACCAGAAGATACAAACAAAAACATACAAAGAAAGTAGCCTGTTAACATGATTTAACACACATCTCTGTAGCAATTAGAGGCACTGTGTGACCCTATCAAGTTAATATACAAGATAAATGTTATATTGTCATAGGTGAGCAATATGTTGATCTACTGTGAGATGTATAATGTGCTTACAAGGTGGCAGCTCCCCCTTTAATATCTCTTGTATAAGGAAATGTTTTGGGCCATATTACTTAAATACCTGTTTTGCATCAATGTGATAAAGTAACTTGATTTGGTAGGTATTTATTTTTGCTGGATTTGCCAAATAAATTCAAGTCTGATAGATTTTTCTAATTAAAAAGTGGCCCATTGCAGGACAATATAAATATCATATGTTTGGATTATAATTATTGATGCATTAGTGTTATCAGAGCTGGTAAAGGTGCAGCTAATTTTATTTACTTGTGGATTTACTCCAGGTGTAACTTAAGTCTCATTTAGTGTAAAAAGTAACTAAGGGTATACAATAAATGTAGTGCCGTAAAAGCACACTGTTAACCTCTGAATTGTAGTGGGGTAAAAGTAGAAATTATTAAGACATTTAAATGCTCAAGTAAAGTACAAGCCCCTCAAAAATCTACTTAAGTACAGTACTTAGAGTAAATGTAGTGACTTTACACCACTACTTTATATACAGTTTGTTTATTTACAACATTCATTTTGTGGTGACGCTCTGTAAAGAAAATAGTATTATGTACGACTTTCACGCTTCACTTGAAGGCATCATTTGGAAAAACAAGGCTAAGCAAAAGTCAAGAAAAATACATGTCACTGTGGAATAGCTTCCTATCATTACTGGCAGAATGTCAGTTTTATGAATGAAGAAATCACCGGTCTGTCAGAGAACAAATGTCAAAGGCATCCAGAAACAGCTAACGGAAAAACAACGGTAAACTGAACGCCTTATTTCTCACCTCGTAACGTTAGCTAGCGGTAAAGCAGTTGCCAAGAAATGGAGATGTTTTGTCGTCAAGTCTTGTCAAGTTTGCCTTTATTTTCAGGTGATTAATCAAGAAACATGCCGTTGTTCCCTCTGTTATTGATGTCAAATACAGCTACAATCAATGGCGTTAGCTCCAATCATGCTACAGACAATAACAACGACATCTTCCGCTCAGAACTTTCAAAGTAAATCACCGCTAACACATTTATTGAGCTGTGGCTATTTTAAGACGGTTAAAACTTAAAGATTATGATTGCAATAATATTCTGTACATTAAGTCGAGTCTGTAGAGGAAACTAGATTCCAAAACGCCGTAATTAGTGTTTGTTTCGTTTCCATTAAAAAGACCGTGCTTTTATTTTGAAAGCAGAGTCTCATCAATGTAGCTCCTAATCTTATCCGCAAGAGGGCAGCAAACCATATGCGTACACACCAACCATATGATTTGGCAGTACAATTAAAGTGTAACTTTTTAATAAAAAATGTAAAAGGATGTACTCCTGTAGGGCCCATTTTTGAATAAAAACATAGAGAATACGATTAAAATGTTGCCATGTAATGTAGGTCAAAATTGCAAAATGCAAAAAAGCTTGTCAATATTCTTTTGATTTTTTTTAATATAATGAGATACAGAGTCAATATTTTGAGCACTTCTATATTTTCTTATCATAATGACTAATAGGATACTTATTTTTCCTTCAAACTTACCTTGTTGAATGTTTACCTCTCATCATACAATTTAATGTTGTTTAAAATATAAAAATACTTATACTATTCTTTACTAAAGAGTAATTCCAGCCTTAACCTATAGGACCCTGTTTATCAGATGTTGAATATTCTTTTGTGTTTAATTAATCTAATGTTGCATATAGATACATATCATTTTACAGTCATGGTGACCTCTTCTGATCTACAGCCTGTTAAGAAAAAGAGAAAAAAAGTAGGAGACATTGCGCAAAGTTATCAAATATTATCGACCAATGTATCTTTGATCGAGGCTATCACAGGCCACACATTAGATCAATATCAAGTACTTATCATCATGTACTATAACAATTCAGCAATAAAGTAACTAATTAACCTTACAGTTAAGATCGGGAAAATCAAGATGATAGGATTTAGCTTATGATATATGGCATACACCCAAATAGGTGTAATATCAAGGACAACAGGCTTGACTGGAAATCCTTTCAAACCAAACGTAATGCATGTCATTATTTTAACAGACATTACACAGTTGTTGTTTTTTCATGGTCATTGGGTATTATACGCGTTTGTATACTATATGAGTGCCTGGCAGTTATTCTGTGCTTACAACTACTAAAGTAGACCAAATTAGCTGACTTTACCTCTGCTTCTAGTTCTTAATAAGTACCAATCCAATCCAATCCACTTTATTTGTATAGCACATAATAAGAACAGAGGGTTTACCTTACAGAGTGCTTCACATCAAACATAACATTATAATAAAATATAACATTACAATAATAGATAAAAAGCACACATAAGAAAAGATAAAAGGATAAAAGGCACACATAAGAATTAATACACGGTACATAAAAGCTATGGACAGACAATAAAAGCATAACAATCGAACATAGCTCAGACTGACTCGAAAGCAAGGGAAAAGAGGTGGGTCTTTAGGCGGGACTTCAAAGTTTGGAGGGTGGGCGACAATTTGACATGGGGGGGGCAGGTCGTTCCAGAGCCTGGGGGCTACCGCTGAGAAGGCTCGATCTCCCCTGGTCTTTTTCTTGGTTTTAGGGACTACCAGCAGCAGCTGATCAGCCGACCTCAAAGCCCTTGAGGGGGTGTACACCTGTAGGAGGTCGGAGATGTACAGAGGGGCCAGCCCATTAAGCGATTTCAAAACAAACAATAACATCTTAAAATCAATTCTAAAATGGACAGGAAGCCAGTGGAGGGAAGCCAGAATTGGTGTGATGTGCTCATGCTTGCGTGTTCCTGTAAGCAGCCGAGCCGCAGCATTTTGTACCAGCTGCAGGTGTGCCAGCGAAATCTTGTTTAGGCCGGCATAAAGTGCATTACAGTAATCTAGACGCGTCAAAACAAAGGCATGAATTACACGCTCAAAGTCTAAAAAATATAACACCGGGTTCATTTTGGACAGGAGCCTCAAGTGATAAAAACTGGACTTAACCACAGAGTTTATCTGTTTATCTGTTTATCTGTTTTATCTGTTTTATCTGTTTATCTGTTTATCTGTTTATCTGTTTAATTTAAAAGCACTGTCGATTTTGACGCCCAGATTAGTGACCATGGGTTTTGCATACGGTTGCAGGGAACCCAGGTCAATGGAAGGGACATCACCATTTGGTCCAAACACAATGACCTCCGTTTTGCTCTCATTTATGTTGAAAAAGTTTAGCGCAATCCAGGCCTTTTTGTCATTAAGACAGTCAACCAGGGGCATCAGAGAGCTGGTGGTTTTTTTTTTTAGGGATAGGTTTATTTGGGAGTCGTCCGCATAAAGGTGGTAGGAGATGCCATGTTTTCAAAAAATTAGTCCAAGGGGGAGAAGGTATAAGGAAAATAAAATGGGCCCCAAAATAGAACCTTGGGGAACTCCACAGGATAGGGGGGCAGAAGATGATGTAAAGTCACCAAGCCTAACAGAGAAGGATCTCTGGGACAAATAGGACCTGAACCACTCTAAGGCAGTGCCCCTGATACCCACACAGTGCTCTAGACGAGAGATAGGAATGGAGTGGTCAATCGTATCAAAGGCAGCTGTGAGGTCTAAGAGCATAAGGATGGCAGAGTCACCAGAGTCTGTAGTGACCAGGAGGTCATTGAATACTCTTAGAAGGGCAGACTCAGTACTGTGAAGCGCTTTAAAACCGGACTGAAACATATCAAAGATATTGTGTGCATGTATAAAAGACTGTAGCTGTAAGAGTACGGTTTTCTCCAATATTTTTTAGATAAAAGGAAGCTTGGAGATGGGTCTGTAATTTGAGAAGACAGAAGTGTCCAGATTTGTTTTTTTTATCAGGGGTGCCACAACCGCTTGTTTGAAATAAACTGGCACAGAACCGGACTCTAGGCTGCTATTTATAATTGTATGGACATTAGATCCAATAGTGTCCCATATCTCTTTAAAAATTAGAGGAGGGACTGGGTCTGTGGGACAAGATGAGACATTAGCAACAATGTCACTGAGAGATGACAACGACACAGGTCCAAACTGCTGGAAGACAGCAGTGCATGTGATGTCAATGGAGGGGTCAAAAGAGGGTGGTGAGATACTGGCTCTAATAGTAGAGATCTTGTCTATAAAATAGCATTTTTCACACACCTCAGTTGAAGCTTCAATACAAGTGGATAAAGGAGAGTTTAACAGAGCATCAATGGTTTTAAAAAGAACTCGAGGTTTGTTTAAGTTACTAGAAATAATATCAGAAAAGTAACTCATCTTTTCAGCCTTTACAATGCTCTGATACTTTCTCCAACTCTCTTTTAAAATGTCATGAGTTACATGAAGCTTGTCCTTCTTCCACCTGCGCTCAGACTGGCAGCACGAGTGACATTGCGCAAAGTTATCAAATATTATCGACCAATGTATCTTTAATCGAGGCTATCACAGGCCACACATTAGATCAATATCAAGTACTTATCATCATGTACTATAACAATTCAGCAATAAAGTAACTAATTAACCTTACAGTTAAGATCGGGAAAATCAAGATGATAGGATTTAGCTTATGATATATGGCATACACCCAAATAGGTGTAATATCAAGGACAACAGGCTTGACTGGAAATCCTTTCAAACCAAACGTAATGCATGTCATAGTAAAACATTATTTTAACAGACATTACACAGTTGTTGTTTTTTCATGGTCATTGGGTATTATACGCTTTTGTATACTATAGTGCCTGGCAGTTATTCTGTGCTTACAACTACTAAAGTAGACCAAATTAGCTGACTTTACCTCTGCTTCTAGTTCTTAATAAGTACCAATCCAATCCAATCCACTTTATTTGTATAGCACATAATAAGAACAGAGGGTTTACCTTACAGAGTGATTCACACCAAACATAACATTATAATAAAATATAATATTACAATAATAGATAAAAAGCACACATAAGAAAAGATAAAAGGATAAAAGGCACACATAAGAATTAATACACGGTACATAAGAATTGGGAGGGATGAAACCCCTCTTTAATGGTCACACATGCAGAGCACACAGCACACAGTGAAATGTGTTCTCTGCATTTAACCCATCCTAGTACCAGGAGTCTTGTGATAGGAGCAGTGGGCAGATATTGTACAGCGCCCGGGGAGCAATGGGAGTGAGGGGGGAAGGGGGGGAGGTGAACTGGGACCTCTCCAAGTAGCAGTCCACACTCCACATTTTAGGTCTGGTCGGGGACTTGAACCGGCGACCCTACAGCTCCCAGTCCAAGCCCCTACTGACTGAGTCACTGCCGGACAGGTTATGGTTATGGACAGACAATAAAAGCATACAAATCGATAAAACATAGCTCAGACTGACTCGAAAGCGAGGGAAAAGAGGTGGGTCTTTAGGCGGGACTTCAAAGTTTGGAGGGTGGGCGACAATTTGACATGGCGGGGCAGGTCGTTCCAGAGCCTGGGGGCTACCGCTGAGAAGGCTCAATCTCCCCTGGTCTTTTTCTTGGTTTTAGGGACTACCAGCAGCAGCTGATCAGCCGACCTCAAAGCCCTTGAGGGGGTGTACACCTGTAGGAGGTCGGAGATGTACAGAGGGGCCAGCCCATTAAGCGATTTCAAAACAAACAATAACATCTTAAAATCAATTCTAAAATGGACAGGAAGCCAGTGGAGGGAAGCCAGAATTGGTGTGATGTGCTCATGCTTGCGTGTTCCTGTAAGCAGCCGAGCCGCAGCATTTTGTACCAGCTGCAGGTGTGCCAGCAAAATCTTGTTTAGGCCGGCATAAAGTGCATTACAGTAATCTAGACGCGTCAAAACAAAGGCATGAATTACACGCTCAAAGTCTAAAAAATATAACACCGGGTTCATTTTGGACAGGAGCCTCAAGTGATAAAAACTGGACTTAACCACAGAGTTTATCTGTTTATCTGTTTATCTGTTTTATCTGTTTTATCTGTTTATCTGTTTATCTGTTTATCTGTTTAATTTAAAAGCACTGTCGATTTTGACGCCCAGATTAGTGACCATGGGTTTTGCATACGGTTGCAGGGAACCCAGGTCAATGGAAGGGACATCACCATTTGGTCCAAACACAATGACCTCCGTTTTGCTCTCATTTATGTTGAAAAAGTTTAGCGCAATCCAGGCCTTTTTGTCATTAAGACAGTCAACCAGGGGCATCAGAGAGCTGGTGTTTTTTTTTTTTAGGGATAGGTTTATTTGGGAGTCGTCCGCATAAAGGTGGTAGGAGATGCCATGTTTTCAAAAAATTAGTCCAAGGGGGAGAAGGTATAAGGAAAATAAAATGGGCCCCAAAATAGAACCTTGGGGAACTCCATAGGATAGGGGGGCAGAAGATGATGTAAAGTCACCAAGCCTAACAGAGAAGGATCTCTGGGACAAATAGGACCTGAACCACTCTAAGGCAGTGCCCCTGATACCCACACAGTGCTCTAGACGAGAGATAGGAATGGAGTGGTCAATCGTATCAAAGGCAGCTGTGAGGTCTAAGAGCATAAGGATGGCAGAGTCACCAGAGTCTGTAGTGACCAGGAGGTCATTGAATACTCTTAGAAGGGCAGACTCAGTACTGTGAAGCGCTTTAAAACCGGACTGAAACATATCAAAGATATTGTGTGCATGTATAAAAGACTGTAGCTGTAAGAGTACGGTTTTCTCCAATATTTTTTAGATAAAAGGAAGCTTAGAGATGGGTCTGTAATTTGAGTAGACAGAAGTGTCCAGATTAGTTTTTTTTATCAGGGGTGCCACAACCGCTTATTTGAAATAAACTGGCACAGAACCGGACTCTAGGCTGCTATTTATAATTGTATGGACATTAGATCCAATAGTGTCCCATATCTCTTTCAAAATTAGAGGAGGGACTGGGTCTGTGGGACAAGATGAGACATTAGCAACAATGTCACTGAGAGATGACAACGACACAGGTCCAAACTGCTGGAAGACAGCAGTGCATGTGATGTCAATGGAGGGGTCAAAAGAGGGTGGTGAGATACTGGCTCTAATAGAGGAGATCTTGTCTATAAAATAGCATTTTTCACACACCTCAGTTGAAGCTTCAATACAAGTGGATAAAGGAGAGTTTAACAGAGCATCAATGGTTTTAAAAAGAACTCGAGGTTTGTTTAAGTTACTAGAAATAATATCAGAAAAGTAACTCATCTTTTCAGCCTTTACAATGCTCTGATACTTTCTCCAACTCTCTTTTAAAATGTCATGAGTTACATGAAGCTTGTCCTTCTTCCACCTGCGCTCAGCCTGGCAGCACAAGTGACGTCATTGAGCCAGGGTTCAGATTTTTTCTCTGGGGCGCATGAGTTTCAGGGGAGCAACAATGTCAAGAGCTCCAGTG
The DNA here is from genome assembly GCF_902827165.1 of Trematomus bernacchii. Taxonomy (NCBI): domain Eukaryota; kingdom Metazoa; phylum Chordata; class Actinopteri; order Perciformes; family Nototheniidae; genus Trematomus; species Trematomus bernacchii. The sequence goes on along the minus strand of NW_022987662.1, from coordinate 3,554,940 downwards.
CTGGTAGAGAGAAAGGCTGAGGTTAATTGCTCAGTGTCCAGGGAGTCAGAGGACATAGTATCAGACTGGGCTAGGTTTACAAATGCGGGGGAGAAACTAGCAGCAGTGGAAGATTTCATCATACGACCGTGGCGGACAGGAGCGCATGATCCAAGACTATGACAGGGCAGAATACAATCAAATAACACAGGCAGGTGATCTGATAAAGCTGCATCACACACATTGACATTTGAAATGGGCAGACCATGGGATAAAACTAGGTCTAAAGTGTGCCCATGCTCTTGCGTGGGGCCAGATACATGTTGTATGAAGTTACAATTACAACATCAAGAAAGTCTTAGTGGCTTAGAGATACAACTGACATGCATGTTAAAATCCCCGACAATTAAAACGCTGTCATAGTACCAGGCTTGTTCGTACACCTTTCCTTGAGTAAAAGAAGGAAGTGCTTTAGTTCTAGGTCAAGTATGCCCATCAGTTTTTAATTATCAGCACACCCAGTGCATTTTGTTTGTGGTGTCACTAAAGGACAAACTGTTCAGCCCATCTAAGCCAGTGCAAAGATTAGTGTACATTAGGAAGATAACGGCCATGCTGCAGTTCATGTTAATGTCCTTGAAGGAAGATAACAGACTGTGAGGGCAGCGTAAACTCATATCTGCATCACGATAATCATGACTGAGACAGCGTTCATAGTTCTGCAAGACAGTATGTCTGCATACTTTTCAGTAAAAGAAACAAATCTCTGTTGAGTTCTTCCACAGTATATGACTGAGTATACAGGGCATTATTAAATCAATGTACATATGCTGGCAGGACTAAAGGCAGTATTAATGTCTTTATTTCATGACACAAGAACAGTAGTAAAAGTCATCTGGTTAGTTGTTTTCCTAACTTTTTTTGAGAGGTTATCGCCTCTTTTATCAGGGGAGAGATAAGAAATAATCAAGCTTTACAACACTAAAGCATCAATGTTATTCAAAAAGTGACATCTTTGTTTTTCATGGTAACAATATAAAGAGATTAGGTAAGCACACTTCCTGCTCATTGAGATTTGAAGGAAAAGGCGTTTTTCAGGTCATTAAGTGGACGGAAATGCACACATAAGGTGCAAGTTGTCCACTGCTTGTAGAGGGGTTGTAGCATCACACAAGAAACTAATTTAAACACAAACCTAACACCAACTGCTGTTTTCATGAATTTACACAATGATCAAAAATGTACGTTTTCACATTTATTCTAAATCTATGTAATTCATATGACAGGATCCAACTATGAGCATGGTTGGGAGAAATGTGTTGTTTCCTGTCCTTGAAAATCACCTGAAAGCTATTTGTGCAATAACCAAGATAATATGTCCCTCTATTACACCGGCTGTGTTTTGCCTCGTCATTGATTCAGTCAGCCGACAATGTGGCGTGATTCCTGATCTTATATTGTTGTAGCGGAGAGGTCATCTCTCAAGCCAAGGACTCATATAACATATCACATACAATACGTTTCTCATTTTCCTGAAATGCTAAATCATTATTTTGAGGTATTTAGTCATTATTTTCAGAAGGTTTCTCATTAATTTGAGAAATTAGGTAATTAAGTTGCAATAATAAGTAATTATTTTAATGTATTTTCATCTTATTTTAATCACAAGGCTAAGATTTCCTTTTTTTATTTTTAAGTTATTGTGTAAAATGGGCCTCCAAAGGTAGTATTTGGAGAGTCCTTGTTTCATTTAGATGCATAATTGCAGATTTGACCATAAATACATAACAAATGAATAGCGTGACTGTGTTTTATCTAGTCAATGGAGAAAGACCATAGCTTATTTTCTTAGGTAACAGCAGAACAGATCATTTATTGCACTTTTAGAAGTGAAATACATGGGTTAAAGTTACTTCTGTCTGCAACCCTAAGTGGCATATTAGTGCAGCTGCGGATTTTCCTTTAGCTTACCAACAGCAATCTTAAAGGGCCCATGTCATGCTTTTCCGGTTATTACCCGTCCCCTTGTGTGTTATGAAGGTTTGTATGCATGTAAACGGTCTGCAGAGTCAAAAACCCTCAAAGCACACCCTGTAGCCGCGAGTAAAACTCTAACACAGAAAAGACCAGTCTATGCTGCCCCAAAACGCCTCGTTGGAGATTTCTCTTTTTCCATTGTTTACTTCCTGGGTTCTGTGACGTGTGAATACCCAAATCAACAACAAATGACCGGATTGGCCCAAATGGACCAATCCGCGGAGCACCTCACACACCAGGATCCCTTGGCTAACTAACAGGGAGTCCCCATTGACTTGCATAGAGCTCCCTGAACGCTGGTAATAGACGAGTTGGGATCGCAGAGAAATGCTCTCCGCAGACCCATTCTCACAGCGTTATAAACCTTTTTCTTACTCAATATCAAGCCACACTTATTGTTTTTACTTCGGCTGTGAGTGTTTGTGTGTGCTCAGGATGAGTTTCGCTTGTTCTCGCTGTATCGCCGACCCAGAAACCTGTCCGCTCCTCGCAGCAGCGGCAAGCAGCAACGCAACGGCCCGACCAATCAGAGCACACTGGGCTCACAGGGAGGGGGGGGGGGGGGGGGGGGGGGCAGGAGCTCCAACAAGCCGTTTAGGACAGAGAGTGAATACACATACTATACAGAGATGCTGTATGAGAAACCAATTGTGAGTTTGGAAAATTGCACAATTTAAATCTATTCTAGTAGACCTCAACAATGGAATTATGATCAGTAGAAATGGCCATGACATGGGACCTTTAACATTTTAGAAGAACAGAGTCATGTGTCAGTGATATTAAGTTGTAAATGATATGTAGAATAGTTTATAACTCTCAGGTATAGTCCATAAATAGAATCACACCAGAACCCTGAAGTTCACTCGCACTCATTATTACAATAAACGATTAATGATCAGTGCCATCATAAAACCTTATGGCTGTGTCCTTGAACAAGAAGTCAAGTCACTCCCCTTCTGTGCATATGTATGATTTGTCATTATCAGATTACCCTGAACAGGTATATAACTGATAACTGACAAAGAAACAGAGATCAGAGAGGGAGGACAGCTGCAGAAAAGATCAACGAGGAATAATCTGTGAAAATCAGAGAGATGATGTTTCCACAGCTGGTTCTGATCACAGTCCTGGGGCTCACATGGACAAAAGGTTTGCGCTGTTTGCTTAATTTTCTTTAATTGAATTTTTAACTGATAATATCTGTTTCAAACTTCTACAAAGAATCTAAACCTTATGCATGTAGTCAACTTTTGAAGGCTCATTTGGCGTGTTTAAGTTGGATTTTGACCGATTTTGAAATGACCACAAAGTGTGAGAATTAAAATATGCATGGCTCCTCAGCTCCTAAAAGTGATGAGGGATCTTACCGTAGTTTGATCATTGATCCACTAAATAATAATTCTATCTTTATGTTATATATTTGTGTGTCTCTGAGGACTCTTGAGCTGTGCATATACGTTCTGATGTGTTTGACATGTTTGTGGTACAAAAAGTCTTGTAAGGAAAGGATAGTTAAGCAGAATAGTATTACATGTGCATTGTGTATTGTACAGCAGGCACATTTTGATAATCTGCATGGCTGTTTTTTTAAATTAAAAGTCATATTTGAACCGATGCATATATATCATAATGCTCTTGTCTGTTTTTAGTAACTGGACTTCCTTGCACTCAGATGTTCCCCTCTCGGTCGCCCCCTTTAAATGGTAAGTGAGAGCTTTAAAGCCCAACTTATATTAAGGGCTAAAAGTTTGGGATATCCCCGACGTGAATGTAAATGACTGCATCATTTAAAAATAATGCACATATTTGATTTACAAAACCTTCACAATTGATTTTGAAGGTGGCTTTCAGTGGAATTCTCCAGCATATCACTAAATATACTGTATGAGTATAACATTAGGTGTCTAATGCAACTTAAATACTTTTCCTTAAGTACTTAAGTACACATTTGAGTTACTCATACTTTACTTAAAGAGGCCCTATTATGCTTTTGGGGGGCTTTCCTTTCCTGTAGTGTGTTATATGTTTTTCTGCATGTAAATGGTCTGCAAAGGCTAACATGTATAGCTCCACTCAAGAAATGTTTTATTGTTTGCAAATTCTTGTGAGATTGAATTTGAATGATTGTTTTTTCTCTCTCAAGTCAACAGCGTAACACCCTCAGATGTTGCTGTGCTTTCCTCCATTGGACTTCACATGCACAGGTGACTATAGCTTTGATGTAATGTTTGCACCGTTTGTGTACGATTCAATCATTTAGAGACATAATCCACTTTGATCTTTTCTCTACCTTCAGCACTGAGCTGTCCACAGTGGTATCAAGACTCGGAGGTAAGATTCAAAGTTTTAATGTATTGGTTTTATCCTGCCTATAGCCCAATGTTTCTTAAATAATTTACTTTTTATTACCTATATTTTTGGCCGCCTTCAAACAGTCTTGTGACATTTTGATTTATTGCCAACAGAGTTACCAGTTGGCAATAAATCAAAATGTAACTTTCACAATTAGTGTCCCACATTCTGAATACATGTTGTAATTCATCTGAGGAGGTTGATATGAGCTCTTACTACACTACTGTGCAGTATCTTTACTACACTGATAGATATCTACACTGACCGTGATTATTTCAAACAATGAACCCCAATACTCTTGCGTCACACCTGTTCTGTGGTCTGTTATCTTTTTTTACAAAAGCCATTCATGGAATAAAGAGTTATTCAATTCAAAGAGACAAAGCACTGACTGATGCAATGCAGGAAGTTCAGTTCATTACCGTGTGATTTTACATTTGTTTCTCATGATTAAAATGTCTCTTCAGGATTTAAAAACGTTTTGAAACGCTGCAATTTTTTATGCAGATGCTAAATATGCAGAGGCTTATACATAAGTACATTTCATTATTATGAAGCCCATTAATACACAATTTGTCTGTGTCTTAGAGCTACAACTAACCATTTTTTGTCCCTAAAATAGTCAAACATGCTTTGTTTAACTAACTGTGCAAACTTAATTTTTTTTTTACCTTTTTGCTTTAAATTGAATTAAAACGATAATTCAAATATCATACTTTTCTGTAATTTGATTAGATGTACTTTATTGATCCCAAATTGGGAAATTGTTTTGTTAAAGCAGCATGTTAAAAGGGCATTGCACATTAAAATACAATAACATAACAAATAATCATAATAAGTGAAAATAAACATATCAACAGCAGAAAGATGGATATCTATCTATAGATAGGCAATAAACAAATAAAAGACAACCCTGTTAATGGAGTAACTGTTTAATCTCTACTGTTGTTATTTCTCTTCTTCAGAGCTGATGACTTTATTCAATCCTGCACTCATCGCTCCTCTCTCAGCTGAAACAAACCTGTATGCCGCTCAGTTTGTTCAACACAGGTACAGACACCATTTTCTGATATGATAAATATTGTAGCAACAACCCTGCCTGCGTCTAATTATTAATTTATTTCTCCCTGATTCATTTGGTTCGTAGCACGCTGGTGGAGCAGGCAAAGGAAGTTACCCTCTACCTCCAAAACAATCAGGTAAATTCTAAGGGATATATCTATGCTGCTTTATGCTGCTGCAACGCAACAATTTCCCAAATTGGGATCAATAAAGTATCTATCTATCTATCTATCTGTCTGTCAGTCTGTCTGTCTGTCTGTCTGTCTGTCTGTCTGTCTGTCTGTCTATCTGTCTGTCTGTCTGTCTGTCTGTCTATCTGTCTGTCTGTCTGTCTGTCTGTCTATCTGTCTGTCTGTCTGTCTGTCTGTCTGTCTATCTGTCTGTCTGTCTGTCTGTCTGTCTGTCTGTCTGTCTGTCTGTCTGTCTGTCTATCTGTCTATCTGTCTATCTGTCTGTCTGTCTGTCTGTCTGTCTGTCTGTCTGTCTGTCTGTCTGTCTGTCTGTCTATCTGTCTGTCTGTCTGTCTGTCTGTCTGTCTATCTGTCTGTCTGTCTGTCTGTCTGTCTGTCTATCTGTCTGTCTGTCTGTCTGTCTGTCTGTCTGTCTATCTGTCTGTCTGTCTGTCTGTCTGTCTGTCTGTCTGTCTGTCTGTCTGTCTGTCTGTCTGTCTGTCTGTCTGTCTATCTGTCTATCTGTCTGTCTGTCTGTCTGTCTGTCTGTCTGTCTGTCTGTCTGTCTGTCTGTCTGTCTGTCTGTCTGTCTATCTGTCTGTCTGTCTGTCTGTCTGTCTGTCTGTCTGTCTGTCTGTCTGTCTGTCTATCTGTCTGTCTGTCTGTCTGTCTGTCTGTCTATCTGTCTGTCTGTCTGTCTGTCTGTCTGTCTGTCTGTCTGTCTGTCTGTCTGTCTGTCTGTCTGTCTGTCTGTCTGTCTGTCCATCCATCCATCCATCTATCTATCTATCTATCTATCTATCTATCGATCTATCGATCTATCTATCTATATGTATATGTTTTATTTTTCCGCTACAGGTCGTTGATGTGGATAGAGATTGGAAGCTGGTCCTTCTCTTTGCTCAGGTGGATGAGCTCTGTGTCTGTGATCAGCAGCAGGTAAACAGAGAAAAATACTTAAATTTTAATGTAAAAATACATAAATATTGTGTGTTTACAGAACGATTTGGACTCTTTATTTGTTGCCTCACAGTCTACAGAGTTGAACTGCTGTGTTTGTGTGCAGGTTGGTTCTGTTATTGCAGCCGTGGTTGAAGAGGTGGATGAAGCTCTGCAGCTGCTGCACTCTCAGGTAGATTTCACAATAGCTTTTCATTCAGTCGCTGTTACTGCATTTTGTGTTTTCATACATTTATAAAAAAAAAGATTCTTCTCTGTGTTGCAGCTGAAGCGGACTATTGTCAGTGTTGCATTGTGGGATGGAGAAAGTGACGGTTTCCACAACAAGTGAGTTTATATGTAACATTAAATGTTTTACTCCGAATAGTAATATGCATAAACAATGCCATATAAGGGCCATTGTATAGGTACAAAAAAAGGAGGTTCTCTGAAATTTAAGTGGTGAATTTGCGATAAAAGAAAAAATGTAAAAAGGTTTTACGTGAAAAATAAACAGATATTCTCTGATATTGTAGGGTCATACATTTGGTTGTAAAAATTAAGCAAAATATTGAGAGTTACTTGTCAAGGAACCATGGCTTTTCTTGGAACAATACTCCATCCTGCACTCCACCCAGTCCATAATCATTTTAGGCCTTATACCTAATTGTACATTTGCATATTGCGTATAAAGGAGTTCACATGTTTTTCTGCCAGGAAGTGTCCCTGCACGGAGAGTGAAGGAGAAACCAGACTTCAGAGGGCCATGCTGACTCATGCTCTGCAGGTCTGTCCATTATTCACACCAGAATATCTCATCGCTTCCTTCAGTCCTTGGATCTGCTGTGAAATATAACTTATCATCTCCTTTTCCCTGACCAGGAGTCTTTGGATGAACTCATGGTTCAGAAGCGCTGGTACAGTGACAGAGATGACTTCACCGTCATTGTGCAGGAAGCACCTTTCATCGCAGACCCTTCCTCTGTCTCTGTGAGTTCACAGGCACCATTTTGCATCCCCTCCTTATTGTTACTGGAGGGGAACTGTTATCACTTTTCACTGTGGACTTTAGTGCTTAAAAAGTCAGGGAAGTATATAAAAACAGTATCCTTTGACTCCTGATTCAGGTTTATTAAGGACAGATCTCAAATTAGGTACAATTATTTCTCCAATGAAGCAACTGGACACAAAACATGTTATCAAACCTACATCCCTGTATCTGTAGGCTATCTTTGTTTATTTAGCCTGTTTTGTTTGTTGATAGTAGTAATGAGGTCACAGTATTTTACATGTATCCTAATCATATCCTTTATAAACAAGGAACATAACCTTCTGATTTATCACAGTTTGTGCTGATGACCGATAAAGAATCCACGTTAATTAACTGGAAATATACTTTCTGTATCTTTCTGTACAATGTTGTGTTTTTTTTTTTTCTTGACAGAGTGGGAAGCCTCTATCTGTGTCACAAGCGTCAAAACACACAGATAACCTGATGGTGCAGATGTGGACAAACCTGGTGAGGCCTAAAGCAATCTAATCTCTCTCCCATTCAGAAACACACGCACGCACGCACGCACGCACTCACACACACACACACACACACACACACACACACACACACACACACACACACACACACACACACACACCACACACACACACACACACACACACACACACACACCGCACAGTGGACGAAATACTCCACTACAAGTCAAATTCCTGCAATCAAAACGTTTTTCCTGTTGGTGTTTTACCATACTTTATTATTATATGCAATGTTCATTGCTTATTATTACTGCTGCTTTTAGGTTGTGCCAATTTTAACTTCTTTACATAATGATGTGGAGTTTTAAGAACAACAAAAAATCGTATTCTACAAGATCATCTCAAGTGCTTGAAGCATCGCTTGTTAAATAACCAAATAATAGCAACTGTCTTTATCTAACAATTGAAAGTCTGGGGGTTACAGTATATCCCAGCCCCTGCAGGCGACATGTCATCGTATCCTTTAAGATACTTAACAAACGATGTATGGGCGCCTCTGCTTCTGTATGAATGTGTGTGCATGGGTGAATGCTGATTTACAGTAAAAGCGCTTTAAGGGCTTGTAAATACTGATGAGGTGCTATACAAATGCAATCCATTTACCATTTGCCATCATGTATTTATCTTAGGAACAATATGACATTTCTTAACACATTAAAGCAGATTAAATTCCTTCAGTTTGTCAGATAAACTCAAAATCACCAAATTTTTTGATATGCGTGGATTCCAATGGAAAGGAAGGCTATCAAAAAGTACTTGAAGCAGAATACAAGATGTAGATGTACTTATGTATCTTCCCCGGCTGCACACATATACATAAACATACAGAGTCATTGTTCCCTCTGTCGCAGGCATGAAGACAATGGGTTTTGTGTCTTTCAGCTGCAGCCCACAAGTGACCAACATAGCACAGAAGACAAAGAAAGACTCATCATGTTGCCATGTCCAACTGAAGTGAGTAACTGTGCTACAAACTCACTTTACCACCCTTACATTCACATGTTATAATACTAATAATGCACTATTAGATGCAATAAAGATTTCAGTGTGGCAAACGTACATCCTACACATCTTCTCTCTCATCCCTCCTCTTTCTCCTCCTCCTCCTCCTCCTCCTCAAAGGACCGGCCCTTCCTGAGGACGGAGGGAAACTCTCCTTCATATCATCACAGCGATGCGTCTCCTCTTCTTCACCCTGTGAGTATAGAGCGACATTGAGCCCTGATGAAGATGCTGGCAGCGCTGTACGCCTCCTGTCTAGTTCTGACTGTGGACTTTCTCTGTGTGTCCACTCAGCTTACAGGCACAGAGATGCCCTGTGAGGACTTTAGCGCCTCACCCTCCCCACCCACCTCAGGTAAAGTTTTATTTGATTTGCACTCACATATAAAATCCAGATTATAAGAAAATAAGAAATGCAGCAGGAGAGATCAGGAAGAGACACATTTATACATCTTCTTAACCTACAAAACTAAGAAAACACAGAGAGAATGTATTCATATTGGTTTTTATATATTTCTCTTTATCATTGTTATACGTTACACAAAACATTATATGGATGCTAACTAACTATCTAACTTTATAACTTAAATGAACACAACACATGAAAATACAATCAAAAATGTGGCAAACAGATCAGTTTATTTTATGTTTTATTGACTCCAGTTGATAATCTCACACACCTAACGTTGTTTTTCCTTTATTCTGTAACTATATGTCAGATAAATAACTTTTTATTGAATTATTTATCCCTTACTGTCTTGTGCATACTTCTTACTTGCTTGTTAGTTACCTTCCTACAGTGTGTCATATTTGATTGTTTATGAGTGCTGCTGATAATGTAATCTCTATTTGTTCATAAGAACACAACCATTAAAAACAACGGTGTCACATTGACATACATAACTACTTTTCTGATAAAGAAAACACACTTTATGTTGAATTCCCCTTTCACTTGTTATTAAGATGTATATTTATCAGTCCTCTACAATTTCTTAGTCTTCTGCTTACCTCTGTTTAAGTGACCTTTTATGGCGTTTTGTATTAATTCTGCTCTTAAAGTCTTTACTGTCCTGACTTTTTTGAGATGTCTTCTTCATTTTCAGTCCATGAACTCAGGCCTGGAGATGTTCAAGTTGTGGCTGCATTGGGAGACTCTCTGACAGTGAGTCATTTTATCAATATTTGAAGGAGATCAAAACAGGTTAAAAGAAAAATGCATTTAATCTCAAGTATCAAATATAAGTACAAATATTTTTAAAAACTGAGAAAAGATCTGTGAAGTGGGACCATATTCCACTTATTATTATTTTTAACATCCAGCCTACATTGGCAAGTCAAATAAACGAATTATGCTGGATTACATTTTAATTTATAGTTACTACAATATGTTATATTTCTTAAACTGTAATGATTTAAAAAAAGAATTTAGGAAAATAAGTTGGTAAATGAATACAAATGCCTGTGTGCAGTTAATTCCCTTTTAATTCCCATTGAGTCGCCATTGATTTGTGTAATAATCAACAATAATGAAAAATAAATCAGACTTAAAGGGCCCATGTCATGCTTTTCCGGTTATTACCCGTCCCCTTGTGTGTTTATGCATGTAAACGGTGTGCAGAGTCAAAACCCTCAAAGTACACCCTGTAGCGAGTAAAACTCTAACACAGAAAATACCTCCCCAAAACGCCTCGTTGGAGATACGTCACTGCCCATTTGAGTCTTCCATTTCGTTCCGGGTACGGCATGATGTCAAGCCGTACCCGGAACAAAATGGACCAATCCGTGGAGCCGTTACGTTACGTCCGCGGAGCCGTTACGTTAAGCCCCCGCTGATTGGTCCAAATTGACCAATCCACGGACTTCCTCACACACACACATCTGTGTGCAGGGAGCAGGCAGCTCAGCTGATTTCTCCTCCCTGGCTGCAGGCTGATAACAGACAGTTGGGATCGCGGCAAAATTCTCTCTGCAGACCCATTCTCACAGCGTTTATCAACCTTTTTCTTACTCAATATCAAGCCACACTTATTGTTTTTACTTCGGATGTGACTTTGTGTGTGCTCAGGATGAGTTTGGCTGTGTTTGGCTGTGTATCGCTAACAAGGAAACAACACCACCACGGAGCTCAGCGCGATTCACAACGTCCCGACCAATCAGAGCACACTGTGCTCACAGGGAGGGTGGGGGCTGGAGCTTTTGGAGCTCCAACGAGTCGTTAAAGGCAGAGAGTGAAATTCAGTGAATACAAGTAGTTTACAGAGATGCTGTATGAGAAACCAATGTGAGTTTGGAAAATTGCACAATATAAATCTATTCTAGTAGACCTCAACAATGGAATTATGATCAGTGGAAATGGCCATGACATGGGCCCTTTAATCCATACAAATTGAAGTGTGTGAGCAGTCCTATGATTTCAAGGCTTTGGTGGACATTTATTAGATAGTTATACTAGAGAAATGGAAACATGGACAAAGTACATGGTGTAATAGTATGAAGAAATAAATCAAGACGAGCCTGTTATAATGTTATATTTGGAGAACTTCTGTGTTACTTCCCCATGTTACTGAACCATGTCCTGTTTTGTTGTATCTGTCAGGCAGGCAACGGTATCGCATCGAGCAAGAACAACGTCCTGGACGTCCTGCGTCAGTACAGAGGTTTATCCTGGAGGTAATTTAAGACTTTTAATCACAACTATGAAACAACATTGCAACATAATACTTGTGCTATTGGTCTTTAAAGGTGGGGTATGTAATTTATTTCAGAAACACTTTTTGTTATATTCCATGGAGTGCTCTTAACATCCCGATAGCAATGAATATATTAAATGCTTTGACAATAAATACATTAAAAAAATTCATCTGTGGAAGCCGTAGCGCTGTAAAAAGCACGACCAATCATCTGAGCCGGCCCGGCTAAAATAACTGGATGGCCTACCTGCCTGTCAGCTTTCCATCTGTGCACAAACTTATCTCGTGCCCTCATTGGTCATGTGCGCGTTTGTGTGTTGGAGGAGGGGCTCTGTCAGGAAGTCTGAAGGAAGGGGCAGATCTTTTCCGGTTGTGTACTTTCAAATTCTAGCGCACTCAAGCTGGTTTCTCCAAAATTACATACCCCACCTCTAAGTGTTAAATGTGGTTTCTAGGTCCATCTGTTTATTTACTAGAAAAGTGATCTAATTTCAAGTCATTATTTTGCATTTCAAATATTTGTATTGAGCAACATACTTTTAAAAATGTTGTATAATGCTGTGTCTACTGCTCACTTCCATATTAAATATTTATAAAATTATATTCATGTACATTCGGAGATATGAAACAGATAATATAAAAGATGCAAGGTTTTGTATTTTTTAGATAAAGATTAACACAAATATCCAACCAACAAATGTGTATATTGTAAATAAATAAATAAAATACATCTAAAAACAAAAACAGGAACATATTTAAGTCATCGTTTCAACATGGTCTTGTCATTTTTTGCAGTATTGGTGGAGAAGAAAACCTCACTACTGTCACCACGCTGCCCAGTGAGTTTGTGTCTGGTTTAAATAACATGTTCAAGTCAGTCTTTGTATCTCTGGGATTTTTAATTTTCTTTTCTTTGTTATAACAGACATCTTAAAATATTTCAACCAAAACCTGACGGGCTTCTCTGTTGGAAAGGGAAAACAGGAAACTTCTCAGTCTTTCCTCAACCAGGCCGTAGCAGGAGCAAAGAGCAAGTGAGTTTTACTATTGAAGGCACCAACTGCCTCTTACCTTTTTTCGTGTTAATATTATTAAATATGTGAGATAGTTACTTCCTTTTTAAACTTAACTGCAAGAGACCATAATTGTCCAGTTGTTTACATTGAAATGTGTCTGAAATTGTACAATACGTATCCTTGCATAAAAAGGAAAAGAAAGCTATATACAATTATATAAATACATTTACAGACTGTGAGAAAATGTCCCCGATTAATTGTTAAAAGATTAGTTTGACTATGTAAATCTAGTCTTTGAACAAGCTTTTTTCAACCTTAAAGTGGACCTATCATGCTATATTTGAATAATATAGTGTAGGACCATACCTATATAAGGCATATTTATACTTTTTTTTTTTCAAAATACCAAACAGATCATGCATTTTAGCCATGCCTCATTTCGCTCAATTTGAAAAATGTTAGCTCTGTTTTTGCAAGGGCAGATTCAGTGAGAACAGCACCACCTACAGGCCTGGCATATGTACTACAGCGTCTCCAGCGCTTTCGAACGGCAATGGCCGTGGCTGTCTCCTCCTGATTGGTGGAGTTGGCCCAATAGCCATAGCGCCACTGTCCTGACGTCAGGACAGTGTTCAAATCTGGATCAGTTTTTATCAGATCCGTTGCAGCCCCTTTTTTTAGAGATTTGGGTATGGAGGAAAATAGAGAGGGTTGTGTTTTCTGACACTTGGTCAGTTCCCTGGAACACCGGGGACACATATTCATGTATAAAAGACGTACAAAAGTGCATTTTGCATGATAGGTCCCCTTTAATTAAAACATATATTAGCGTTATACATTAGATTTTGAAAATAGAAAGATAAAAGCTGAAAGAAATTAAACATAAGAAGGAATAAATGATTGTCATAATATTAAATATTGTAATGTTGTGTTATTTTTTCTTTGTGTTTTAAGTGACTTATTACCCCAGGTGCGAGCCCTGGTTGCGAGGATGAAAAATGACTCTGTGAGTTTACAAGTTGATATTTTTCTTTACCTGTTTTAAAATGTGCAAAACACACTATACAATCCTCTTGCGTTTGAATATACTACATCTACAACAGTGAAGAAACCTACATTGATAGAAGCAGTGTACCAGAACACACAATTTAAATTATTTGGCACATTTTATACAGCAAAACAAGACGGAAAAGGATATTATTGTGGATTTGATTACTTCCAATGAGGGAAATGTAATTATTCATATAAAGATTTCTTCTTTTTAACAACGCTACAAACTGCTCACATTCCCTCACATTCTTATTTCTTGTACAGAGAATCAATTTTGAATCAGATTGGAAAGTAATCACCCTTTTTATTGGTGGAAATGACGTCTGCGACCACTGCTACAACTCCGTGAGTACTGATGCGGAGTATTATATAAAATACATTTCTTCGAGGGGCCAAACCTGAAACTGTTTCTTTTTTTTCAACAGCTATTTTACTCTAAAGAGAATTTTCTACGTAATGTCCGAGTCAGCCTGGATTATCTTCACAAAGAGGTAAAAAGTGAACAGACAAACAGCTGAATTTCATTATATATGTTGATCTGTTTTTAAACATGAATTGTCTCTGTCAGGTGCCCCGAGCTCTGGTGAACTTAATAGAGACTCTCCATATTATCCCACTAAGAGAAATGCACATGGACAAATCCCTTAAATGCCCAACTTGGCTGGTCAAGTGAGTATCACTCATCTCTCTGCCCTTAAAAATTCCCATGAGATATTTAAAACCAATTAAATAACTTGTTATACCTGCTTTTCCAGTATTCTGTGTCCTTGTGTTATCTTACCTAAACACAACTCTAAAGCTCTGCAAATGGTAGATGACATCAACAGAGGCTATCAGGTAGGAAAGACAAAATATGATTGGAAAACAGTCCAGTTTCCTTCTCAGGAATAAACACATATTCTTTCTCTGTTTAAGCGTTCACTGGGAGAGCTTGTGGAGTCAAAACGGTACGACACTCGCTCAGACTTCACTGTGGTCGTCCAACCTTTTTTCAGGCATCTCAAATTCCCCAGACTGCCGGTCAGTAACAAAGCTCTGTCTTTATCATGTGACTGCACACACTTTATGGGAGTTTAATCCATCTCTCTCTCTTATCAGTCAACAACAGGTTAAGCACCAGAATCAAGTTCGTAGGAAATGGTTTACCACTTTTAAATTGATTCAACATTTGCTTTCTTGACAAAAGTTAAATAAGATTGACAAAAAGACAGATGGCTTAAGTCCATAGTACAGTTAGATACTTTTCAGGGGACAGCTATTATGTCTATGATACAGAATTTGATTTTAGTTTCTTCTTTATAGCCTGTACTATGTTGCATTGGCCGAACTCCTAGTCTTTTCATATGTTTCACAAGTTGATAAACAATACTGAAGTTCATACATTTAACGTAACTTTTCCCCCCTTTTCACAGGACGGTCGTGCTGATCGCTCATTCTTTAGTGCAGACTGCTTCCATCTCAGCCAGAAGGCCCAGACGCAGATGGCTCGCTCCCTCTGGAACAACATGGTTAGTATCTCTATTAACAACTAAACCTTTTTGCACAAAAGTATACACTAATACCGCACTCATGTCCTATTGGAGTCATTGAAATTAGGAGCTTTTGACTTAATAATTAGCATTTACGCCTACTTCCACTTCTATTTTCTGATGGAGCAACAATGAACTCACATGACTGATGAGCTTTAATTGAAGTAAAATACAGAACAGTTAGCTGAATCTACATACAGTTAGTCCTATTGTTGTATTAACACCACATTAGCTTAAGACAGCTAATGGCTAGCCTCGGATAATTAGACAAGTAGATTACATATAGCTGTGTATATTTGCTTGTTTGAAGATCTCACAAGATGGCGGTATTTATTTTAATATTAAAAGTACACTCTTGTTCCTCCAGCTGGAACCTCTGGGCAATAAGACAACCATACAGGATTTCACTGCAGACGTTGACCTGAAATGTCCTACCAAGGTAAATTGTGCATAAATAGGGAATTCTTTAAAAGCTGATGAATGTGTTTTTTTACAAATCATGTGATTGTTAAATCCTGTGGTAAAAATGCTATAAATAACATTTCCAAAACGTCTGTTATAAAAGTAGATTATGTTTTTTGGTGTACATTACTTTCGTACATTTTAAAACCATCATATCATTTAAGCATTTTTGTTTTTCTACAGACATCACCATTCATCCGGACCTATAATAACAGCAATTACATATATATTGATCTCTCTCCAAAACCTGGACCTATTCCGGTAAGATCTCTAAAAGAGAAGTGACTTGTAGTACAGATATGATAAGTGTTATGTGTATAATGTTTTACTTAAACTTAATGAAGCTGAATGGACTTGTTTTTTGGATGTCTGTGAGGGAAACAATGCAAATCATATTTAAAAAAACATCAGAAAACCCAACAGAAAGATGTCACAGCACTTACTGTACCACACAGTTTTACTTATAAGTAATGCATTTTTCTGAGAATTACAGTATAAAAACACAATGAATTGCTCTATATGTTCATCCATCTAATATCTGAATTAATTTTATCTTTTGATATTTTCTCCCTCACAGAACTGGGGAAGTAATTTTTCCTGTGTGGACCTTGCTCCATCTGACTCTGTGCCAACTTCTGGTGAGACAGTCATCCCTGCATTATCAGCAGTCCGTCGATATGACATTCAATGGCCTCTTTTATCTGGAAGATGAAACCAAGACAGTTTTAAACACCACTTATGGCACTGAGAGTGAAATGGCTTATATCAACCTATCAATCAAATGTCTCATCAAGATAACAGATGCTTCACATACAAATTATGCTTCACATCAAGTATATACACATTCTCTTTCATCTGCAAGAAAGTAGGAGATACTTAAAATAAAAGCTGGTTAAAGCTGGCATAGGCAGTTTATTTTTTATGTAATTTGGCAATAATGACATAAAGCATATTGTAATTTAAGTGGTAGAGCCGGATAGGCAGTTTTCTATTTACTGTCCGTAACCTGTAAAAGTATCTGTCATTAATCTTTAAACATCTGAAGGCATGTGCATCTGTATTTTCTAGATCAACCAACGCTTTCTCTCTGAAAGACCTGTGATTGGTCAATGTCTCCTGGCTATATTTTCTCCTGAAAACAGAGCTAACAGGAAATGCAGGAGTCCATTTCTCCCGCAGACCACTCAAAACTAAAATAAGCCTTTATTATGACATTTTTGCCCAATTACTCAAAAATAGATCTGCCCCAGCTTCAAATGCTGAACATAAGATTGTTAAGAGATGTTTTTGTGGCTTATCTTGTAAAATGTAATCTCTTTTTTGTCTTTTAGTTCATAAGCTGAGACCAGCTGACATTAAAGTGGTGGCAGCACTGGGAGACTCTTTAACGGTAAGTGTTGCAAAGATATACGGTTTAGAGTTTAAGTACAAAGAAGGAGACAAACCGAGCCCCTGAAGTCCAGTAAGGTGATTTTTCTTTATCGTGTGCACAAGAGATAATTAACTTGTTCCTACAAGATGATAACTTCTGCAAATAGGATAATATCACCTTACGGGACTTCGGTTGCTATTTAAAAAAGGCACATATGTTAGTAGTTCAATTAAGCATTAGAAAATTGGTACCTAAAATATAGTGATTATGTTTTTTTACTTGTGTGATTTGACCGTATACATTCGACATTTAAAGGTCCCATGTCATGCTTTTCCGGTTATTACCCGTCCCCTTGTGTGTTATGAAGGTTTTTCTGCATGTAAACGGTCTGCAGAGTCACAAACCCTCAAAGTACACCCTGTAGTGAGTAAAACTCTAACACAGAAAAGACCTGTCTATGCTGCCCCAGAACGCTTGTTGGAGATTTCTCTTTTTCCATTGTTTACTTCTTGGGTATAGTGACGTATTTCGGGTATAGTGCCATTACGTTACGTCCGCGGAGCCGTTACGTTTGGACCAATCCGCGGACTTCCTCACACACACACACTCAGCGGGACGTTGCGAGGCTCGCTGCTGTGAGGAGCGGGACACTGTGAGCTGGCTCACTGGTGAGGGGTCAGCGAGACACCGCGGAACACAGCCTGGGCACACACACAAACTCCCAGCCAGGCTGCGGCTGTGTGTGTGTGTGCCCAGGCTGAGTTTCGCGGTGTCTCGCAGACGGCCACTGGGCTCATAGGGAGGGGGGGGCAGGAGCTCCAACAAGCCGTTTAGGACAGAGAGTGAATACACATACTTTACAGAGATGCTGTATGAGAAACCAATGTGAGTTTGGAAAATTGCACAATATAAATGTATTTTAGTATACCTCAACAATGGAATTATGATCAGTAGAAATGGCCATGACATGGGACCTTTAACTGAACCTTTTAATATCAGTTAATTGTTGTCATTGAACTATGAACTCACTAATCAATTTGTTATCAGCCAGAAAGCTTACACCGATGATGATCATGTATTTTATGTTCGGGTATTCAGGCTTTGACGTAAGACTTATCTTTGACAGTGTGTCAGTGTCTTCTTAACCCTTAAATGGGCAATCACATATCAATAAAAATCAATGATCGTTTTTCTCTACATTACACCCATATTACACTGTTACTTTACCCATATCACACATTATTACATCCCTATTACACTCGTGTAACACCATTATAACGCCCATATTATACCCATGTTACGCTGTTATTAGACCCATATTACACCCATGCAACACCAATATTACACTGTAATTACATTGTTAATACACACATTTTACACCAGGACACAGCCTTTGAAATGACTGTATCCTCCATGATAAAGAAGCTTTTCAAGGGTTAAGCACATTATTTTCATTTTATTTATATTTGTCTGTGTCTTTCTGTTAATAGGCAGGCAGTGGTGCTAAGGCAAAGAACCTGTTTGGCCTCAACAAAGAATACAAAGGAGTATCATGGAGGTACGACATACGTGTAGTGTTAATTAAGTTTACATTTACCAACATATTTTTCAAACCAGGCTGATGTTAGTTTACTTTTTCTTGCAGCATTGGAGGTGATGCTTCTTTGGAGACAGTCACAACATTACCAAGTGAGTTTAAGCACAGTTTCTCTGAGTTAATATTCTGAATGTGACAACAATCAAAAACCTACATTTAAATTATAACCCAGGCTGTTACTTAGTTGTTTTCCTCTTAATCCCAGACATCTTGAAGATGTTTAACCCCACTTTAAAGGGATTCTCCAAAGGCCTGGGCTCCAGACAGAAGGCCTTCAACATGGCTGTAGCTGGAGCTAAGACCTCGTACGTGTATATTCTTTGACTTTCTCCTCCATCTGTGTACACTTTTGAATCTTCCCGCTGTCATCCAACACCTTACTGTATTTGTTCTGCTACAGAGAGATCCCAATGCAAGTCCAAGCCCTCATCAAGGCCATGAAAGAAAATAAGGTAAGATTACATCAAAGATAAGTAATGTATCAGAAAAGCTCTAATTCTGTTTTTCATGAACATGTTTGGTACATTTTACACAGGGGGTGAATTTTGAAAAGGACTGGAAACTTGCGACAATATTTGTTGGAGGGAATGATCTTTGCCAATACTGCATAGACCAAGTAAGTCTTTTTTTTAATTCATGTACGTACATAAATAACTTGCACACTTCTGTATGTTATTGAACTGCAGTGAAAAACATATTTTACATATTTCTGCAGAATAATCTGTCACCCACGAACTACAGCCAAAATCTCATGCGCGGTTTGGACATGTTTTACAAAGAGGTGAGATATTAAACACTATAAATTATTGTCATCTGCAGTTCTTGTGAGTACAAGATGTCATGTTTTCTTCTTCTCTCTGCATCTCTAGGTACCGAGGCTGCTGGTTAACGTCGTGCCGATCTTACAGATAGATATATTGAAATCAGTGAAGAGGAACACACTTGGCTGTTCGCTCTTGCAGAGGTTTGCCTGTTTTTCTTGTTTTGTTTTTTTAATGCAAGAACATAGTGGAGCATTTAGCTGCTCAAGGGAAAACATATTTATAGCAGGAGTTGGTGGAGACCAAAACAGAGCAAGAAGGTGGATACGTATTCGATTTACATTTGACGAAACACAAAAAAATGAATGCTAATGTTGCTATGTGTTGACTTGAAGGGTGACGCTAGGGTGATATGAGGTCATTGGTATTTTAAAGCGGGTTTCTGCTGCTCTCTAGTGGTAAAACAAAACAAAAAATCAATAAATGCCGATCTAACATTGGTCCTTACATTGGTGTAGTGTCTCCTCAACCATTCAAGTCTAAGAAAGATATAGATTTTCTCAAGCAGAGTGAGAAGAAATACACAAGCTTTACAAATTGGAAAACATTTTGGATAATAAAGTGGATAAGATAGTTCAGTGCTAACCCTTTGATATGATCATATCTCTCAATTTCTTTTACAGAACCAGCTGTCCCTGTGTCATCAATCCATCTGAAAACTCCCCAGAGCTTGAAGAGATGAAACGAATCAATCGCGAGTATCAGGTTAACAAAGAGTTATTTAACCATTTAAATATTTTTGTTTTAATGGGGTTCGCTCTGTCTTTTATCCAATTCTCTTTTTTTTTCTTCCCAGGCTGAAATCCAGCATCTCATCTCCGGAGATCACTTTGAGGGAAAAGAAGACTTTGCTGTCGTCCTTCAACCCTTTTTAGAGAATGTATTCATCCCGTATATTGGAGTAAGTAACAGAGATACACAAAGAAACATTAGGACATTACTAGAAAAATTCCCCTCAAAAATGTTGACTGTGTGACTGGCACTTGGTGCAGGTCCTCGGGGAAGCACTGAGTCTCATTCAGAATGTATTAAGGTTTATCTGTGACAGTTTAGCCTCCTCTTCAGAAAATCGTAAATAGTATTGATACAATTATTTGGGGTTAGCATCTGTGTCCCCTTATGAACCATTTGTTTGATTTGTGTGTATTTAGCAGTTCTCCTAAAGTCTCTCCCAACAGAAAATGTAACAGGGGCGTGGATATGCGCCCTATGGGCGACGCAGCTAGAGTTTTTGTCACTGAAGGGCCGTTTCGGGCTTGATTTGTAAGTCAATTTTATATAATGAAGGCATCGAGACAACGCTGACTAATCTTGCTACTAAAATCTTCTAAAATGATGTGAAAAGAGTGAAAACTATAAGATTTAGATCAGGTTTAAGATCTTTCTTTCATGAATTTTAATGACTTTTAACACTCTAAGACGGAATGTTCAGACACTCTAAGAAGTGATGATGTCGTCCCTTTGGAATGTCTGAACATTCCGTCACGTACACACCCATTGTTAGAAAAATATCACTTGTCATCGGCTTGAGCTTCAATAATCAGGATACATGTATTTATTATCCTGACAAGAATGGAAGTAGTCATCACATACAGAGCATCAACTAGTTCCTGAACAGTGTCCTTTCACATGCTGATATACAAGAGAGGGAGTTACACAGTCACAAGATGGAGGAATACCGGTTCAAAGCAGTATTTAATGTTTAGTTCAGACTAGCTAAGACCCACATCAGAAATGATCATGATTGTCATATGTCTATCTCCATAGAGGCTGAATCATCATGTTAATCACATAGCTATCATATGCCTAAAACAGTGTGTCCTGACGCTCTTCTAGGTAATCATACATCCGGTTACGTCCACAGCTATGTACGGCCTTTGATATCATGTGCTACTTTGATATTGGAAGAGTACATTCAGTATTTTCCCAACACCCATTATAAAATCTGAAACGCTCTAAAAATGTCACTAAACTTTAACTGTGATTTTAAAATCTACTTTTTTTTACCAGGAGGGTGAGGTTGACTCGAGTTTCTTCTCTGTGGACTGTTTCCACATCAGTGAGCGAGCTCATGCTGAGATGGCCGTAGCTTTGTGGAATAACATGGTGAGCAAGGAGCAACTAAACTACTGCAGCACAATGCATAGTGTTCTTTGTGGTTTTAAAAAAAACTTCCCTCCATGTTTTAATAGTTGGAGCCCGTTGGAAGAAAGCAAAACTACAACAACTTCACATATGACCGATCAAAGATTAACTGTCCCTCTGAGGTAAGTGAAGAGATTTATGAAGTCTGGAGGGAAATCCCACTGCTCACAACCCAAATTCTATTGACTGTATTGATTTACTTATTAATTATTAATTAGAGTAACATTTAACATATTATTCAGTCTGGAGAACAAAAGTGTTGAATATAAAAAAATAAAATAAAAACTGAAGAAATATCAATATGTCTATTTAAAGTCAAAATAATAGCACATATTACATATACAAAAATTGGCTTTAAACACAGCTAAAATATTGTGAAGTTCAGTATATAATAAGTAACCAATACAGAAACAGATTAATTTTAGGGGTTTCCAAATGCAGTTATTGTTATTGCCGCTGTTGGTTCTTTTTCAAAGTTTTCATGAATTACTGCACTGAGCCGTGATGTGTTTCCTACAGGCGAATCCTTTCCTCTTCACTAAGATCAACAGCCTACCAAGTCCCGCAGTGACCATCCCCCCGCCCACCACCCCCACCACCACCACCTCCACTGCTGTACCAACACTTCCTGTTCCCAGGTGCCCCCCCTCTTTGCCTGTGTGGGTGCCAGTGGTTGTGGGAGTCATCAGTTTGCTGACTGGCGTGTTTGTCGCCTGGCTAATTCTCTCCAGCTGTGTGCGTCGGAAAAACAAAGTGGAGAAAGCAGTGGAATTGAAAGGAACTGGTTTTTAAAGCAGTTGTTGTCATATAGCGGTATTTAAAGGTCACCTATTATGCAAAATCCACTTTTTCATGTCTTTCATACATCAACATGTGTCCCCTCTGTGTGAAGAGATTCTGAAAGTTTCAGGAAAAAAGATTCTCTCTCTTTTTGTCCTGATCCATTTATATAAAAACCTGTCTGAAAATGAGCTGATCAGATTTTGGCCACTTTATGATGTCATAACGATTTTTTGGCTTGTGTAACCATTAGCCAATCACCAACCAAGGTAACCCCCCCCCCCCCACACCTTATCACCTGAATCTCCTCCTAGAGCACCATTGTGTTCTTTTTAACCAAATATCTCTCAGAGGGGCGTGGGGAGGGGCTCCTTATTTTCATCTAAAGTAACAGACACAGAATCAGCACTTTTGAAACAGGGCTGAAACAGAGGGGATTATGGGATGCTGCAATGACCTGTTTGGTATTTGGTGCCAAACACTTCAGAGACATATTTTGTATATATCTGAGACCTATAATGTATTGATGAAAAATAGTATAATAGGGGACCTTTAATGCCAACAGTTTATGTAAATTAGCCTTTCTATTACTAACAACTAACACAAATATTACTCAATGGTGCTCAAAGTATGTAATATTTGTAATTATGTTTTGATTGCCAACTACATGTAAAATATCCCTGTGTAATTGACCTAGCTGAATCCTGACGTTTTGTACTTCTCATTTTTATTTATTGATAGAATAAAATTGCTACAACATACGATCCATGGTTGATTGACTTTGTAAACAATATTATTGTACCCTAAAATGTTTCCTCATCTCTGAAATCATAATAATCTCTACGTAATCTAGGAAATGTTTTTACCCATGTGTGAATCCAGGGATGTAGAATCAAATATGTAAATATGTAATCCAAATTTATTTTATATCTGTAGTTTAGGGTGAAATGTTTCATAACTATTTGATGATTACGTAACTGAAAAGATAAACATATTGTTGGCAACAGAATATAGAATAACACTGGACCTTTTTTCTTTTAAACCCCCATGTAAGAGCCATTTTTGAATGATAATGGAGCTACTGTTTGATCTCCCAGGTGAAGCTCAGAGGAAGGTCGCTCATCTTCTCTTCGAACACTCGGTCAAAATACTCATTCTGAGCCACTGTGAAGAAGTTCTTCCAGTCGCCTGCCGCACCTGTCACAAACAAACACACAAACACTTTAACCCTCCTGTGGTCTTCGGGTCAAATCTGACCGATTTAATATTTTCATCAATCATAACTTTTTTGTTTTACATTCAATTGTACGGTGGCCCGGAAGTGCAAGACACCACAGCATTTCAGAAAACACTACAGCATTTCAGAAAACACCACAGCATTTCAGAAAACACAACAGCATTTCAGAAAACACAACAGCATTTCAGAAAACACAACAGCATTTCAGAAAACACTACAGCATTTCAGAAAACACCACAGCATTTCAGAAAACACTACAGCATTTCAGAAAACACTACAGCATTTCAGAAAACACTACAGCATTTCAGAAAACACTACAGCATTTCAGAAAACACTACAGCATTTCAGAAAACACCACAGCATTTCAGAAAACACCACAGCATTTCAGAAAACACTACAGCATTTCAGAAAACACTACAGCATTTCAGAAAACACAACAGCATTTCAGAAAACACAACAGCATTTCAGAAAACGCTACACCATTTCAGAAAACACCACAGCATTTCACATTGGACGGAAAGGGTATTCCTTTAGGGAGAACACTTCTTGTTTGTGATTGGACAGAGCCAGCCAGAGAAGCACTGCTGTGATTGGTTGTTTTTGCTGCCAGTCAAGAAATGACGCTTCGTGATTGGTCAGCACCCGAGCGCAACATGTCCCAACACATCAACCGTTAGCTGTTAGCACACACTCAGAGCTCACAGCTCCTCATATCTGTTCAGAAACTGGACAAAAGTTAAACAAGTACAAACCACAGACTGTCTATGTCATGGCGAATACAGTCGCTGCTTTATTTATGTCTGTATGACGCTGTTGTGAGTGTGGACGGAGCAGCTACAGGTTAGTTTAGCCTGATCGATCCGCCCCCTCTCCAGCACGTCTTGTTTGAATGACAGGAGTAAACACTGACAGCTGCGGTGAAACTCGACAACAAAATGAAACATATTGACCGTGATTTAATTGTAATACACGTTTCAAAGTGATGCCGAAGTAACTATATGTAAGATATGTCAAATAACCTGTAAAAAGTCACAGTCAAGTCATAAGTCACAAGTCATATAGTTTATCAAAAACTATTTAAAAAGCCAAAAAGTATGTTGAGTATGTAAAAGAAAAGGCATAGTATCGTATTTTGAAAAGAGCAATTGTTTCTCAATTAATTTTTGTACTTCGTTCGTACCTCTAATCACCTGCTAAGATACTTATTACCAGTCATAAATATCATCAAAAATGTCATAGTATAAAAATAAGTATTGTAGTATAGTAGGTTTTTAAAATATCATGAAGAAAGTCATAGTATAGTGTCTCAAAAACTTATTACAAAAATAAATAATATAGTATGTTAAAAAAAAAGTCATAGTATTGAAAGTGGACTCTTACTCTTACTCTATCATTTAACTTTGAACATCTTACATGGTTGACTGACTTTGTAAACAACAGTATCATCCACAATTTCTTTTTTTTAATCTTTATTTCCCTGAACATTTGTATGAGAATCGCAGTTCCAAAGAAAAACAATTATTTTGGAGCACTCCTTGTTTTTCCTACGGCAGCACCATGTAGTTGAAATGTGTAGTTTTCTCAACATGGATTGGATGGATACATTGTGGGTTTTGACAATGTAATTAGCTGAACTAATATGGTGAAGATGGTAAAAATGATACCTATTAAACATCAATCTTACATACAATGGCTGTAGACTCTTTGTGATTTGTGATCCATTCATAACGTTTTACATTTGCTCCAGAACACAACAGACTTGGTGCCAAAGTCAGAGCAGACAGGGACACATAAACATATTGTTGGCAGCAAGAGGGATATAGAATAACACCAGATTGCTTCTTTAAACGCCATCTGAAAATTGCATTTCCCTGACTATCATCAACCCTGAATGATAATGGAGCTACTGTTTGATCTCCCAGGTGAAGCTCAGAGGAAGGTCGCTCATCTTCTCTTCGAACACTCGGTCAAAATACTCATTCTGAGCCACTGTGAAGAAGTTCTTCCAGTCGCCTGCCGCACCTGTCACAAACAAACACACAAATACTTTAACCCACCTGTGGTCTTCGGGTCAAATCTGACCGATTTACTACTTTCATTAATCATAACTTTTTTGTTTTACATTCGATTGCATTAAGGCTTTATGATATCCTTCACAGTAGACATTTGAACATATGAAATTGCTGATCACCACTTTCATTGGATTTTGGATGATTTAGTCAACTTTGTAACACCCATGGTGTTCCCGGATTTATCAGATAAAACACACACACAAACACCCACACACACACACACTAGATGTGTCCCCCCCCTTATGTGCCCATCACACACACACACACACACACACACACACACACACACACACACACACACACACACCACACACACACACACACACACACACACACACACACACACACACACACACACACACACACACACACACACGCACACAACAATTTGACACATTTCCCGCTCTTATGTGCCCATCCCCCCACATGGATCACACCTGGCACACGCAATACATGTTCAGTGTCTATTCTTTGTATATTTACTGCAGTTTTTCATGTATACCAGTAGTCTGATACAATATTTACAGTTTGAAAGGGTGTTAAATGAAATTTGGTGATGATTAATGGTTTTCGTGTTAATGTAATAGCAGTTAAAACAGGACCGGTCAAATTTGACCGCGAACACCAAAGTAAGGGGGGGAAACGAAGACAATAGGAGGGTTAAAGAAACATCAAGCATAAAGCGATATGTAATTTAAAATAATAATAATCTACCATTCTACCAAACAAGCTGGAAACAAACCTTTGCGCATGGTTGGGCTGCTGTAGCGTTCTTTTTCAACCAAGTCCTTGTAGTTTGCTTTGGGGTTTGTCTTCATGTTTTGGAACGTGGACATCTCCACAACATGATCGATGGCTTCATCAGTCAAATCTTTTCCCAGAAAATCACAAAGCTTCACAACTTCCCCTCTGAGGTCCTGTCAATTCCACATGTAAAGGAAAGCATGTTATTTATTTTTACTACTACATTATAGAGAATTATAGTTAACATCATATATATATATATCTGCTTGTATACTGGTTTCAAATGCCAAATAAGGGAAGTAGAATGAGAGGACGCGACACGTTTGTTGCTAGTTAAACATTGAAAATTAACTTTTTTTCTATAATCAACAAGCTTGTCATCGTGGAAGAAGTCAAACAAAATATATATATATAAAAACATGATCACCAACCTTCAACATGTCTTCATACTTGACATAATGTACGTCCATCTTGTCTTTTTCATTCTGATATTCTCTCACATGATCAAACCAGGATCCCATAAAAGCTGTTACACAATGAAAAACAGGAGAGATTTAGACACATAACTGCAGTATTTGTCTTTTTATCAAATGTTTGTATTTAAAAAATAATAAATATACTATACAAATAACACCTTCACCTACCTTTGCCATCCATGAAGTCCTGAAAGAAAGCCTCAAAGCTCTTTGGTGTTTCCAACATCTTCCAACTGTGAGAAAAGTGATAGAGGGACACCAGGACATCTTTGGGGTTCCTCATCACATACACAACCTAAAAGCAGAACATTATTTAATCAAACGTAATATCCGTAAGTGTTTAGTGCTGCAGTATCTCATTTTGCCTTTACTTACTGAATGCAAGAAAACTGAGAAAACTGAGACCGTCTTTGGAAATGTTTTTCTTAAAGAGAATACAACTTATGTTTGCTTATAGAAATCTACATTAATCTATTATAACATATTTCAGACACTTTCTTTTTCATAAGTTTCCTGAATTGTTATTTTTAAAACGCAATGCAAATGAAGCACGAATGCATACGTTTGGAGAATTTATGAGAAATCTACACAAATAGAAAAAGCCTTGCATAATATACCTCCAAATGTGGATTTTCTATGATTTCCTATCATAAGGCTAAAGATAAGACAAGTTATAGATGCAAAATACTACACATCAACAATTAAACAAATATAGTTTTGCCTGTAGTGACTTCACTAAAATGGATGCATGTTTGTTCAGCTTGCTTGGTTGTGTCTTGTGTTAGAACCACACAGTTAACAATATATTATCTGTGTACATAAGGGGAGCTATATAAAGTCAATTTCTGGCCTGAAATAACAGAAGCAAAGACAGTTTAGTAAGTTCTTCCCTTTTTACCTTGACTCTTTTTGCCTTCACTCCAATGGGCAGCATATCAGGGGGAAGGTGTGTGCGGCAAAGACGGGGATCTGGCCTTTCTCCCTGAAAGCTGTCCACGACACGTCCCTCCAGCCAGGGAAAGCGCAACCTATTAGTGGCATCTTCTTCCTGATGAGGATATACAGCATCCGTGATCTTGACAAGA
Organism: Trematomus bernacchii; assembly: GCF_902827165.1. Classification (NCBI taxonomy): domain Eukaryota; kingdom Metazoa; phylum Chordata; class Actinopteri; order Perciformes; family Nototheniidae; genus Trematomus; species Trematomus bernacchii. The sequence goes on along the minus strand of NW_022987662.1, from coordinate 3,526,772 downwards.
ATCTGCTGCATCCATATTGTGCCTTTACAGAGATTTGAAAAGTTAGTGCTTTATATGTTGAAATACACGCTTGCGTGTAAACAAACTTCACGTTTTGAGATGCGTGCTGTGTCATTTTGGTGACAATAAATAATTGGGCGGCACTCATAGTAAATATAATCACCTGTTCGTTAGGTGTGTGTGGAGGAGAGGGTGAGAGGGTTGCTGTTTTTTTTTGTTTAACGCAACTTTTGATAACTGGATTATACAGACCATATGCTTGTACATGTGATATAAGACAACCGTTATCATTAAATCTCAGCAAATCATTTTTCAAAGTGCGTCAGACAGAGGCAACAAGGCCCAACCTCAGCCTCTCAGCGACTTATGGTTCCTGAAGTCGCTAGAGGTGATACACTTTTATGATGACTTAATTAGCCCTTCCTTGCAAGTTGGACAACCCGTAATGCTGGTTGTTGTGTATAATCAGGGGTGCACATCACTTTTTTAGTGAGTGACTCAGATGAGTACCAGGAGACAGTGTTTGGTACTCACCCCACACGAAGTGTGGTGTTAATAAGTGCAGTCCTCCTCACTGTCTTCCTTCACTGTCCTCTATTTCTTGGAGGGGCGGGGGGCACCAAATCATAATCTCGCCTAGGGCACCAAAATGTCTAGGGCCGGCCCTGCATCCATGCTCTGAACAGTTTGTCATAAAACCCTCAAAATACCATAAAGGCTTTAGCCCAAGTCTTTAAAAAAATAACTTAAAACCTAAAACTTGACATTTCCCAACAGGGAGGCACACAGTTCAATATTCAATGTTAAACATTTAAAGGGGACCTATCATGCAAAATGTACTTTGTGATGTCTTTTATACATAAATATGTGTCCCTGGTGCGTCGGGGAACTCACGCAGCGTCAGAAAATAAAACCCTCTCTCTTTTCCTCCGTACCCAAATCTTTTAAAAACGGGTGTATAACGAGCGGATACAGATTTCCATCCGAACTGACGTGTCCATCCGTGGTGACGTCGGCGGACCACAGAAAGTTGCTATCAGAAACAATGCCTGACGTGTTTTGGACGTCTTTGTTTACATTAGCAAGCCTCACTAACACTCAGAGCTAACCTTTACTGGAGAGCACATGTGTTTAAAAAGCAGGAAATAAAAAAAGAACTCACCTTGCACCTTGCTAAACCTGCAAGAGAAAAAGCATTTGAGCTCCACACTATTTCAGAAATAATCCTTGATGTGGTTTAAGGCGAGACACCCCAGGTGAATAGGGTAATATTTTTAACTTAAAGATATCAGCTAGAAATGTCTCCAGTTAATTACTTACAATAAGGCAAATGTGTTTTGTATTACAAGTTTTCTGAAATAGCATGTTTAAATATGCAAATGACTATTATCTCGTGAAATATGCGCATATTTTAACACATTTCAGGAATCGAAATCTAAACTTTGGATAAAGCCAGGATCAAAATTATTGTTTCATTTTGTAGTCATATTAGTATCTAAGGCTTTTACAGAAGGGATTTTGGATATCTCTTTGTATCACTCCATAAATCAGAAAATACTGTCAACAGCCCTAAAATATCAATTTTCACCATGTTTTTAGGTATAAAATGTTATATAATTCAGGCTATGAATTATATATGACCAAACCCTTCTGTAAAAGCCTTCATAATATTGATAGGAATATAACTGGAAGGTTTGGTGTATGTAACTGCTACTGAAGTGGAAATTTCGAACTCAGAGTAGGAGAAAAAACTCATTTTGAGAAAACGACCTTTAAAGATTGCAGTGTGACGCTAGCTAAACCCTCCTGTTATCTGGATGATAGCTTGCGCATCGATGCACTCCGTGAAGGTATTTCATGTTCGGGGTCATTTGTTTTTTGTATAACCTTGCTTTGTGCAAGTGGCAATTGTTGTAGTCTTCTCTGTTAACGTTTTTTTCGCCGTTATTTTGCCATTTTCAGATTAAAATTTCTAGCGGAAAGCTAACCAGGAAGTGCTTTAGCACACCACGTGACGCATCTGAACGAATCACGTTGTCAGAAATTGACACCAGCCAATGAGATTTCGTTTCTTGGTTTAAGACCCCTTTGCACTTTCACGATTGGTTGCTGATACAAAGGAAATGACCATATTTGGATCCGATGAGATTGTGCAGGAGAGAGGGAGCTTTCCAACGATACCTCTGATGACATGGTGCAAACAGCGGTCGCGGTACTTTATGTTACGTTAGAATGCTAACTTTTGGTGAATTTAGGAGAAATCTACAGACGCAAATAGACAAACTATAGTAAAATAAACACTTAAATGTGTATTTTGTACGTTTTCCTTCCAAAAGCCTGAAAGAAAACATGTAATGGAATCAAAATAGCACAAAATCTCAAAATTGACCAGTGCAGGAAAAACGATGTTTTTGCCTGCCGTGTCTCGCCTTAAACAGGATGGCGTTTTATCACAACCGAATTTAACTTTATCTCCGGTATAATTCTGATCAGGCATTAGCTCCGCCTCCTCTTATTTATTTTTTTCAAGCTAAGGACGCAAAATCTGCGTTTCTCTAACAGGGCTGCAAAAGAGGGGTTTGAGCAGTATGAGGCGTGGCTACAATGGGTGATCTGTTTGGTATTTTGAAAAAAAAAATTCACAGACATGTTTTATATAGGTATGGCCCTACAATATATTTTTCAAATATAGCATGATAGGTCCACTTTAAGTACCAGTTGTTAAAAGTATACATTTTGCAAAATGAGCTCCAAAGTCATCAGTAATCATAATTATAATCCAGCAATATACTATGCACTAAAATACAGATTTTTACTTACCTGATTTTGGGTAAGTGACCATATAGATATCACTAGGCCGGACATCCACATGCTGCAGAGCATCAAGGTCTTTTGGCTTCAACCCCTCCTGCACCGTAAAGTTTCTCCCTTTGTAACTGAACAGGTAAGGGCTGAGTAAACTCAGAGAATCCATAAGAGTTCAAATAAGGCAAAATGATAGATGAATCACAGACCTTGTAAATAATCTGAGGATTTAAGGTTGTCAGCTCTCATTGAATCAATGAACCGACACACATTTCAACTTTTGGTTTAACAAGACAGTTAACTGTCACCATAAACGAGTTCAACTTGTTCCTTGTTGCCTTATGAATGCTAATCTTATTGGTACGTTTGGCCACTTAAATGTTGTATGTGTGAATTAATTTACGACAACAATTTTCCTGTTAATTTACCAAGGTAAATAAGGATGTTAAGGGTGGGGTAGGTAATTTTGGAGAAACCAGCTCGAGTGCGCTAGAATTTTTTTATGGATTTTTTGTCAAAGCACTTAAGATATTCATTGCTATCAGGATGTTAAGAGCATTCCATGGAATATAACAAAAAGTGTATCTCGAGCTGGTTTCTCAAACTTACCTACCCCACCTTTAACTGTTTTATACTGATACAATAAACTAGATAAAAATTAAGGCAATGTTTAACTTCCAGAGTCATTAAATGGTGGGTTACGTATTGTAACCCTAGTTCTATAAGCACAGGCGGAGCCCTCTACTGGACTCTATGGGTACTACTCTTCATCAATTCACACACTGACATTTGCATAACCGTAACCGGCCAATCAGGGCGAGCCTACCTGAATGCGCGCGCAGGCCGCACAGTATATAAGGCAGCTATACCTCCTGACTGCCATCCTACACCCTCTTCAGCGAGCGGCATAGGAAAGACATGGCCCCTAGGTAGAGGTAGTACTCAAGTAAAAGTACAAAAGTATTACCATCAATATACTTAAAGTACCAAAAGTAAAATACCTAATTATGCAGATTGAATTCAGAATTATATATATATTATATGTTTTGGTTTTAATTATTGATGCATTAAAGTGTTATCAAAGCTGGTAAAGGTGCAGCTAGTTTTAATTACTTTAAATACTGCAGGTCAGCTTGTGGATTTACTCCAGGTGTTACTTAAGTCTTATTTATGTGTTGATTATATTTCACACATCATTAACATCTGCAAGTAACTAAAGGTATTAAATAAATGTAGTGGAGTAAAAGTACACGATTTACCTCTGAACTGTTTTGGATTAGAAGTACAAAGTAGCAAAGTACAAGTCCCTCAAAATTGTCCTTAAGTACAGTACTTGAGTATCTACTTAGTTACTTAAGACCAATATGTGTGTGTCTGAGTGTGTGTTTGTGTGTATGTTGGTGTGTTTGTGTACTAAACTATAAAATGGCAAGTGTGTGCATGCATGGGAACCATGGGTGTATAATGGGAAGGCTGAATCTCCTTTGAGCCTACAAGTCCGTGTGCAGGGCTAACTGTAGCCGTTGCCTGAGTGTATCAGAAACATGGCGGAAAGCGAGCTAAACGTTGACAGCCTCATCTCTCGACTACTGGAAGGTAGGGTGGCAGTGCGATCACTTGTTTTGATGTGGTCTAAATCAATTTAAAAAAAAGACTGTTGTTGTGCGTTTCAGTTTTTAACTAGCAACTTCATAAAACAAAGCCATTTTCGCATATTGCGTTGTTAGCTATGCTTGTTGTCAACCCGTAAGCTAACTATTGCTTCAGGAGTTATGTAGACGTGGTTAAAGCACGTTATTATGAAGTCATAGCTCCTTCTAGCTACATGTTCGCTAATGTCGGATGTTAGTTATCAACGTTAGTCGTGGAAATGTTTGTAAAAAGCGAGAAAGGTGTAGAAAAACACATCAAGACAGAGCTAGCTAACTGTGTTTGTTGATATAAGTCAACCCTGTAGCTAACAGCTAAGCTAGCCGAATGAGGTAACGTTAGCAGTGTAACAGAACCTTCGTGTGTTATTGTTTACGATGGATTCGAATGGAACGAGAAAGAATCGTGGAATTATTATTATCTGTTCTTGTTAGCAAGGAAGGTAACTAGTAGCAAATCGGCTAACACCCTGGACACGCCCCCACTTACGTAGGAAATCACAAGCCCTAATTACATTTTTAAGATTAATTAATAAGCTAATTATAACCAGAGATGGAAGTGTGTGTATATACATGATCCTGCAGTTTGAAAAAAATAAAAATATCATACAGTTATCTGTCTATGCATACACTTACTCACACATGCAATCAATATAAATGCCAAAAACAACAACAAAATACATCACAAACACACAAAATATAATATGAATGACTTCATTCTCTTTTCAAATGCTTAAGGTCTTCCTTGAGGGTACTGCATTGCTGGATACTTAACCCTTAGATGCATAAGTGGGTCTTTTTTGACCCGGTGAGGTGGTTTTCTTGAAGTATCTTTGTAATTACATTTTTTTTTATCATTTCATATTCCAGCTATTCCTCAAAAAACATGTTTTGGATATCATGCCATTCAAATTTTAAATTGAAATTTTATACATTTTAAGAAATTGTAGTTTTTGTATTACTACCCCAAGCTATGGGAACCTTTGATTCTTATCACCTGTTGCTGTCAGGAATACATTCACTGTGGACCACACAGACTACATCACAAGTGACACCTCTCAGGAAGATTATTTTAAACAGCAAGATCTGATACCTGTCAGTATAATAATAATAATAATAATAATAATAATAATACATTATATTTTTATAGGGCTTTTCAAGGACTCAAAATCGCTTACAATATAAGGGAAGGTTAGGGTGGGGGGTATAGGACTATCAAACTTGATCAACCGGCATGGATTGATGGGGGGTGGGCTATGAGTAGACAAGAGGAGAAGAGATGAGTTTTGAAAAGGGACTGGAATACTGTGAGGGTCTCAGAATAGCGGAGATCTTTGCATCAATATGTTCAAAACGATTTTTTCAAAATGTAAAAAAAATGTCTAAAATTTATAAATAGTGAAAGATTAAATATAAAATATTTCTAGTGTGAACCAAAATATAATACTAAATATAATACAAGTGATTTTTCTTAGCCAAAATGACAAAAATGGCATAAAAACACATATTATTCTAATACGGGTCCTTTTTGACCCACTTATGGAAGAGTGTCGGGTCCAGCCACTCGTGCATCTAAGGGTTAAGACATCAATGTGCACTTTTAGCCTACGCTAACATTAACAAACAAGTCTGTTGTTTATTCTTTTTACATGAAGCCCTTTACACTTTTTATCCTGCTTGGACCACACTGCCTTAACATACTCACTTCCAGCTGAGCCAACAAGCTGTTCATTCCTGTATTTGCCAGCTCATAACAACCTGTGTTGACTGGAGTAAATGTCATGTCTGGCCAGTAGCAAAGCAAATGCAATGGTCAGCTCTCTTTAATGGCACACTGGGATACAACATTACACAAAAGGGCTTGCAGCTAACCCCATTGCCTAAAGAAAAGCACATGATTGAAACATGCTTTGACTCTAAGATTCATGCTTAATTTCCCCTAATGTCTGGTATCTAATACTTACTCACCCATCTTAAAGGATCATCCTGTGTTGACCTCTGGGTTATTTTGCCTTGCAGTGCGAGGATGTCGTCCAGGGAAGGTGGTGCAGATGTCAGAGGCTGAGGTGCGGGGGCTCTGCATCAAGTCCAGAGAGATTTTCCTCAGTCAGCCGATCCTGCTAGAGTTGGAGGCTCCTTTGAAAATCTGTGGTGAGAACTGCAACTGTCAACAGCCACCATTTTTTGTTTACATATATACTCCAGTGCAAGGTGCAGAGAAAACGCATAGTGTTAATGACAAAACATGGTTTGTGAGGCCTTGTTGTAATCAAATCGCACACAATGTTTGAAGTGTTTGCCCTAGTTTGACTTCTTTAAGGTAGGTGCATTGGCTGCTTATTCTACTTCCTACCACCACACCAAATTTTGTTTCATTAAAAAAAAAAAAAATGTCTCTTGCTTTTTAAAATTACCGTGACCGTGATTGGCATTCATGAAAATCAGTTCCACAAAAGCTTTTATTGAAAAGAAAACAAAAAAATATGTAGTTGTCTTTTCCTAAACCAGTGAGTAGATGTCAGAAGATGAGTATTCATGAAAACAAAATTATGACTGGAAAAATTAATCGGAGCACAAACGGCCAAATTGCCTCTTATGTCATGAATGGTTGCTGACAAGCGATGTCACATAAAATACTAATATGTAACTACCAGATTGTGCTGTCAAAGTGCCGCAGTTAACCGCTCAGTTGCTGAAAATGTCAGGACCTTGTGCAAATGTAGCTAAAGGTTTATTTAAAACGTTATATAATCTGTTTTGGAATTTCACGATGTTAATTTAGATTCAAAATCCCCCCCAAAAAGTAGATTGTGACAGAGTTTCCGTTAGAACTTTTTTTTGCCGGTCAACATGTCCGTTAAAGTTGAAATCTTCCGGACAAAATGAGAAAAGTGCCGGTCAAAGGTGGTCTTTGTTATATATTGAGCTTTAAAACAAATTGATATGATTCGATATTAAACAAACTAATTATAGTAGATTAACTACATTATTCAAAAGTGTACAGTAACTTATAATAACACGGGAATAATAAACGGAGCGCTCTCTCCCTTTCCTGACAGCCCGTCAGTATCATGCAGCTCGCGGATCCAGTAATGAGTGACCCGACAGTAAAACTAAACATATCTATAACTAGTTTAGGTAGTTTGAGAGGTAATTAAAATAGCTACGTGTGATTTTCTAACCTGAAGTGTGTTTTGCTCAGCTCACCGCTGCAGGTGTTCATGCAGAGCTGCGTGTCGACTCGTCAGCAGCAGCTGATCTCTCTCCCGTCAGATTAGACTTCACTCGTGTTTATGTCCATATCGATCAGATTTAGCTAGTTCTAGCTAGTGATATACCTGCTTATCAAGACACCTAAACAATAAGCGTCGCTATGCAACCGTGCGAGGCCGCAAAGTATAGCGCAGTATTATGCATTTGTTTACATGCCCACTGGAACCCGGAGGCATTACCAACAGATCAACGCACAATCAACCCATACAGGACATCTCTTTCTCCACATTAAGTGTTAGACATTAGAATTGACTATTCTTGTCTGTCACATACTCTTTTGTCTGTCACATACTATTCTTGTCTGTCACATAAGTGGCGCAACTGATGCGGTATTGTGCTAAGGGAAAAAAATGTTGACCGGACATTTTGACCGGAGAGATTTAGATTTGCCGGTCTTTAGCATATTTTACGGAAACTCTGGATTGTGATGTTATTTGCGTTATTGTTAATGTATTGGATAATGAACTGAACATATCCTTCCAGGTGATATCCATGGACAATACACAGACTTGCTGAGGCTATTCGAGTATGGAGGCTTCCCTCCAGAGGCCAACTATCTGTTTCTGGGGGATTACGTGGACAGAGGGAAGCAGTCGCTGGAGACCATCTGCTTGCTGCTCGCCTACAAGATCAAATACCCAGAAAACTTCTTCTTGCTCAGGGGGAACCACGAGTGTGCTTCCATCAATCGCATTTACGGATTCTATGATGAGTGTAAGTTGGAAAACACACTGCCCTTGCTATATATGCATATTGATCACTGTCCTTATTGTGAGTTGGCCTATTGTAAAAACATAAAAGCAAATCTGAATTTAGAAATCCAGTAAGTTGAAGAGTTTTCTTTTCACTTGCTCATTTTCTGATTTGTCTGTATGTTTTTGTTCTCAGGCAAGCGCAGGTTCAACATAAAGCTCTGGAAGACCTTCACAGACTGTTTTAATTGTCTGCCCATTGCTGCGATCATTGATGAGAAGATCTTCTGCTGCCATGGAGGTTTGTGATGCACTTCTGTAGAGTAGCAGCCACTGAATAATGAGGATAATACACGTGTCTCTGTGTAAATTCATTTAGAGTCTACACAAGTTTTAAAAAGATGATGGCGCTATTTATAAGCATTCGGTATTTAATGAGGGGAGTCATATTTTTAAGTTTTACCAATTTTATAATACTTAAATTAGAGTATACAACATTTTTTTCTATACTACTATTATAGTTACTTAAAATACACCAGAAGTATCTACACATCTTAATTATGATGCAATATTAATGATGATGCTATTGAGAATACAGTTTTATTTAAATAATACGTTCTGACATCACTACCTGCAACTCAACCCAGACCATTTTGCTTTAGTACAAATAAAACATTTTGTAGGATTTTCTGTAGTGCGTGTCGATTTTATTACAATCTTCTTTTCCTCCTCAGGGCTCTCACCTGATCTACAGTCCATGGAACAAATTCGACGCATCATGAGACCCACTGATGTCCCAGACACAGGTCGGTTGTATTTACGTCTGAACTAAAGCGAGACAAAATCTTAATCAGCTGATTGCATCTTTCACTGGGTGTTTCTCAATACTGTTATATACTGGTTAGATTGCTCAAAGTTCTTTAACTGCTCATAATGAGTGCTAAAAAATGTTTTTCCATAACCATAACCCCTTTGTGTAGTAGTAGTGTTAATACACTTCCATCAGTGATCACTGCTTGTCTTTACTGTTTGCTCCAGGCTTGCTGTGTGACCTGCTGTGGTCCGACCCAGACAAAGACGTCCAGGGCTGGGGAGAGAACGACCGGGGAGTGTCCTTCACCTTCGGGGCCGATGTGGTCAGCAAGTTTCTCAACCGTCACGACCTGGACCTCATCTGCAGAGCACATCAGGTAACGCTACACAGCTACAATAAAAAATAACACCATGGAGAATTCAACTTTTATAAAGTGAAATAACCTTATTTTTTAAAATAATTTCATGACTGTGCAGTGTAAATACATTACAGCCTGCATAGAAAAAAACAAAAAAATAGTGTTGATTATTTGTTCAGATTAACATATTCATAAAACACACTGATCTAATGTAGCAGCTCACTTGTATAAATATATGTAACGTTTTTTTAAATGCTTCTATCTCTAAAGTGATGGTCATTTTCTGTTAAGAGACACATGTGTTAAAAAAAGTATGACCAGTCAATGAAATACCTCGTAATAAACACACATCTTTTTGAGTATTTAAGAAAATATGTATTTACGGGGATTAATAAAGGTCCATCTTATCTTATCTTATTTAAGTCTCTGCATTGAGTTATATAATCGCTGGGTTTGGTATTAGCAAATATAACACATTCACACCTGCAAAGGTAGAACCAAAGCATTATGTTGCTGAAAACCTGACTGATTCTGCTGCCTTACAGGTTGTTGAAGACGGCTACGAGTTCTTTGCCAAGCGACAGCTGGTGACGCTGTTCTCCGCCCCAAACTACTGCGGGGAGTTTGACAACGCAGGCGGCATGATGAGTGTGGACGAGTCCCTCATGTGCTCCTTTCAGGTAACAAAAAACTCTTGTACCGCAACATGAATCCTGATATGCTTTAAAGGGATCATTTGGATTGTTTAAGTTGGGTTTTATAAGGCAATTATCTATAGTCAGTGCATGACTTACAATAGGTAGAAACAGACAGAAGAACCAGCACGGAAGCTAAGCAATGAGAATTCACTAATTTGAATATTTTTAACTCACTGATCTTGCCTCAAGACAGGGAACTAAAACTTCCCAAACAGGGTTTGCTGGTCCAGCGCTGCCTCTATCAGTTAGTTTTCCTTTGTTATTTAGTGACTAAATGACTAAAGGGTTAGTTTGGGTTGACCTAAGTCGAACAATGACAAACATAAACAGACTGATAGAGGCATTGGTAGATCAGCCAACCCCGTCTTCTGCCTGGTTATTGTTTTGTCAAAGCAGTCTGGTGCCTTTTTAAAGAGCACAGAGAACAAACCATGCCTTTTTTTTAATGAATTTAATCTTCCTTTCTTTCAGATCCTGAAGCCGTCAGAAAAAAAAGCAAAGTACCAGTATGGAGGGGTGAATACAGGACGCCCTGTCACCCCCCCTCGCACCGCTCAGGCACCTAAAAAGAGGTGAGCGGCTGGCCCCTCCCCCCCCGGCTGGTCTCTGACCCCTCGTCCCGCAGGCTGCCTCAAACACTCCAGCCTTCTCTCAGTCAGCTTGTTCATGTGTAAACAAAAACTCCAGGAGTGTTTTTTGCTTGTTCTGTGGGTATTTTTATGAACATGTGAGTGGTATTTCTTTCCATTTCTTTTTGATGTATCACTCACTTCTGCTACTCACCCCATTCAGCAATATTTAAACCTTGTGGAATGGGCAGGATGTTAAGAAATATGTTTCTCTGCCGTCACATTAACAATTTCCATAGTGATTTTGTGAATGCATGCACGCTTGTGAGATTGAGACGGATACTTTGACCTAGCCGATGTAAAATGTAAAAACGAGGCCAATTGTTTTTCGTGTCTCACCTTGATTTGTCTACTTTTCATATAATTACTGAATTACTGCCAGTGCCCACTCCTATATAAGCTTAACTAGTACACAGCTTAAAAGAATAGTTTGACGTTTTAGGAAAATGCTTTCTTGCAAAACGTTAGATAAGGTCAACACGACTGTCTAATATTAATCTCAAACCAGCAGCTGACTAAGCTTAGCACACAAACTGTAAACAGGTGTTAATATTTAATTAACACACTTTCTTTATCAGTAACACTTTTTTTGTTTGGGGTAAACTAACAAGATATAACATATGAATCAGTGAGCTTCAGAAGTTCTAGTAGGTTTATTTTGTAACGTTTAGACAGAGCTTGACTACCTGTTTACAGTTCTTATGCTATGCTATGCTAAGCTAAGCTAAGCTAAGCTAGCAAGCTGCTGGTTGAAGCTTCATATTTATTGAACGGAAATAAAGTACCCATCTTCTTATTAAGTCTCAGCAAGAAAGCCAGTAACCACATTCCCCAAAATGTCACATTATTCTTTAAGAACAGCAAATTAGACATTGGAATGACTTTCCCTTCGACTTCAGAATGTTTTCCCCAAAGAGATATCAGTCAATATGTTGATGGTGCAAGTGCAAGAAATATTGCAAGACATCTTGTCATATGCAAACATGAACACGTGCACAGGCCATTAAAGCCTATTTGAACTTTAGAAAAGGACACAGCTGCTAAATGCTGTATCTTAACTAGCATTCCTGTACAGCTGCTCTACATTAGATCAGCATTTCCAAGCTCTGAAACGGTTTGCTATCCCTAACACCACTTGGTATTAACAAAAGGGGAAACACAGAAATGCAATAGTGTTCAAGTTTTGTTTTAAGTTCAGATGTCAATTTAATGTGGGAAACAAACGGTAAGCACTTTGAGTTTGTGTCCTTCAGTCTGGTTTGTACAGTAGGTGTGTAGAAAAATAGAGACGGATATGAAGACCACGGCAGAAACCGACAGTACGGGATTCAAAGATAGTTCTGAGTATATTCATCATCACAGCAGTAGATCTCGACCTCTCTCTCTGAACATTGTTGCGCTTCCAGTCATCGCATGACATTGTAAAGAGGTCAAAATCATCAAGGCAGGACGATGGCATTTTGTTTGTTGTTGGCTAGTTATATCACAGTGTTCCCACGTGGTTATTGATTGAAGTTAATCATTTTTAACTCCTTAATAAGCATTTAACCGATGTATTTTTATTTATTAAATCTTTGCCTTTTGCCTTGTTAATCTCTTGGTCTTCAAGTTGGAAACAGTGTGTAAAGACGTTCTGAGCTTTGTAAAGTTTGTTTGAAACGAGTGAAATAAATGGAAGTGCTCTTGAGCCTGTTTCTGGTTAATTTAATAATGTATGACACAAAAACATGGTGGATTAATGTGACTTTCAAATCATATCATTTGTTCTGATTTTAGGACGTTTAACTCATTTAAATACAGAGGGTTCCTGCACTTGTGGTTAGATGTGTAAGTGCTTTAAACCATGACAGAGGTTCATTAGTGTGACTTCTGATGAAGACAGAACTTAATCTGACTTCAGGGCCTGCAGCACGGACTGCGGCACTCTGCTGACGTAGTACTCGTGGTTGCGTAGTGTAGCAAGAACGCCAGCAGAATTCATGTGCTTTACGTTAGCATTGTAGCAGTATGCATTGCCATGCATGTCAGTCAGTTTCCCTGCACAAGATAAAGGAAAGCTTTAGAAATAAAAACATTTCAGACACATTTCAAGCACTAGTAAACTATGCATTTTGTAAAAAGCTTACATTTGAACCTGCATAGCTACAAAATATAATGCTAGTTTGGTGTAAACAGATTTCAGGAAATTGGTCATACCTCCCACAGCGTGCAGTAGAGCTTCTGGAGCGCAGGTGTCCCACTTCTTGCAGCCGGGACTGGCGAAGACATACGCAGAAGCCTTTCCTTCAACAAGCTGGATTATCTGCAGAGAGATGATGTGATAAATACACACTCTATACACATCAGAAAAGGCTATTTTGAATATGTCATAAGACTCCAGGTTCTCTGACCACTTTGGCTGACTCCCAAATAGGTTTGGGGTTGAACTCAAAACGTAATCATCAAGCGGTAAGCATTTAAACATTTGCAGGCACAGGACAAAGGTCAATTCGGTACAGCAAGTTCTTGGTCGATAAGAAGGCAAATAACACAATGAATGTTTCATTAACTCTGGATAAAAAAAAAATCAATCATTAACAAAACTTTGCTTTGTGTTAGTCTGACGTTTGACAGCATATTAATGATCATTACGGTTTTTTTTTTATTGACTAAAATCGTATTTAAAACCATCAAGATTTATAACCGGAATATTAAGACAACAAATAAAAAGGTACATGTCAATAAATAAAAGTAGAATTGATAGACATATTTCAAAGCAATGTATGAACAGTAATAAAAGTAAGAATAACTGATTTAAGAAAAAAGCAAATGTGAAAAAGTTCCTTTTTAAGAGAGATTTAGAGGAAGAAGCCTTGCTGATCCGATTTATGTCATAAAAACAACACTTTTTATGACATAAACCAAAGACGTAGAGATGTTTTTCATTGAAAACGTCAAAGTAATTAATGTACAAGTCGTGCCTAAACAGAACTGTAAAATCCTAGTTCACAAGTGATAACCTCACAGTTTTGCCTCTAAATCGTCCTCACCTTGTTCCCAGCACCGCCCACTCTTATAACCTCGTGAGGCTCCATGGCGTCCACACAGTCCGTCACTTGCTTGTTGCTATGGGAACGTGTCGTGGTAACGATGCGTCTGTCACCGGGAACTTCCTGCAGCTGAAATCCGAAAGCGCCCAATCCCGGCATTCCCCACATGGTTCTTCCTAAAGGTGCTCCTGCTCCGAGCTGACGAGGAAAAACATTTGGATTAAGGGAAGGAGAGCTGTTGGGACTTATCTTGTTTAATTTAGCTCGCTCTGTACCTGGTAGTTGTAGAAAGGCTGGTTGATGACACCTGCAATCGCTCTGCCTTTGTATGCAATACCAATGAGCACCGTCACATTATCCAGCAGACCTTCAATCAGAAAACAGCAGGATGTCAGATACATATGGGGGATTGAAGCTGGTATTATAATGAAGAAAGAAAGAAATTAAGACAGAAAATAATAAGGGTATAATTGTGGAAATGTGGAAACAAATTTGCAGATTTAATTGAAAATACATAAATTGGTAGGTGACAGATAAGGGACAACATTTAGGGTTGCCATCTCATTTTTAAATATAAAAATAAAGAGGGAAATAAATTGAAAAAACGAAATAAATGTTAACAAAAAAAGCAATGTTAAAATTAGTTCATACAAAAATAAGCATTATTAGACAAATACATATATATTTTTTATTTATCTTTTAATGTCTGTGCATATTAATTTATTTTCATATTATCCTGCACATTTATCTGATAACTTTAGTTTTATTTCTCCATTTCTTTCTCAGCTTTAGTCCTGAAAGCCATTTGAATCGATCAGTTTTACTGCAGAGTAATTAACATTATTACATGACATGACATGTCACTTGTTAGACGCTTTTATCCAAAGCGACTTACATACTCAATACTGTGGGCAATCCCCACAGGAGCAATTTGGGGTGAAGTGTCTTGCCCAGGGACACAACGACATGCTGACTGCAGTGGGGTTTGAACCTGTGACCCTGTGACCCCCTGATCCGAACACCAACGCACAACCCACTGCACCACACGCCTCCATTATACACCGACAGGGTTAACGGTTTAATCAGTTTCCATACAGAGAGCTGTGCTGTGAGAGGTGTCCAACACTTTGTTTGGTATCTGGGCCTCAGTTTGGTGATGGAGACTCTTTGACGCTGGAGTCAGCAGAGAAAGAGAGAGAAGAAGCAAGAATACATAAAGAAGCCAAAGAAAAGTGATAGTGAAGCTCCAAGAGCCAAAAGCCAGAAAGCAGCCCATATCGCAACTATATCACAATGGTGTTTATGTTGCTGCCACCCACTTCAAATGTAACAAAACCTACAGTACTTGAGTAAATATACTAAGTTACTTTCCACCACTGCTTTCAAGGTAAGAGTAATTACTTTAAAAAAAGAGGTTATGCTTTGCCTTCATTTCGAATTGAATACTTAAAAGGTATTTGTTCAAGGAGTTTCAGTAAGCAGAACTTGACAGTAATGTCTCCGCCCCCAGAACAGAACACAAAAGCACATGTGTGGAGGCAGATTATTTAAAAAAGCATATTTGAAGAGCCTACCTTCAGTATATTCCTTTGTGCCATCGAGAGGATCGACCCACACAACTAGCTGTTATGCAGAAGAAAAACGTACATTAATGCATTGTCTGAAATCCAATTATGATAACTGGAATATTTATGTTTTTTCTTAATCTGATGACCCTTACCTCCTCCTCTTTCAGATCTCTATATTCTGCTGGGCATGTCTTCTGAAGGATTTCCTCCGAGTGGCCGCTCTCAATGAGATCTTCCTTTATCTCCTCAGGTGGAAGGTCCTAATCAGCAAGTGATACACAAGAACTCAGGCTTTCACTCTTCTTCTATGAAATAATCTTGTTGGTGGGGGTGTCCATGGTGCTAATTTGACCAACACATTCAACAAAGAGTCTAATTTACTCACCTCTTCTCCAATGATGGTGATTTTGGGGAAACTTCTGGACAGTGATGCACAAATGCTTTGCTGTGCCAGTCGGTCGGCCAGTGTCTGCAGATCATTGGCTCCAGTCTATGCATGGGGACATCAGAAAAGGATACAACTATAATATACTACCTGTATTATAACTGGCTCAGAATCTCCACAACAGGTCAGTATTTAAAAAAAGGTTTTCACGGGGACATGCATTTTAAAATTTTCTGCGGTTTTTGGTCCCACCTTTTCCACAATGCCAAGTTCTCCGCTGTGAAGGACTTTCCTTACAATGGCACCGGCCTTTTCAGCAACAGTGAAGGCACGAGCCACGAGCCGCATCAACACAGCAGGACTTGCAGACATTGCTGATCGACAGAGCAGACAGTTGTTAGTGGACACATACTAAAAAAAACATTTACAGGTATGCATCTTTAGCACCTCTTGCAAATTGCCTTAAAACATCAAAATCTCCCTCTTCTGTGAATAATAAATAGAAAGTGGTAAGTGAATAGGTAGTAAGTCCAGTGTTGATTGTGGTACAAAGTCTGATCAAATAACATTATATTGTATATCGTAATACATATCCCTAATTGACTGTGCATTTAGCTGTGTGAAGTTTTTTGGACATTGCAGACAGACTATTGAGTTTCTTTCCCCTAGGCATTCAAAGCTTCACATTATCAACAAAACAGTGATATGAGATACCTTTACATTTGTGAATAATATGACCTACAAGCAAATAAAATAGGACCCAATAAAGAACCCTGAGGCACACCACATGCATATAATACACACAGAAGAGACTATACAGTTGAATGTTTAAAATAAACAATACCACAGCCAGATTCAGGCAATTATTTATAACAAAGAACATAGTGTAGAGTCGACTAGCATCAGTCCCAGATAAATGAGAAAGCATGGAAACATATCTAAAAGAGCTTGAGGAAGTTTCACACTGTTTACCATATAATTAAAGTCTAGAGGGGAGACGTATACAACACTGTTGGCTGAGTTGGATCAGCAGTATAGGGACTGTAATAGTAATGATGCTAGAACTGCAAACTCTCATATCTTATCCACAAAGAAAGACAAAGCCTAATTTAACTAGGAGCCACTTTATCTAATAAGGCAAATCATTGTGTATCAAAGGAGTGGACGAGGCGAGCAAAGTCAAGCAGAAAGTGGCAATGAATGGAACCACCTAACCACTTCACAAAATGAACTGTGTCATTAGCTTGGATTCTCATCATCTGTGAATGAGATATCATATTTTTTAGAGCAATTAGGACGGCTCCTTAACTACAAACAACCTTGTAATCAGTCACAATAAACAGGACATTCTGCACTTCTGGCTAATTAGCCAACATGCTGCTGTTGATACCTTTATATATACAGTCTATGGTTGGTACTAGCACGCCGGTTCAGCGACAATTATCCAAAATGATTTATTAATATCCAGTAGAAAAGTGGTGATGGTGATTGAAGGTTTAATACTTACTGATGATGATAGAGGAGAAGCCGCCAAACAGTCTTCACGGGTTCAGTAAACTGAAGTTCGGAGATACAGGAAGTGCAACACTATCGACCCAAAGAGCCAAACGAATAATCAAGATAGTTACCTGCCGAGAGGCCAATAGCAAGATAGCGTCTCATGACTTCGAGACACATGCTAATACGTTCAATGTGAACAAAAAGGATGTTAACAGTGGCTTAATTAAAACAAACAACTATTATATGTGTCTTTAAAAACCAAATGTGTCAGTGTTGTTGGCCCTCGTTTAACACAGAAACGATCAGAGAATGCGGAATTAGATGGGAGAGGGAAACATCTTGCTTCGGCATAACAAGTTGTTCTTTGTTTATTCTCTCATCTTTTTAGACGTTGTCTTTTCGGCCGCGTAACACATAATTAGTTTTATTAATGATCCGTCACAAAACATAATTTATTTTCATCCAACCATTTTGTTCAAAAATAAACAGTAAAAAGGTAATAGTACAAAAGTGAATGTGGTGTTTATAATTTGTGAAATTGAAGGCACAGAGACAGAGAGAGACAAGATGCTGGCTGATATATTACATTTCTTTATTACACTTTAAAATCCTTTTATTCAAAGCAAACGTTTTTCTCATATAAATCAGTAGGAGCTTGCCCTTTTCCAATGTAACTCCCAAATACCATTCCCACATTTTCTACAAAATCCATATTCATAAGAAGAGGAATCGGAGGTAAATATTGGATTTAAAAAATATTTTCAAAAAGAATGTCACCAATGTAATTGTATACTCAATTGATATTCATTTTAAAGCAAATCCACCTCCCACAATTAAGTCAATTAAACTGCTTCAAAGAATAGAAACAGGAATACAACTGTTAGCAGACTGATCTTAATTTCATGAGTTAAACAGAAATAGTCAGTTTAAATCATTATTCCTGCATACAATATATTTTTTTCGTGAATACAAAGGACATTTTTAAATGGACAAAAAGTTGTGATTATTGGAAATCATCAATATATAAGTGCTGCTCTGTTAGTCAGAGTGCGGTAACCCATCTCTCCCTCCAGCTGCTCTGCAGTGAGCGTGCCCATCAGAGGCTGACAGTTTGGGTTGAAGACAGAGTAAGCGCTCAGCTCTCCAGGCTCACGTGCAGCTGGGCTCCTGAGACCCTCATAGAGCCAGTAGAAGAGTGAGAGGACAAAGAAAGGCAGGCCAAACTCCAGTTCAGCAAACAGGCCGAGCAGCACCAGCCACAGCAGTATTTTAAGCAAAGTAAGGTTTGTCAAGCCAAGTTGTCTCGATGTCAGCCATCTTCCAAAAGCGCTGTCCAGAAGCCAATCACTGTGGTCCTGCAGAGAAGACAGAACAGGTTCAAAAAGATCAATGTGGTTCAACACAACTTCAACAACAAAATCATAATCACCCGATGTGGAGATACATTTATTTTTACTTTACTTGAAGAGAATGAACAAAATGTAATCTGAAAAAAAATAGAATCAGGATGTCATACAATTGTAGTGAAATAAAAAGTACAATATTTACCTCTGAGATGTACAGAAGTTAAAAGTATCTTACATTGGAAATACTCAAGTAAAACACAAGACCATCGACTTGAGTAAATGCACTTAGTATCATTCCACTACTGGAATTGAACCAGACAGTTAATTAACCTCATATCACCCGATTCTTAGTTTGAACAGAAATCCAACTGCAAGATTAACACAGAAATGTCTCACCTTTTTTGGTGGGATCTGAGTTGAGGCTTTGATGTTTTCATCCTCTTCTGTGTGTTCGCTGTCACTGGTTGAATCAATCAGATTAGCTGTGTCTTCTTCGGTCTGATCTCTGCACTTCATACTGGCACTCTCTCCCTTTTTCACAGTATCTTCATCCTTTTTTATCGTATGTTCAGCCTGTCGTCTGGCTCTGAAATCTGCCAGTTTCTGCTCCATCGATGACGCCAGCTCCTTTACACTGACGTTATAACACAAATTAGGTGTACGTGGCAAAAGAGGCGCTAATAAAAAATACACAACTTCACTGGTATTAGCGCTGCTTCAATAAAGCTTTACACGATGTCAAATACAATAACGTTGACTACCATAAACGTTTACTGCTACTTTAACAACATGTTTGGAGAGATGTCATCATGCTACTAGTTTAGCGAAGCGTTTGTTTACCTTTTACATCCGGGTCTGTCTGAAAGAAAGAAGGACGTACTGTCGTAACAAAGGTTTCAAATGTCGTAAAAAGTGTCATTTTCCAGCTAGGTTTCCCAGGTCTGCTACTAGCTACATTTCTTTAATCAGTGGTGAGTTTTTAAACCTTTGCTCTTTTAAATTCAATGGTTAATCTTGTTAAAACGTTACATGTGTTTTAGGCTGTTGGTAACCGTCATTGAGCCAACAGTAATTTACGTTACAGTGAAAGCTATCGATAGAGACAAAGTAAACAGTGGATTTACGACCGTCCAAACATCATCAAAACCAAACTGGTATTAATGATATAACTATAAAATTAGCTAACATAGCTTTACTTCTTGCATTTAAGCGTAGGAGCATTAGGCCAAAACCTGCCTAACAGCACACTGTCTGACAGCAATGTTAATAGCTAACCTCAGCTATAACTTAGCTAACCCAGGCATTTATACACAACTGTTAAATAGTCAAATATAATATAAACCAGGATCATCAGTCTTGTATTTCCAACCGCAACTTATGTTATTCAATAAGAGAGATATTACGTATGAATACTACCAGAAGGAAGTGTACCCTGTTGATTACTTACAGCAGCAGAACAAATCAAATGGATCTTATCCACAAAACGCTGTCAACAGGCCTGGAAATCAATGTTTTTTTAAGGACCCCAGTGTTATGTAAATCCGGCTTTAAATGATATATTAACCAACGCCTTTAAAAAAAAAACTATAGATCGGAATACAACCATTTCATTCAGCAGAGAAAAGCAGCAAAAATCATTGCAGTGGAAAAGCTAACACTTGTGAATATTTGTCAGGTTTACTTGAAACTTACTGATTAACAAAAAAGTAGTATATTAATTTTGTGGTTTACTTGATTATTACATGTTGTCCTTTTTGTCTTTTTAGTGCCATTTAAATTCCTTTTTTCTTTACATTGTTTTTTTCTCTACAGACATGGCCTCAGCTCCAGCACAGCAGCCCACCCTCACTGTGGAGCAGACCAGAGGTGAGAGTTACTTTCTATAATCTGTTTAGTTGACATGTTCTGTATCTTATGGTCTTTTCTAGATGCCCTATATCATCATTTCTGAAAGACTTCCAGCTGGTTAAACCGACGTATGGTAATAACAAGCGTTAAAGCTGTAAACGCTGCAGTGCAATGTCAAGACTTAGGCTGATTATGTAAGATAGAAATATGATATTGTCTCTATCCCAGTGACGTCAAAATCAAAATCCCATTGTTGTATACTTTGTGATTTCTGCACATTTTGATATTATAATGTATCGTCACAAAACTTTTGATTTACACCTGACATCCTCACAGGAAGCTTGAGTGTCCACACTTAATACAGACCAACACAATGCATGTTTATAGCATAAACCAATGTCTTCTCTTACACAGTGGTACTGAGTGAGGTGATCCAGGCCTTCTCAGTGCCGGAGAACGCTGCCAGGATGGAGGAGGCTCGAGAAAGTTCCTGCAACGACATGGGCAAGATGCTTCAGCTCGTTCTCCCCGTGTCCACCCAGATCCAACAAGAGGTCATCAAAGCGTACGGCTTCAACAACGAAGGAGAGGGTGAGCAGAGGTGGCATTTTCATAAAGAAAACCCTGAAGTTCTTTGAATATTGGACTTTACTTGTTCCGAATTTTGCCTAAATTCTTATATTCCTCGGGATTGGAGGATCTCTGTCTGTACACACAAACTGAAAGATTGACTATAAAGTTGACTTTGAGACTATGTGTGCACATAAACTAAACCTTACATTGGACCTTTTTAAACTCCAATACTCCTTAGATGACATATTGTTTCACCTTTATGTCGGCTCTGCTTCACTTTCAGGTGTCCTAAAGTTTGCCCGATTGGTGAAGATGTATGAAACCCAGGACCCTGAGATTGCAGCCATGTCTGTTAAACTGAAGTCTCTCCTCCTGCCTCCGCTGTCAACACCTCCTATAGGAGGCGCCATTCCATCCTCATAAGACTTTTATACATTTATTTGACAAATGCAAGGTTGCTTCAACAAATGCTTTGGATCAACACAATCATACTGTAATCACAATTAGGTTCAAACTCATTACACAAACTTGTTTTATTGGATGAAACTCCTCTACATTATGCTTTCATTTAAAACATCCTTGCAAAACATTGTTAAATTATTGCTTTTTAATGTTTCAATATTTATTTGTTACATTTTGAGTATTTTCTTATGCCATCTGACCTTAAACATGTTTCCATTAATGCCACTTTTGTATATGATTTTAGTACCATTTTTATATGCTGTCGGAAGTATCAAATGTCATTATCTTGTTGTATATTAAAATGTTTTCTGTTAATCTCTTTATGGTTTTAATAAGAGAATAAGAAAGAAGAAAATGTGTAGGGACAAAACAGCTTCTACTGTATACACATAACTTTATTATTGCATTAAGGCTTTGGCAACAACATCTTCATATGTTTACCATGTTTCTAAAAATACTGAAGCGCTTACACACATTTACATATTTACATTTCCTCAAAGTTAACTTTTGCATTGATGAACATTTGAGTTTTTAAGGTTAAAACATCACTATTCCAACATTTAAAATCTCATGTCTGCATCCTACCTTTGTCTTGGGTTAGGGTGCATGCAGACATGATGATAGGTGGGAGAGGTTCATGATAAAAAAATAACTATAAAGTCAAGATAATTAAAACTTGCCCCATATTCAGAAATCAAAAAAGTGAAACAAAAGTAAACATTAATAATAAAGTGCTCTTTTGTTTTTACAATCAGTGCAAAACCAGTGCACCCAGCACCCAACGTGAAAGTAATAGTCGAGGTGTTTGTGACGGCCCCAGGGCCTTTGTGCAGATGTGCACGATCTGAGGCCACTCGCGTGTTATTGTTGCAGTGTGTGTTAACCGGGAGGGCTCTGCAGGAGGCTTATTCGTCTTTAAGTGGCAGTGACTATTTGCGTTATGAGTTAGTAAAATCTGCCGTTCTCAAGGCTTACGAGCTGGTGCCTGAAGCTTATCGTCAGAGGTTTAGGAATTGGAAAAGAGGTGATAAATCTCACCTCGAGTTTGCTCGGGATATTTCCACCCATTTCGATCGCTGGTGTGCGGCAACTGACGTTGATTCCCCACGGGGCATTGAGGGATCTCGTTATTCTGGAGCAATTCAAAAATTCTGTACCGGAGCACATTGCAGTGTATATCAGTGAGCACGCAGTCAGGACAGCTGCTGAAGCTGCTGCATTAGCAGATGACTATGTTTTGACACACGTTGGTGGAGGTGCTGCCGTACAAGGCAGTCACGGTGGAAATTCCTCGGGTATGGGAGCGTGGTCTGGTCGTCCAGTGAGACCTGCTGGGCAAGAGAGTGGGTATGTATGTGGTGCACGTGAGCCTGACAATGTGTGTCATTACTGTCATGAGCGAGGGCACTGGAGAAAAGACTGCTATGCATTTAGGGCTTCCTGTACTCACTTTAAATCTGACAAATGGTTTAGTGTCTGTTGCTGCTGCTATTTGGATATGAATAGATAAGTTAAAAAACAAAAAAATACTCCCAAGGTTAAGTTTCTGTGTGATGAACATTATATTTGATACATAAAATCACACCGTTAAGTCTTAATATTGCCGACATATTTTCTGATCCTGGCTGATCAGAGTTCATTATGAGCAGATTGTGATGAACAGTGTTTCAGTTCTTCAGTCACAATCATGGTAAAGGAAGAGCAAGAAGAGAGACAATTAACTTCACATCTCAAAGTGCCGGAAAATGCTTTCCACATAACCGAGGACCCTCTGCCAGTCCGGCCCGTCGGCCTTCAGCATCTCCTCCACGCTCTGTCACACATTCACATGAAGAGATAAGATCACAGGACAGTGAAAACAGCTAGTTTAAGATGCACAACTTCTAACTCCCCAAAGGTTTAACTTTTGTAGAAACCAAAAGCTTCAGAAGTGCATCGTGTAAAATGTCTCACCAGTGTGGCTGTGATTCCCAAACTCTCTCCAGTCTTAAAAGCAAGGTCCAGATTCTCCTTCTGTAAAAACATTTGACTCAGAAGTAGCTTTTACAGACATGCCTCCAAGACATGGATTCTTCTAAAAAGCACCAGCATATTGTTTTTTCTTTTATACATGCGTCATTTATAATAGTTGTTGATAAAGAAAAAGTGAGTACAAAATATTATTTTCAGATTTTATGGTCCATGCAGTGAATTTTACTCTTGATTGATAACCTGTACATCCAGGTTTAATATCTTAAAGATTATCAGTATTTTTTGATAGCTGCTATACTTCTCTGTCTCTATCCACCACTACACAAAAGTCTTTCGATACATGTGCTCGAGTCAAAAGTCTTTATAAATAACATTATAAAAAACATAATCGACACAAGTGATTATTTTTGTTTTAAGAAATAACAGCGACAGTATTACCTTGTGTGCTGGGTCGAGGGTGTCGTACTGGATGTGCGTTGGTAAGTATGTGTGGTAAACGGCGCAGAACACCAGGCCGTCCTCCCAGCTGCTGCTGAAGTTTGTGATCTCAACATTCTGCCACAAAACACACTTCATGAAGACAACAATTAACTGGTAAACATTTATTTTTGTTTCCCACCCTGAGTTCCTCTTAAACTTTACTGACTGTGAGGATTTAAACAAATGTGTCAATAATGGTGACATGCTCCTCTCTCACCTTATAACCCTGGGTACGACTCTGGCACCAGCGCAGCAGGGAGTTTCTCCTCGAGCCGCCATGACGCCTCAGCAGAGCACTGAAACCATCCTGAGGTCTGACAACACAAGAACATTTTCATGAATATTGTTACATTTGTTTAACAAAACGTTAACTGAACTTTACATATTGATTACACAAAGAACATTATATACACTTACAATTTGACAGAGAAAAGCGAAAGGCACATATAATGACATTGTCATTGATTGCATACGACTTCATGGATGCTTTGACTCATTCTTGCTTAAAGGTAGGGTAGGTAAGTTTGAGAAACCGGCTCGAGATCGCTAGAATTTGAAAATACACAACCGGAGAAAATCTGCCACTTCCTTATAGAGCCCCTCCTCCAACACACACGAACGCGCACATGACCAATGAGGGCACGAGATAAGTTTGTGCACAGATGGAAGGCTGACAGGCAGGTAGGCCATCCAGTTATTTTAGCCGGGCCGGCTAAAATGATTGGTCGTACTTTTTACAGTATTACGGCTTCCACAGATGACATTTATTTTATGGATTTTTTGTCAAAGCACTTAAGATATTCATTGCTATCGGGATGTTAAGAGCATTCCATGGAATATAACAAAAAGTGTATCTCGAGCCGGTTTCTCAAACTTACCTACCCCACCTTTAACATCCTCCATCTATTTTACCCACAGATCTTGGTGTCAATATTAGTAATAAATGAGAAAACGGCCTTATAGTAACTTACTTGATATAATCTGTGCTTTGGTCCTCGTCCTGTTTGCCTGCAACATTCAAACAAATCAACAGTCATACAACCGTACACTTACTAAACGGTAAATAACTACATAAAGGTGGTTCAGTGCGGAGGTTAAAGCTCACCTGTGTAAAAGCTGGACCAGCTGTCCTGACGCTGCAGGATCCGGTCTGTTCTCCTCGGCTTTGGTGGTTCCTCTCTCTGGAAAAGTTTACAGACTGATTCTACAAATGTGATTTAACAATAATACAACCATTTCTTACATCCCCATCACTCAATTATCCCTCCATATAATCATTATATTCTACATCTACATATGTTGTTGTACCTTGCATAGCGGCAGTGTTGTGCTCGTTTCTTTTGAGGTCCCATTTTCCCTGGAGGAGTCAGTTGGGAGTGGCAGACGAGAGAGACTCCTAAAAGATATTTTTGTTGCATGTTTTATAATACAGTCTCCTGTTAAAAGAGGTGAATGAGTTGCGAGCGCTCAGTAGACTCACCAAGATCTTTCAGACAGCATCACAATCCTCCTTGGATCCTTCTTCTTCTCCAGCACAGCCAGATTGCGAAGGTATCCCTCCGCCACCCCTTTCCCCTTCAGCGCTGTGCTGCCTGATCCATTAGCCTCCTCAGAGTGATCTTGATCCTCCCCCTCTTGACTTGCATCAGTCTGCTCCTTTTGCTTTTCAAAAATGTTTACTTCAGTGTCGGCTTCAACTTCCCAGGGTTTCTCCACAACAACTCTCTGTATTTCCTCCCTCTGCCCCACCTCAGATTCTTGTCTTTTTGCCTGTTTGTCACAGTTCGTCATGTGTTTCTCCCTGCATGCCTTCCTCAGAGCGTCCAGCTCGGCTCGCTCCTGTCTCCGCAGCAGGGACACCTCGCTCAGTTTGCTGCAGACGTCTTGGTGCTGGACCTTCAGACTCTCCAGCTCTGTGTCTCTCTCCTGCTGCCTGCTGAGGGCCTGATCCAGCTGCTGCTCCACGGCTCTGTGTCTCTCCTGCACCTCACTGAGGTTCTGATCTGACTCCACCCGCAGCCGGTCGGCCACAGACACCGCCACCTGCAGGTCACTCTGGAACTGATACCACTCCAACCTCTCCGTCTGTCATGGAGGACAAAACACACAGGACCACATGGAAAATAAACAATGTGACCTGATATTAAAAGCTGCCTGTTGTTGACATGGCTCTCAAAAGATCACTAGTGCATCTGATCCCTTACCACTTAAATATTTGTATTTATGCAGTACTCTAAAGCAAGCAATTGATGAGACTTTTGCTAAACTTGCTATTAGACTAAAATGCAGAAGAAAAACTAAATGATTACATTTTCTTCTGGTTTTTCTTTATTTTTCCAACACAATAACTTCTTAGTTGTCAGGTAAAGTCTGAAAAACAGAGCAAATAAATGTTTCTGGAAAGTGTAAGGAGCAATGGGACCTACAACTCACCCTCAGTGTCTCTCTCAGTTTGTCCGCTTCCTCCACCAGCTCATCTCTCTCCATTATAAAGCGCCTGAGCAGCTCTGAAAGACAAGTTGAACAAAAATAAGCACTCGAAGTTGAGAGAAAATGTATAAGTCTAACAACTGTAATCAGAATAGTACAGAGCCCCTAAAGCAGTGGTTGTCAAACTTTTTCTGTCAAGCCCCCCCCTTTGGAGAAAAGAAAAGTCGGGCCCCCCCAACACAAATAGTCACGTAATGGGCCAAGTTAACATTTATTCAAATACATCAATATGAACGTGTGCATTCCTTTGCTAGAACAGTGATAATAAAACAATGCTCCATAAGTCTGTGTGGTCAAAAAATAAATACAGAATACAATTGTGCAATCCCTTTGCTAGAACAATAAGTTATAATACTTTGCCACTTTACAATCTGTGCAAAAAAATGAAAAGAAAGAAAATGCTGATGTTTGGCAAAAAAGTGTGTCTTATCACAGCATTAGTGGCTGCAATGAGCCTGTTTTGCACTGCACATTTCTTCAAAACGGGGTTGCAGGCTCAGTGGCGGTGCCAGAGAGGAGGCATGTGGCACAGTGGTTAGAGCGTTGGTGTTTGGATCAAGGGAGCACAGGTTCAAACCCCACTGCAGTCAGCAACTTGCGGAGGGGGCCTCATCTTGCGGAGGGGGCCTCAACTGAGCGTTTATGCGGCGCAATTAGTGTGGCGCGGCACGGCGAAACAGAGGGCCTCATCTAACTTTGCGTGGGGCCTCAAGTTGGCCAGGGACGGCCCTGCTGGCATATGATTTGATTGGCTGACGCTTCCGTCGAAGCTTCAAAAGTTGAACCTTCAAAAGTTGAACCTTCAAAAGTTGAACTTTTCTCAACTTTTGAAGCGAGCAACGCGAGCAAAGCGAAGCGATGGAACCACAATGCAGTTCGGCAAAGTGAATGGGAAGAAGCGTTGCAGCTTCAACGCACGACGCCGTGTGGACGGGCCGTAACGCGGCGCGTCTGGTGGAATAGCACCCATTAGGCGCAATCACACCAAGTACTTTTCCCACAACAGTTCATGAGAACTTTAGTTCATGAGAGCTCTTTTAGTTCTGATGAACTAAAGCAGATCGCGTTCACACCAAAATGAGTTCCTGGGGGTGGATTAGGCAAATGAGCCGCTGACGTCACTTCTTCTTCTTCTGCTTTGGGTTTACTGGCAGGCCGCAAACAACTTCACGGCGAGTACAGTAGGTGGCGGTATGCACCTTAAAGTTGCAATCCGCCAAAAAACCGAGAGAAGAAGAAGAAAAAGAACTTCCGCTTCCGCTGTATGCTTCTGTTTACCTTCCGACCTCAGACACGGTATGGAGTTGACGTTTTAGTGCTCGTGTTATACAGCTTCGTAACTGAGTTATTTAAGCCAATAACTCAGCCACAAATACAAATACAGATCGACCATTCAAATGCAATAGAAATGCTGAGTCGGAGGCGAAGGCAGTTAAGAAGCCTTAACAAAAGGATTGGACGACGAAAAGCACACACTATGGACATGTTTCGCCGTAGGACAGCTGAGGATGATGACCGTTATCACGCCCAAAGAACAGCAATGGTACGTTCAGTAAATCACATTAATACTATCTAGGATTTATGGAGTTATGTAGGGCTAATTTGTGTCTTTGTATGTGTTCCAGATATGCGAATACTACGGAACGCGTCGTGTCCCGCGCTCTCTCTGGGTGAACTATAGAACCTCGGCCTGGTGGGAGAAGGTGGTGCCAACGTACACCAATGTGCAGTGGATCAAAGATTTCCGAATGTCCAAGGGCTCTTTTCAACTTCTCTGTATTCGCCTGGAAGCAACGTTGGGGAGACTCAACACCAACTACCGGGAGTGTGTACCCGTGCCTAAAAAAATCGCCGGGGGGCAAGACACGCGCACAGCCCTTATGAGGCATCTGAACAGCATGGAAATTGTAAATTGACAATAAAGCTGATCTTTTGTACAGTGCATTTGGTTCTCTTTTATTTACTACAGTCAACAGACAAAATTACAATAGTGCAGACACACCTTAGTGCAAAGATAAAATGTCAGTATCAAAACAGTACTCATACTGTATATTTGTATATTAATATGAGTATATTATTATGTTAAATGTGTGTTAAAGACAATGGGATGAGGTTGAAAGCTCTTTAAAAAGCTTTTGTATACCATCTTCACTGTGATAAATACATACATGTTAAGCATACACACCTGAAGAACTACGTTACACACACACAGGTTAGTCTGTGTACTGCTGCACTGACATGATGACAGTCATGATGCTAGTGCCGTGCAGCAGATCATCTTCACTGTGTGTTGTCGCCCAGAACCGCACCATACAGGTGAAAAAAGACAACACACCACATGTCTGTATCTCTTTCTCTATGAGGGTTAGGATAACAATGAAAGTTAAGACTGGCTGGCTGGTTGTGGTATGTCAAAACTCAAATGATGTGGCAGATGTGTTTTAGAGGTCCATAATAATCTAAATGAATAAAACTGATTATGGAAAAAAGTATTGCACAGTAAATAGGCTCAGCAGTTAACACACTTTTATTATATATCCTCCTGAGAGGAACTCAGTACACTAACTCCTAAGATGTTCCCTTACTATAATTCATTAAAATATTGAACTCACAACACTGGTAATTACAAACTTAACCATTTCTCTTTCTATATATAGTGTTTGTGTTGGACGCCATTTTGAAATACAATGAAATGATCTTTTTCAAAGCCACATATTTGGGGTGGGACAATAAATAAAGCTTCGCCAGTTTATAACCGATGAAAACATGATGGTATCAGTATAATCACTTACATGTGATGTATAGGATGCTACACAGGTCACTGTAAAGATAAAGTGTCAGAGGAGAAATAAGCAAGATACATTATCTGTTTAATCGCCATGTAGGTTCTCTTTTATTTATCAGCAGCAGATCAATAAGTGTCAGTAGTATCAAAACAATATATATATATATATAAAATAACAATAGGTAGGCTCAGCAGCAGACACACCTTAGTGCAAAGTTAGGTGTCAGTATTAATAACAGTGGCATATATATATATATAATCACAATAATACAAAATTAACTGTCCCAGGTGTAGGCAATTTGGGGTGAAGTGTCTTGCCCAGGGACACAACGACATCCTGACTGCAGTGGGGTTTGAACCTGTGCTCCCCTGATCCGAACACCAACGCACCAGATCACTGCACAACACGCCTCCCAACAAGTCATTGTACAGTTTATCAACAACGACAAGTTTTTCTTAATTTTTGTATTGAAGGCCTGTTGGATTTAATCAGCTCGCTTAGCACTGCCAGAAGCCCAGCCTGAAAGGTATTTTGTTGCTCCACCTGGCGCGCCATCACCATGAGCAGCTGGTCGTCCGATTCCTGGGCCTTATGTGAATGCAGCAGCCGTTCGTCGTGCATCTCCTTGGCACGCAGGTCCTCATTCTCCTTGCTGACCATGGCACGGCAGTCCATCGCCATGATGGTGTCAAGGAAGCTGTCATCCCGTGCCCGCTTTCCTAAGGAGAAATAAGCAAGATACAAGATCAGTTTAATCGCCTAGTAGGTTGTCAACAGAGACAACATTGGACATGGTGCAGACAGGGACAGTGTACAAAATGCAGGTGTAAAGTAGAAGATAGCATCAAATAGCTGACGCTCAAAGTGCCCTTATTTATTGTTTTATATTTGTTTAGAGTGCTTAATGTACGCTTGAACTTTGTCCAAAAATGATACGTTTTCTTACCGGCAGTCATGTGACCTCTAGCCCGGATGTTTATGAGAGTGAAAAGGGCGCTAAAAGTGTAAACGATGTATTTTCACGGTGTTTCATAATTGTACCAAAAAGGAAATAAACGTGATTAGTGGACATCAGTTCGATGCGTAACGTTCTTTCAAGACCAGAGTAGTTACAGTGTGTTTGTACGTACTTTTGCGTTTGGATGGTTGAAAAGGAGACGAGAAAGTGCTGCTGTTGTGATCCGGAGGGGAAAGCTCACTTGTTTCCAATCCAGAGAGTTGTCCTGCCTCGCCTGAAACACACGATTAGTGCCATGAGTTAGTGAAGCAAATTACAGAAAACATTACACACTTATTCACAAGTCAAAAACGTTTTCATAGCGGCCGAGAATGATGTTATTAGCCATGCTAGGCTGAACTGGCTAGCAGTGTTAGCCAGTTCTGGCTAGCTCGATCTACTGAGCAAATAAAAGTACATCTGAGACCAGTATTGTGCAGATTAAAACAGTGCAGTGCATGTAGTTTATTTTACCTTCGTAGTAGTCGTCGTTGGACAATTCACAGGCCACTGAATCCGCCGTTTCACCACAAGTGCCGGAGAATGAGGGTCTGTTGCCGAACAGAGCATCCAATCGATCATACCATTTACGGGTCTTCCGGCCGTTAACCACTGTTATTATGGTCTTTTATTTGTTTGTAGTCCTGTTTTAGTTTCTTTATTTTGTCCCGGCATGAGTGTGCGCTGTGGAAGATTCCCATGTCGTCTAACTTTACCGAACAACGCTGATACATTTTGCAGTTGGAAACTGCCTTCAGTAGAAGCTGCTGGATCCCATCCTCCGAGTAAATCGCCAGACGTGCCGACACATCCTCATCACTCCACCGCTCCGATGATTTTCGTATTCTTATTGTTGCCATAATAACTGCTTTCACAAAAGTACTCTCGTTGGTGCGCTGGGCTAATAATGCCAGCAAATACAATGGCCGCTCCAAAAAAAAATTCAGAGTTAAACGGGGCGTGGTTTGCATTCCGCACAGCCAATCAGACGTATGAACTATTTTCTCCCACAACAGTCCCTGCAAAGCGGGTCAGATGAACTAATTTGAACTACTTTAGTTCCTGGGGCTTTTTGGTGTGAACGCAAATATATCGTAGTTCTGATTAACTATTGTGGGAAAAGTACTCCGGTGTGAACGCGCCTATTGACTGGAGTGGAGTACCTGCTGCCCGCAGCTGTTTTAAAGGGAAACAAACACTCAGAACACACACACAAAGAGCGGAGCTGAGCAGAGCACAAACAGACTGACCGGACATCTCCTTCATAAAACTATTAAAAGGGGGAGTAATCAGGCAGTTCGATGTGTGTAGAGGTGTGTGTGTGTGTGTGTGTGTGTGTGTGTGTGTGTGTGTGGTTAAAACGTAGCAGCCTGCGGTCACTCTTTAGCTGTTCAAATGAAGGTGAACACAGTGTAGGCGGTACGTAAAAGCTCTTTGCGCTCATGAGAAACTAACCCGTTATCCCGACTTTTTTCATGTCCCTTTAGGGGCTCCGTAGAATAGAGCATTAATTAAATATTTCACATAACCCGCTTCAAGCTAGCGCAGGACTGCTAATCGTGTTTGCGAGTCCAAATGGTAATAATCGGAAGGTTTTAGCAAAAATAGTGGTGTTTTGAAGAAAGCACCATTTCACTGGATAAATTAGACTTGTAATATACTATATTGTAAAAATACTTGTGTGAAGGTTTGTAAACAGTAATTTAAATCATCAAGAGTTTTCTCCATGTTTTGATTCCTTGTTCACTGAGGAGGCATACAAGATAAATCCAACAGTCATTCAGAAAACCAAACAGTGAAGATGGCGGCCCTACCCACTGCTCCTGTGGTGACATCAGTGTTGGGGGTCAGGCCCATTGAGGCCCTGTAGTGCTCCATCAGACTGAGCAGCACCAGCGTCATCTCCTCACTCCTCTCTGCTGCGGCCTGCGGCTCCACTCCGCTGTCTCTCTCCTGCCAGCTGTGCTCTGAGGGTGATCCTCTGGACGGGGGCAGCGAGGTGGGGCTGCCCGCTGCCCCCCCATGCTGCCTCAGTGCTGCATCGCTCACATTGGTCTGTGAGCTGATGCTGTCCACGCTGATCACAGCCCACTCTGAGGGAGCGGATAGTTTCTGTGTCCATTCTGCGAGGGGAGAACTGGTGGAGGGGGTGGTGCTGCCGGCCGGTGATGGAGTCTGTGCCTTACTGGAGGAGGCTGCAGAGGACAAGGCCATGGCCGCCAGATCTGCCTCTGAGGGCGTGGTGGGAGGCGTCTGGTAGAAATCTAAAGGAGAACCTGAGAGGGAGGAATACAAGTAAAATAACATCAGAGAAATAAAAGAGAAATATGACTCCTGAGCCTGAACGTCATCTATTATGTGCTCTTCTTTTCCTTGATGCAGATGAAAGCACTGCTCCCTTATTTACTGGCCTGGGCTAACTGATGCAGCAAAAAGCCTCTGCTGCCAGTGTCTTGGCAGGAGAAACACTCACACACTTTTCCCCCGTGTGGCAACATCCAGGAGGAGCAGAGGCGATTTCTCCCTGATCTACTATCTAACAGCTGCTCTCACCGCCACCAGGAGGCGATTAGATCCATCATTAGTGCTGCCTGTGGTCTGCATTAACCATGCTCCTCTGAATAACAGTTTTAAAAGAGTTTAGAGTGATTGTTTAGCCGTTTGGATTCTGTATCCTGAGATATCTTAACGTTCACCAAAAGGTTTGTGATTTCTGTATGATGCTTGTATGTTGTGCACACAGAACTTGGCAGGCTTACAGAAATGTACACTTTCATCGCCTCAGAGTTTTTATGGCTTCCCCTCCTTGTCCTTTCGTTGTGCTTCAGGATTCTGCCGACTCATCATTTCTATGGCAGCAGCATGATGTAGTTTGCTCAGCTAGGAGCTATTTTCATCCTGTAGCTTGAGCCTACTTCCTGCATAGTGAGAGCCCAGAGAGGAACCAGGGAGCAGCATATTAAACAGCTGTGAATTATAATTAAACTGAGCAGTGGCAGGCTGAAGGTCTTCAGACAGAAAACAGGAAGGCTGCACGGGGCGTTATGACACTTTAGCCCAGCTGCACTCTGATGCTTTGAACTGAAGGACACTGAATGCGCCATTCAACTTTTATTGTCTCCTCTGGGATACAGTTTGTAGTTCTCTGCAAAGTTTGGATTCATCACTTCCTGTGTGTCAAGAGATGTTTCTATGATCATACAGTATCTCACACGAGACTGGATGTGACACAAACAGGGTAAAATCTATAGAGCGGGAATGTGATGCTCATGATAGAGCAGCCGCTGTTTAATCTGTTGGATAAACAAAAGGATATAATGAATGGTATTTGCCTTTTCTGGAAATGATGGTGACCTCAGGTACACAATGATGTTGATGTTTGTTAAAGCAAGGAATACCAACCAAAATTAACAATCGTATCATGACGTTCTCACTTTCTCTATTAGTTCAGTATTCCTCAATTGTATTATTTTGCAACGCAAAAGATAAAACGCACACAAAGCTTATACCTTCCTCTTCTGTGTAAAGGGTCCTGACTCCTGTTACTCTGCATACCAAAGGACAACAACCGTCAGAAGACACATTTGGATCTAATTGCTAATCACTTTCCATCTCAGAACCAGGAGGACACCAGTCTTAAAAGTGTCGGTCTTACAGTAAAATGACTGAGGTACCTGTGGTGCCATGACTTTCTCTCCCAGTCTGGTTTCCCATGATCCAGCAGGGTGGGTCTCTGGATGCTGCCCTTCACTGTGTCCTCTGCTCTGAGGCGCACTGCTGTCTGCAGGAGGGAAAACATGTGCGTATGACTCACTGCTGAACTCTGATCAACAGAACAAAATGAGTGCAAAATCAGCCCTACAAATAACTTTACTTAGCAAATGTCTCATGCAGAATCTCTTAAGCTTGGTAGTGGGACCCCAAACAATTCCCCTCACATGACGAGGGGGTTAAATAAAATAAATACTGATGTTTGTTTGACAAATACCTTGCATACCTTGCAGTCAGATTTGTTGCCCTTTTTACAATAGCTTTTATTTTTTTAAAAGGCCTATT
Organism: Trematomus bernacchii; assembly: GCF_902827165.1. NCBI lineage: Eukaryota > Metazoa > Chordata > Actinopteri > Perciformes > Nototheniidae > Trematomus > Trematomus bernacchii. The sequence continues at coordinate 3,492,363 of NW_022987662.1, read as the reverse complement.
CCAGAATTGAATAGCTTCTGGTGAAACAGCTTCTACATAGCCTAAATTTGTCATAAAGTTACCCACATATGTATTGCCAAGCAAAGGGCCAGAGATGTGCTATATTTATAACATTCGTTCTAAAAACGTATACACAGGCTCCTCTGCAGTGCTCTGAGTTGTATCATAAATAACACATGGCCAATTCTCAACGAATAATCAACCAAACTCCAGTAGATAACTCAACAATTTAAGGTGGCCGTGGTTATTGAGAGAATACACATGCATTAAACGTCATTATTCTCCTCAGTACGATGTTTTAGATCCCCAGGGGAATCCGGCATGCACATCATTTCACATGAAGCATTACGTTTAGAAATAATGACATGTTCCACAAAGCAGCCGCACAGCAGACTACTGGCCTCTGCAGATCATTTGAGGGAGTGTTGAGCTAGCAGGAGAACTAACTATTAAACCAACCAAGTATCATCAAATTAAGTTGTTGCATAATTACTTGTAGGCTATGCCGTATTAACGACTCCTTTTTTTAATGTGTAAAATGTCTTGAAATGTGCTGTGCAACATACGGTCGGTTCCAAGCAGCCACACAACATTAAACTGTCCGGTTTGTGGATGAAGTTTGGAGTGGCGCTTGCCGTATCGAGCGACCGATTTTATTTTGTGGAAGTATTTTGGCTGTGACATGCATTGCATCCAATCAACGACATTGCAAACACCATTCCCCTCCGGTTTCATTCATCCTACCTGCTCAGCCTGCCAGCTGGACGCCTTCCAACGCGGCTGTCCGGAGGGATCTTCTCCGGGTGTCTCTGGACCTCCCTGTGGGCGCCCCAAAAAATAATCACCGGAGGACACTATTCGAGTTTCTGACAATCATGTCTTCCTGTCACAAACAGCTCACAGATATAGAAAAACAGCCAACATATATAAGTGTGCTCTCATATTCAATAACTCCGCTTCTCCTTTAAATCCAATGCGACAAAAAGAGAAGGAGGCAGAAACAAACTGGTTGCGCAGCAGCTGCACGTTGCATCGACGACATGAGTGTTGGCATCACTAAAAACAAGTGTTTGTTTTACCATCGATCCAAAACACGAATTAATGCGAGGTGTATTGAATAAAATGACGTGCTGCTGAGGAATGGAGAGGAGGAAAGCAGTCCCACCAGCTGGAGCTGATTACCTTCAGAAGCAGGTGTGGTAACAGGTTGAGCTTCATAGTACGGTCTGGAGGTGTGTTCCGTCTCATAGGAGCTTTACCTGCAGCAATAAGTGAAAGTGAAACACCTACAATCTTCCCCTGGGCTACATTTAAATGTTTTATGTTTTGTTTAATTCAACACATTACGCAGTCAAGTCTGTAAAAGTTATCGCCAGCTAAACTGCTGAGTCATCCGAAGGTTTTTAAGACAATGAGGAAGGAGGAAGGAGGAATACTGTAATGGTAGTGTTAACTGTAGATTACTGTATGTTGCAAAGGAAGCAGAACACTACAAATAATTAAATAGGTCTTGGTTATGTAATACTCTGACTAATAGAATGCAGCGGCTCGTCTGGTCTTCAACCTTCCAAAAATGTTCCCACACCACGCCGCTCCTCCACTTCAAGACACTGGTACTTGCGTACCATGCTGCGAATGGATCTGGCCCTTCCTACATGTATGGTTAAACCTTACACCCCAACACGTGCACTCCGCTCTGCATCAGCCAAACGGCTCGCTGCACCCACACTGCGAGGGGGACCCAAGTTCCCATCAGCAAAAACACGTCGGTTTGCTATCCTGGCTCCAAAATGGTGGAATGAGCTCCCCATTGACATCAGGACAGCAGAAAGCTTACACATCTTCCGGCGCAGACTGAAAACTCATCTCTTTCGACTCCACTTCGAGCAATACAATTACCAACAAAGCACTTATATACTAATAAAGGACTGGCTTATCTAAAGCTAGTTGAGTAGCACTTGAAATGTTTTGGCTCTATGAAACTTGATGTACTTATATGATTCTGTTTTCTTCAAGTTTGTATCTTCTTGGTCGAATGCACTTATTGTAAGTCGCTTTGGATAAAAGCGTCAGCTAAATGTAATGTAATATAATTTAGATACAAAATATGTTGCTGGTTCATTGAAAACGACTTTGTGTTAGACTTTAAGAGAAGTAAAAATCAGAACAAGAACTCAGATCTTTAACTTAACGTGGTTGTAGAACTACATATGACTACACCAGGAGTAAAAGTACAGTATTGGCTCCCAAAATGAAGTGGAGCAAGAGTATAAACAGCATAAAATCGAAATACTAAGTAATGAAAGTGCCTCAAAATTGTACTTAACTACAGTAGCCTACTTTATTAAATACTCAGTTACATTCCACCACTGTCTATACTGTGTGTAATTGTGGGTGTGTTCAGTTTAACTAAAGTAGAGCAAGAAGTCTGGACTGTTTCAGCACCATGGAGAGAGCACAGTGGAGAGAGCACTATGGCGCCCCCTAGTGATCAAACTCAATACTGACAGAAATAATAAAAGAGGCAGTAACACCTGGGTTTATTCTAACATCTGTGTGTTTCATTATGTTCTATAAATACAAAAAGCAAGTTCTCATCAAGATTTCTAAAGTAACATGTTCAAGTTATATTTATTTTCCTTTTTTCTTGTTTTTTCAAGATTGGTCGTACTTTTTACAGTACTACGGCTTCCACAGATGAAATATTTGTATGGATTTTTTGTCAAAGCACTTAAGATATTCATTGCTATCGGGATGTTAAGAGCATTCCATGGAATATAACAAAAAGTGTATCTCGAGCCGGTTTCTCAAACTTACCTACCCCACCTTTAAGTAAACTAACTTCAATGAAGTTACTCTGTAATTACAAATTATGCATTGTGATGCTATAAAAGATGTGAGTTTAGGCATTCTTCTAACTGTTTATTTGGGATTTTTAAAATACCAAATAAAAGTAATTTTCAGTGGCTTTAGATAAACACATCAGCTAAACGAAATGTAATGTATTGATAACCCAAAGTATCATGAATAATAACAGTGTTCATCTATGTATGCAGACATGCTTTGATTATTGCCATGTTCTAACACTGTTCAGTCCAGTGTCTTGGACTTTTATATTTAATTTCTTCTACCTTGCAGATATAAATAAGTTTCCTTCCATTCAAGGGGCAGATTGATTTGCATCATGTAAAATGTATTTGTTTCTGCAGTGCAGAGCAAAGGTTAGGGGCTGCAGGAAGCTTTCTGCGTCTGGCTGTTTAATTAACTTTATCCACATTATTCCTCAGCACCCTCTCAACTCTCTCCTTCCTTTTTGATAAAGCTTATAGTTAGGGCTGATTAGATTCAGCCCCTAGTTTTGCTGCTATAGGCTTAGACTGTCGGGGGACACCTTACTTCTTCCTTCTCTCTGTCTGTACCTGTGTACTCTCATGTTCTGAATAACCCAGCTTCCCCAAATTTCTTTTTGGTGTCTATCTACGCCGGGATCCTGAGTCGTGGCTGATCCTGTTGCTGTGGTCCTGAGTCCTGCATCCTGAGTCTTGCATCCTGAGTCCTGGATATCGAGTCGTGGCTGAACCTGTCGCTGTGGTCCTGCCTGACTCTCATCATACTACTTCTCTGATGGCTCCCACAGGATTGTTGACATCCTCGTGGATTCATCTTCTTATTATAGACACATGCATTTCCAAACATTTGGCCTACCTATGTTGTAAATGTATTATCTTTTCAATTTACACACGGCATCTATTGCACGTCTGTCCGTCCTGGGAGAGGGATCCCTCCTCTGTTGCTCTCCCTGAGGTTTCTCCCATTTCCCCCTTTAAACTGTGGGGTTTCTTTGGAAGTGTTTCCTTGTACGATGTGAGGGTCCAAGGACAGAGGGTGTCATATTATCATACTGATATTCTGTACAAACTGTGAAGTCCACTGAGACAATGTAACATTTGTGATATTGGGCTATATAAATAAACATTGATTGATTGATTGATCCTGTACACCACACTGCAGAGATCAGTCTCTTTGCATCATAAATGAAACTGACTGTTTTTCTTCACATTAAGCCCACTCACTTTCATTACCATATCATTGTCTCTAAAGCTTAAGGCACTTTTAAAGAAAACTGTATTTTTCTGCAAATGTTCTCATGGAAACCTTTAAAAAATGTTGTTCGTAACTATCAAGCTTGAGGAGGAACTTTGGCTCTGAGTTCTGGGCTGATGTCTTCTTCTTCTATACTTCTATATGAGACAAAAAGAGAGGTACAGTATATTAGGGTGTGTAGGAAGAGAGGGCTGAAAAGGTGCAGTTTTGGTTTAATTTGCCTCCTGGCTGGATGTCAATTATGAGGACTGTTTTATTGTGAGTAAATTGTGCTGAGCTTGTGATTTGTCAGTTTACTGCTGATCACAAACCCCACAGGAGCTGCACAGCAGTCAGGACTCGCCACAGCTGATGTTGAAGGACATCTTTAATGTATTACAAGTCATTTTAGTTAGATCTTCACAAAACTACAGTTATTTCAATGATCAGAAAGCACGTGAAAGTCAGCATCCACCTTCAATTCCCTTCCTATAACTAATCATAAATCATGCCTTGAAGTGTTCTCTGGACTTGCTTGAGCACATATTTGGCTGAAAAGTGAGTTTTTCTTATCATACTCTTATCTTTCTTTGGGCACATGGGACTTCAGTTTTTATTCCATATATTTCATTATATTTTAGGAAAAAATATTAGTCCCATGATGTCTCTAAACACTAGATATAGCTTGATTAAGAGGCGTGTGGCAGTGCTTTGGGCGTTGGTGTTCGGATCAGGGGGTCACAGGTTCAAACCCCACTGCAGTCAGCATGTCGTTGTGTCCCTGGGCTAGACACTTCACCCCAAATTGCTCCTGTGGGGATTGCCCACAGTATTGAGTGTGTAAGTCGCTTTGGATAAAAGCGTCTAACAAGTGACATGTAATGTAATGTAATGTAATAAGACAATAGCTTTATCTGTAAAACTACAAGGATCACAATAACGGTTTTCTCATTTTTAAATACATAGATACAGAGACATGGACATGTCTAACATGTTTTATATGAAAACTATTGAATAAATTCGCTTGACTTTGACTACTGTTAAGTGTGAACATTTTAAAAGTTAGACTAAAAATGCTTGCCCTTTTGGTACCATATTTTCAGACTTTACCAATCATAACAAATAATACATTTAAAAAAATAAAAATGATTAACTGAATTCAATCTTCTCATTTAAATTATGAGTTTATCTTTTTAGTAGTTGATTTTGGTTACTTCTTTATTACTTTAAATTGTAATTTCATGTAATGCACTCTGTAACTTTCATAATAAAAAAGTACAAAAAAGTTAGGCCATCAATATTAATGAAGAAGACGTAAATAAACTGGCAAAGTAAAGGATATGAAAAAAAACGTTTAGCTATGTGTAGTTTGAAGTAATACGTAATAGCCTATGCTATATATTGTACATGTACATATTTAGCTCTCACAAATTGCATACCATTTTATTGTAAATTAATATTTACCATTAATTCATCCACTATAGTTTTTCATTAGCCTACGTAGCCTAGTTTAACTTGTTAGTAAGTGCGTCATGCGTATTTCATGTAAATCAATATAAAGTAATGCTTTTATTTCTCAATAGGTGTTGATGTTTACGTTTGTATGTTTAGCTGTTGAGAAGTTACGTGTGACGTTATTTATTTTTTCATTATTTTTCGATCAATACAAGTAGGCGATTGCAGGTGCAGACTTTGCAAAAATGGCGTCTGATATGGCGGAGCTGTGCCATCAGTGACCACAACAACATCAGTGTTTGATCCATCATCTCCAGAGAATGAAGTCTGCCGCTGCATCGGGACTCGCGTCGGACAAAAAAACAACAAGCCGCCGTCATCATGGGAAACTACGGCCGCTCTACCGCAGATGTTTCTAACGAACAAGGCAATGAACATTTTCAGGGATTCCAGGAGACATGATCGCTTTTCACTTATTCAGCGCCCGTGTACTATCGAAGAAGAAGAAGTGACCTTCTCAGAGGAGGAAGATGACAGCGTTGAAAAAGGTAGGAGACAAGATGCACGGTGTTTGGGCATGAACACAGCCTGTTGTTGATATTGACTGTTATCTCAAGTGCACCTATACATGAAGGTCTGATGGAGGCTTTTCTGACGCAGGTGTGGCGCACCTGATCAAACTCACTAAAGTATAGATGTGAAAAGTTCTGCAGCGCATGGATGAGTCACTGACTGGTAGTTGGCGCTTGTCAGGGTGTTTCCTGAACAATCGATAGCTGTGAATGATCATGATGCATGGTGTGTGGGTGAGGTTGTGAGATACATGGGTGAGGAGGTGGAGGTGGGGGAGGCAGGGTGGAGGGGACCCACAGCTTCTGCTACCTCAAGTTTCTTTCTGTCTGTAAATGCCCACACGTTCCCATTGTGCCCTTCGTTTCAGTCAATCTTTGTATGTGTGTGTGTGTGTGTATGTGTGTCTGGCGTGACTCAGCTGTATTGTACTATATCTGTCATCCATCTTTTCATCTGTCACAGGTGTTACCATGGCTACTACAGACTCACTGCTGTCTTTTCTTTGAGAAGGACTCAGGTAAGAGGTGGGCGGGGTGAGTCAAACATAATGAGGAGATGTCATTCACGTTAATAAGAAGCTTTTTATTCATTATGTTATATAATGGCTTTAGGAATAAAAGACTTAAGATGGCAGCGTCTTGATGAGTTTTCACGGGGAGGAGCAAACCATTTTGGCTTGTTGGGGTTTGGGCAAAATGTAAAGAGACATCAATGATAAGACTGGTGATATTTTATTTTTATATTTCTTACCAACAAATCCCACTAAGTATTTCCTTTGAAGCCAAACACCAGTACATCTTATTGATGTTTTCCACAGACCTCCCCTCATGTCTGAAACATGATTAAAAAACCTCATCAATGAGCCACAACATTACGCAGGGTGACATTTCCCTTATTACCATAACCACAAGCTCTGTAACCGTGGAGATATTACCATATTTCAAGTTTTGAGGACTTCTCAGCTGAATTAATTCACAAAATGTTGATATGCCGAACAGTCTGCCTTGTGAATTGAACCAATGAAGATCTTACAATTGTGGAGCCAGGGAAAATGTTGAATTAAGATTTATTTAAAGATTTATATCATAATATCAACTCAGGTGAATCTCTTATCTCTTAACTAGCACCAATTAATACGTGCAGATATGCACTAAACTGCCTTACAGTATTATCACTTGCAATAGAACACTTACCAGTACCCTAGCACGCTGATAATAGCATCTAACCTTCGTCAGACAATACACCCCACATTATGTGATAACATAAACAATTTACCTTACTGTAGTTCACTTTCGATCAATCCTACATACATCATTACGTTGCCATAAAGTCACCTGCAAACATGAAAAAAGTACAGAGCAAATGCACTCTTTACAGCTTTGATTAAGTGATTTTTGCTAAACAATATATAGTGTAGTCTATCTGTTTGAATAATGAATATATCCCTTAAAGAAGAATACAAAGAATAAGAAACATTTACAATGATGCCGCATCTAGTCTTTAGATGACTTTCAAACTTTAAAGGTGGGGTAGGTAAGTTTGAGAAACCGGCTCGAGATACACTTTTTGTTATATTCCATAGAATGCTCTTAACATCCCGATAGCAATGAATATCTTAAGTGCTTTGACAAAAAATCCATTCAAAAAATGTTATCTGTGGAAGCCGTAGTACTGTAAAAAGCACGACCAATCATTTTAGCTGGCCCGGCTAAAATAACTGGATGGCCGACCTGCCTGTCAGCCTTCCTTCTGTGCACAAACTTATCTCGTGCCCTCATTGGTCATGTGCGCGTTTGTGTGTGTTGGAGGAGGGGCTCTGTAAGGAAGTGGCAGATTTTTTCCGGTTGTGTATTTTCAAATTCTAGCGATCTCGAGCCGGTTTCTCCAAAATTACCTACCCCACCTTTAACATAACTTTTTCTTGGCCACTTAGGAGGCACAACCGGCTGTAAAAACAACATTGACATATCATTGCCAATCATCTGAGCAGACAGTTGGCTAGTTATGTCTCCAACAGACCTGGAGAAACATTACTTTGGAGATGTGTTGTGTTCGACAGACGTAATGTAAGTCTCTTAGTATTCACTCACAAAATTCTTCAGTATGTTGATAAGCTAGTTGCTTGCTTTGACTGACGTTTGGTTGAGATCAGGAAGAGTGCATCTGAGCTTTTCTTTAGGCTGAACAATACGCTGATAAGAGCAGTGGGTGTGAACTATATCAGTAGAGTTGCAAGCCATAAACAATAAGTTGTAAAATGCTAAAGTGCACATTATACAGCATTTGAGGAGAATTGCAGAGGTTGTGATAATTCTCCGTTGGTTTGCCACTATTAGCAACACTGTCGACATACACTAAGTTGTGTCCTCCATTGATAATACAAACATATTGATTAATGCAACTTTATACCATAGTGCAATTGAACAGGCCTTAGATTAGCTCTGTTGTAAATGCTGTCCTCTTACAATGACACAGATTGATTCCTGCTTTCAATTCTGTGTACTGAGGAAGTTCATGTTACACGCAGTCTGACAAATGTGATGGTATTCAGACATCTAGCCTAGTGCATGATGGGAAAAGCCTTCACCAAAAAACAGACAGGTAAAGACATGAAATCAACCTCACATAGTGTGTTAGAGGTGTTGGCTGTCGTGGAGAATTTGTGCAAAGAGCATAACAGAGATAGTCGTTAATAAGGTAAACTCTGCACGACTCCTTCTCTCAGCAGAGGTCAGAGCGCAGAGAAACATCGAAGGAAAAAGCTCTGCAGGGTTCCGCCTGCTTTCTCTTTGCATTTTTGTTGGGCATCTTAATTGATCAAATGCTCGCTCACATCAGCACAAACCTCAAATACTATCACTGTGATGCTTTTGAAGCTGAAGGCCAAGACGAAATCATAAAAGAGTCATATTATATTTGTGAATTTGTATTTACGCGGTTATAAATACCACAAACTCACACAGAAACAGCTATTCTTAAGAGTCTCGTAACATAAGAAAATAGTTTGTCACTAGGAGGTGTTTAATTAACTAATAAACACACATTTTGAGGTCAGGTTTGACTATTTTTACTCTGAGGCTTTTACCTTTCTGTTCTGCTGATTAATATCTCAGGGACATTTTGCACATTTAGCCCAACACTAATTGTTACCTTGTGTTGTTCTGGCAGTGTAGGATCTCAAGTTTTACAGCATTTGCTCGAACAATGATCATATATATGTGTTAATCATTTCTTTTTAAGCATTACAAATGGGCTGACAGCGGAGTTTCCCGCTCACATCAGAGATTATCTGCGAGTTAATCGTGTGTAGGGTCCTACTGTGATTTGACAGGCTTTGTCAGCACAAAGGCTCCAGATGAAGTGAACGTGGATAAGGGAACTTCTCTGCTTGTTTGATGTGCATAACCTAAAGAATTGTTCTGAGTTTTTTCTTTCTTCTTTATCTGCCATCCGGAGAACTTGCTCCTGATCATTCCTTGCTCATCATTTTCTCAAGGTTAATGACTGTGTGGACTGGATCCTTTTAAGGAGTATAAAGCCAGCAGTTATGCAGGAGCAGTGATGCTGTTTATGACTCTTTGAGCATGAGTTTAAGATGTTTAAATAAGCATGAGCAGCATTTATAATTCCTGTTGTTTCTAAGGTTTTTAACCTAGAACAAGATTAATGCACAAATGTTTACATTTTGGTTATTTCCTAACACACTGCAGAGCTTGGTTACACCACTAGGTGGGACTGTTTACTTTACATACTGAAATACTGCTATGGCATACCTGCTGGTATAATTCAAAAACTGGCCACATCAGAATCCAGTACAGACAGAGTGCTGTGGTATTTAAAAAAGAATAGTTACATAGTTTGGTTTCATATGCTGCTTAACAGTTTGTCATCATTTGTTAGGACTAGAGGCAAGCAATTCACTGGAGCACAGAGATTGTACTGAATCTCTGCTGTTGGAAGTGTCCTCAACACATTTTATTGTTATAAGCAACATATGCTAATCATTTCAGTACTGTAGCAGCTCTGGAGTTGTCTCCACGGTCTCATTATTCATGATGGCTAAGGGGTGAAATAACTATAATTACTTTGGCTAATTTGAATATTCATGTCTTTGTGTCCAGAACTATTTATTTGAGCAGACACAGTACTGATATATAAATGTATATATACATGTATGTTTTATTTGAGACTGGGCAGTTTAGAGAATGAGAGCACAAGATCTTATAAAGAAGGCAGCTTATTTTAAAACGTAGAATGTAGCTTGTTACCCATTCAAAGGGGATGTCAACACAATAGAAGGACCCGTTTTAATCCACTCACTTTGATTTGCTATCAGTCAGTTTATATAACTGCACGTATTGGAATCTGCTGGTGGGATTGACTATGGTGACGATCCATCAGGACTGTATAACAGTTGGCATGAGTCAAAAGTGGGTTGAACAACTTTGCCTGTGTTCACCTGCACAGAAGTATAGAAACCAAGATGAGAAAACATCAAGACATCTAGGCTTGAGCTCTTAGACCAGAACGTTTTTTTCATCTTTCTGTTTTCGCTTTGTCTTTCAGTGTCTTTATTGAAGCAGTCCTTCTTTTTGATCTGCATCAGCTATTGCTGATGAATCTTTTTCATTCAGCGAGGGAGGGCTCATATTTCTCTTGAGTAGCACCTCTACCCCCTCAGAATACCAATAAGTCTTACAATGGGCCTAAAATCAATATGATCCTTTCCAAATCTGTACTTCTTCCTCTCTCCGATTGTCTCTCAACCTTAGACGCTCTGCCGTGATATAGGACAGGGGAGAGGCTGGGGAAGGAGGGAGGACGTGAGGGGAATGTGAGGGCGGTCGTACTTGGAGATGCCGGTGGAGCTGGTTGGTGAAATATGCGGTCCTTTGGATAAAAGGTCATCTGAGGACTTCGAAAGACGGGAATGAGTTCAAGTCCTGTGTTGTAATTCCCTTGCAACTGGTGCAGTTGGACTGAAACCATCAGTTGCTGGCGTGCTTCCGTAGTTTGGCTTTGTGCAACTTTGTCCACGGCTTGCATGCCATTTAAACACCTTGCACACGGGCTAAAAAAAAAAACGTGTCTGATCTCGATGACGTCAGCTGGGTCCCGACAAGACCAGGAAACGACTCCCTCCCTTTCGGTCGGAGGAGTGATGTCATCGCAGGGAGAGCTTGAGGTTGGACGAGACTTTATTGAGCTTGACGTGTTTTTTTTTTTTACCAGGAGCAACAGACGTATGAGCACATGCACCAGTCAGTACGAGGAAACAGAGCAGGAGAGCTAAATAACATGGCAATCTGTTTGTGACTTGTTATAAACCCCCCGTGAGAGGGAAAAGGGTGTGAGGCAAAGGCACAGAGAGAGAAAGGGAGATGCAGATAGGGGAAGAGGGACAGCGTGAGTGTGCATGCTGATGGGGATAGAAACGTGTGGAGCTTCAGAGCTGCAGAATCCTGAATCCAGCAGATGGAGACTCCGCGTCCGTGTTTTGCGGTGATCCTACGGAGCAACATGCAACTCGCGCCGCTGCCTCGCACTGCTGCAGTGGAGGAGTAAATGCGGAGCCCAACACTGCTCCAGGTGATCCACAGCAGCCCAGCCCGGCAGACTGCTCCCTCCTTAGCCTTCCCTCCTCTCCTCCTCCTCCTCCTCCTCCACCTCCTCCTCCTCCACCTCCTCTTCCCTCTCCTCGTCTTCCTCCTCTGTCAGTGCTCCATTCCTCTGAGGGCTGTGAAAAAAAAGAATAAGAAAGGAGCAGAAAAACAGAGGAGAAATGCCCCTCCATCCTCAGATGTGAAACACCTCTGCATGACTGTCCGCTGCTTCCCTGTCACCGTGTGAAGACGCATATGTGCTCCAATGTCTCCGGAACATAGACTCGCTGCAAGGTAAGAAGACTTATTCAGAAAAAAAACCGCTTTGAGCCTTTGCTGGCTCTCCTTTTTTTCTTGAGACATTTACCGTGCAACTGTTACAGCATTGTGTGAGTGTGAATTGAACAGGTAGATGTGAAGTTGGCACAGCAGATCATTGGTATTCCACGCTATGGATAGAAAAATAAACCCCTCAGAGAGAGAGAGATCTTTATCGGATTTGAAAACAAAATGACATGTCTTCAGTTTTGGAGGTAAAGCATCTTGTTTCCCCTAAATCACAGCGATCCGTGCAGGTGTGTGTGTGTGTGTGTGTGTGTGTTCATATGTGTGTGACAGGAACCAGCAGGGTGGGAGGGATAGCTCCTCAACAAGGCTTCTCGATGGGCAACAAGGGGATTTTCATCTTGACAATGTGGCCAAACAGCTTTCCATCGATCTTCTTACGGCCACGAACGTCGGCTCAATCTCTCTGGCTTGACAGACTGCCTTCTTTAATGGAACCAGTAGTTAATCATTATGTAATCATTTTTGATCGGTCCTGCTTGGCTGCAGAGAGAGAAAGAAGGCTTTCCCAGTCGATTGACATGTTTGTCTTCATGCCGTATTCGTCACTGATGGAGGGAATTCAAGATGAAGAGAGGGAACCAAGGAAAGATAAGGATAAAAGCAGGTTGACGGGGACAGTGAATGAGGAGGAGGGGGGGGGGGGGCAGGAGAACTTACTCCATCACTTCATTCAGCTGAACAGCGCTCACACATCCTCCAATCTCTCAATCACATGTTAGGTGTGAAGCCTCAAAGCTATAACCTGTATGTGACCTAATGAGGGTTCATCACTTATACCACACACACACACACACACACACACACACACACACACACACACACACACACACACACACACACACACACACACACACACACACACACACACACACACACACACACACACACACACACACACACACACACACACACACACACACACACACACACACACACACACAGAGTGATGCTATAACAAGAAATTGAGACTAGCTGGTGCTGCAGCGATATCCAAATCCTGCATTCTGCTGTTTGACAGAGCTTCAGGGCTTTTTCTCTCTGTGTGTGTGTGTGTGTGTGTGTGTGTGTGTGTGTGTGTGTGTGTGTGTGTGTGTGTGTGTGTGTGTGTGTGTGTGTGTGTGTGTGTGTGTGTGTGTGTGTGTGGTGTGTGTGGTGTGTGTGGTGTGTGTGGTGTGTGTGTGTGTGTGTGTGTTGAAACCTTTGACAGTGACTCGCGTTCCTTTTATAGCTTCTGGATTTGTTTGCCCACAAATATCACAAAATGTATTGGTTAGGAAAAAAAATCTGAAAAAAGAACATCACCATAAACGCTTCTTTATCCCAAAACAAAAATGGTAAATTCACGTTCGGATAGCATGCCATGTTTTCTTTTTCTAACTGTACTGTACAGCAGAGGACTGACAGATGCTCTTTATCACTGGGAGCATTAACCCTTGTGTTCTGACACAGGCAGGCTCACGCATGTACTGTGCATGCAGCATTTGCCCTTGCAACATGCTCCATTTCCTGGTACACTGTACAAACAGTGATCTAAAGGCACACCTACACGCATACAGTCACACAGCTATGTGCAGCTGCTTTCATGTGTAGCAAGGTGTACGAGGTGCTCGTTTGTCATGTGTTGCATTAGGATGCAGAGGAGGATCTCAGAGGAGCAGAGACTCAGCTTCTCTCATCTCCCAGGCGGCTTCTACTGCTCTGATTCTCCAAAAGATACATTAGTATCCTCAAAATGCTTCATTATTTCATGTCCAACAAGAATACAGTGTGAAAAGCAGCATCCACTAGAGGCTGCTATTCTTATAACACCACCACAGAAATGATGGGCGAGATGGTTCACATACAGTATGTTCTGACTCATTATGCAAGAGGCTTACTGTGGTTACATTTAAATATTTTGAGAAATATACATTTGCTTTCTTGCTGAGTTATATGAGAAGATTGACACCACTCTACGGTCTGTGCAGTTAATATGTAGGAACAACAGCCTGTCCTTTTACTGGGGCTTATGTGTCCAGACTTCGAGTAACTTCCACAAGTATTAGCTGCCGGACAGGATAACTGTTTAACCCTGTCTTTATGTTGAGCTGAGCTAATTTTCTAAATGTGGAAAAGGGTTTATCCTTTAGGGAACATGAACGTGTTTATCAAAGTTTATGGTAACCTGTTACATTAAGATATCCTAAATTGAGGATAATCAAAGAAGAAATTGGTCGTAAACAATAGGATTCATCTCTGATATCAACACGAAATGCCGTGAGACTGGGTGGTGCAGGCACGAAACACACTACCAATAGAAATACATTGCTTTTAAAATCGTTCTGTGTGACACGAAAAAAAGGGGGAAATCGCGTTGGTGAACACGAATCAATTAAATGTCGTGACTATAACACGAAATGCCGTGAGACTGGGTTGGATATCTATAGTTAATTTTGAGACTTTGCCGTGTGTTAAATTACGAGTGAGTTGCCCTCGGAGGAGCACGAATATTCAAACTAAACTTTACAATCTGGCGAGAACAATTAGCTGGACAGAGGGATGGTAAGACCAACAGATAGAATGCTGTCAGAGCTTCTTTTTACATCCTTCTCAATAGCTGACACATAAAAACATCCTCTACACACATTATTAGATTATTATAGATTTCATGTTCAAGATCTCTTTTGGACACTACATTCTGCTTTATTTGTCCTATTTTGCCACGGGCGATCAGTCATTTGAAACAGTTTATAAAATGTCTAATTTGTTTGGTCACCCTCTTTGTTTGTCTTTAGGATTGACGCTGCAGTGCATCTGGCTGTTGATGGCATATTTTCTCTCTGTTTTGCTGCAGGGGTTTGGAGGTCAGGATTGAATGATTAACCAGCCATTAGCTGACGAGTTGATTCATTGCTGGGCGCAGAGCAGGACAACAGTAGACATAACAGTGATTTCAGTTCAATTTCAAGTGATACATCCATACCCTTTCTGTTGTCTTATGTATGGTTTTAAAGAAACTGCTGAAAGTCAGATAATTTTTTGAAAAGGGGCATTTATTATGTCTGTCTGTCTGCACAACACTGCTCTTTTCTCCTCAGACCTTTACTTGATCTCAACAATGGAAAAGAATCAGTAACAGTTTTTATATTGCAGTGAGAAGTTTAAGCGTTGATGACAGCCGCCTCAGGGAGTGACACTTTGAGAGATCTAACAATTAATTTACATTTAAATGATTCAGGATTTGATTTATTTGAGCGGCTTACCTATTTAGGTGTCAACGTGTTACAACTTCCCATCTTTCATCTGTCGTCACACTAGTCGTCTTTCTAGTGACACCCTGGTCTTTTCACCTGCTTCCTCTAAACTAACACTGTAGGGATATTGTCACCGACAACAAAGACTTTCAGTTATTTGCAGCTCAAGATAAAAGCAGAACATTACAAAGCACACTTGCATATCTTCTCTGTACAGCCAACATTTGCATCACAAACGTGTAATTGCTCAAATGTATTGAGTAGGAACGATTATTGAACCATTATCAGTCAATTACCAGATTCTTTGTTGACTAATGACCAATCATTTTGTCTATAACCCTCACATTTGAGAAGCTGGAACCAAAGAATATTTAGCATTTTTTGCATGAAAGATGTTTATCTGATGCCATATTGTAACTAAGCAATATGTTCTGTTATATTCTTGGCTACAGTGTTTGTCTACAGTGTTTTTCTGCTGCAGTGACCCAAGACTCCCCACAGGGACCATTAACGTTTCACCTCAGCTTTGTTATCTTAATGTTTCCTGGGCCCCTGATGCTCAGTCTTGTGGCACAAACGAAGAGTAGCTGGATGGAAATAACCAGAATCCTGGTTCCCATTTTAATCCCTCTTAGTGGTGCTTGGTATAATACCATGTTAGGTAGCGAGAGAAGCTGCGTGGGTGTATGAGTGAGTGGAAGAGTGAATATGAGTTAGAATATAGAGAGCATTCAGGGGAGTGAGCTGGAAATTGGCAGCAAAAAGCACGATTGATACCATTTATCGTTTTGTACTAACATGGAAACACGTACTCTTCTCACATTTGATCTGAGCACCTAACTGTGAATGACATAACTGCAGGGGATGTGCTTGAATGTTTTGGAGGATTTAGGACTCAGAAATGGTTTGTGTAAACACGTGTCTTGACTGTATGATATTGGTATGTCAGAATAGCCTTAATCACACAAAACGCTTTGTACCACATATGTTTAAGTGCTGGTGAGTGTCCATCCTGAATTTCAGGGCAAATGTGAGCACTCTCATTGTCACCCAAATATCAGTTACTTTAAAGGGGACCTATCATGCAAAATGCACTTTTGTACGTCTTTTATACATGAATATGTGTCCCCGGTGTTCCAGGGAACTCACCAAGTGTCAGAAAACACAACCCTCTCTATTTTCCTCCATACCCAAATCTCTAAAAAAGGGGCTGCAACGGATCTGATAAAAACTGATCCAGATTTGAACACTGTCCTGACGTCAGGACGGTGGCGCTACGGCTATTGGGCCAACTCCACCAATCAGGAGGAGACAGCCACGGCCATTGCCGTTCGAAAGCGCTGGAGACGCTGTAGTACATATGCCAGGCCAGTAGATGGTGCTGTTCTCACAGAATCAGCCCTTGCAAAAACAGAGCCAGAAATTGTCAAATTGAGCGAAATGAGGCATGGCTAAAATGCATGATCTGTTTGGTATTTTGAAAAAAAAAAAGTATAAATATGCCTTATATAGATATGGTCCTACACTATATTATTCAAATATAGCATGATAGGTCCACTTTAAAACAACCTCAGTGAAATGTTTCTCTGCTCTACAAAGCTTGCAGTGCATGACCTACACTCTCAAAAGATTAGCTTCTTGGGGTTTTGAGGCAGAATCAAAAGCAAATTCCTTGAAATCAGGGGGTTTATTTCAAATTGAATGCCTGGCTTTTGTGTGTTTTTATCAAAATCTATAAGGTAAAATGCTAGATATGAAGGGAAATCATTGACGAGCAAGGACGAGACTGAAATCATGCAATCTGCATTGATCAGCTTGAGGAGAGAATCCCTTGACACAGTCCAATAAACTAGTTTGAGTGTATTGACCTCGTTGAGCATGAGGAAACCCCTCATCCAGGTGTGTGTGTGTTTTTGGGGGGAAAAAGCTGTTGCAATTAATAATGTAATCAACCGCCTGGTGTGTGGTGTGGTTTGGCTTCCTTAATGAGGACTGGATTCATCCTCAGTCTCTGACAGTACGTCGAGTGGGATATGCTGCTCTCCAGCCTGTTTCCATGGAGATACACAGGAGCTGTAGTGTTGCCCCCCCCCCCCCCCCCCTTCTGCTGTACATTTCTACCAAACAGTGCTGCTTCATGCGAGGGATCTGGGCCAGGGTGTGCATTAGTGTGTGGGATATAACGGTGTGAAAACAGTCACATTTACACGTATCGCGTTATTGACGGAGAGGCTTATGCTATTGAGGTAGTATTAAGCTCTGCGACTGCACTGAATGTGCAAGTATGTGTGTGTTGCAGCTCAGTTTCTCTGATAGTGTGGTTGTGAAGTATGTGTGTTGTAATATCTCCTCTGGTGTGTCATGCTGGTAGTAGCTGCTAATCTTGATTATCCTCTGTAGCAAATGTCCAAGTGTGAACGTGACTGTGTGTGTCAGTGTGTTACAAAGGCTGTATGGTGAGTGGTTATTGACAGGGTGTGTGTGAGAATGCGCATGTTGGGTACGTGAGCTAGTGAGTCAGAGTGACACTATCACTGTGACAAAAAAAGAGTGACAGAGAAGAGTGAGATCAAGAGAGTGAGAAGGTTTGGAAGAGGGAGACGGGGAAACAGAAGGTGGCAACACATGATCTAATGAATGCAGAAAACGACGGTTGAATGCAAACCGTGAACAATATGATCTCATTCAAAGCTGCATTCTGTGAGCTATATCTGGGCCATTTTATGTGTGTAGTAACTGTTTGTATCCCAAGAGGGCTGTAAAGACAGAAACTTTGGTTCTTTTTTACAAGGTGACAAATGTTTCCTGGCCGAGCAAAGAGGCCACCACGGGGACGGAGAGCGTGGAAAATAGCTGCAAAAAGGATCTTTCTGTGTTGGCAGAATGATGCAGTGCAGACCTGAGCAGCGTCCTGCTGAATGAAGGCCAGGGCGATGCCTGTAGCAACAGCATTTATAATCCTGAAGCTCTGCCCTGTCAATATGCATCCTGTATCTGTTTGAAGGGTAGCTCCGCACTTTGATTCATCGACCCTATCTGTTCGTTTTTAGGTGATGCTGCCTGGTTTTGTCAGAAGCGCATGGTAATTAAGATACAGCCGAAGTAAACGTTTCATATCAATTACATTTGATCTGCTAAGACCAAAAGATAATCAGTTTAACTATTGCAGAGGACACATCAAATACTCTCACAGTAGAAGCAGTAGCCAGCAAAGATTGGGGATTTTGCTAACAATGATTCATCAGATAAAAATGGTGGCGGATTAATTTTGATTAATTGACCAATTGTTCTAGCTCTACATGTGAGCAAACAGTTACTTTATTTACACATCCAGCAGTTACGGAGAGCAACATTAACATTCATGTGGAGTGGTGCTGCGGACACCTGATGAATGTAAGTCCAATATTCACTCTCCTTTTCTAACTCCTGAGGGAAATATCTGTCTCTTTAGCTGCTAAATCTTCAACTGTGTTCACCAGCCAGTCGCAAACTGTGACTGTCTGCCGTGTGATGGGTGTTTGAAGCTCCTTTGCTGAAAATAGCTGCCAGCTGCGGCCAAAAACAATGCTTAATCAGTAAAAGATTGAACCACATCGTTGTGGGCTGGACAGGTCAACAAAGAGCTGAACGAAGCTATAAGGCCCTTTAAAACTGGGGGAAAGCTGCCGGTTGAAGTGATCATTTTCTATATGTTCAAATAAACAAACTCTTTCCTTCCACAAAGTTTCTCATTGATTAAGGAATAGTTATTACAAATTAAATGATAAGAGCAACTTTAAATGGATAAATAAAAATGGTATAGTGTATCTAAGTATTTTTTTAAATCCTCAATATGGCCATACGACACACATACACCCCCAACAATATGCAAAAAGCAGATATTGGATAAAACAGTAAATGGATACATGAGGCAAACATTTTCTTGATTAGTTCTTACATTTTACATTTTCATACCATAGGAAAAAAGGTATACAAATCGGCTTTATCGACCTATGTAGTTTAAATAGGATTGCTATCATGCGTGAAATTGATTTGAGTGTGTGTGTGTGTGTTCTCTCTGCCAGCATCCATAGTGAGCATCTCCATAGCTGATAATAGGATATGCAGTGTGCAGGGTGAGCCTGTGGAGAAGCTGGGTGGTCGCAGTCATGTCAGTGCATCGCTCTCTGGGGAGCACTTATAGGATCAGTAGGGATAGGGCAGGAGAGAAGCTGTGTGTGTGTGTTTTATGTGTGTGTGGACACTAAGGTTAACATTACCACATGGGGTTAATCCTTGCCCAGTGCCATGGTACCCGCCGTGTGTTAATGGCCAAAGTGTTCTGACTCACACAGGGCGGCGCCGCCTGCCAGGTGGTACATGTCCACACAGGGAATTCAATGTGCTAATACTAATGTGCTGAACCAGCAGCCAGTCAGGTAAGGGGGAAACCTCAACCCTATGGCGTGGCACGGTGCAAGATGGTTCACTCAGCTGGACGCTCACTGTTTCTGTATCATGTACGCAAACATGTGAGCACCGCGACGGACAGAAAGAGGAGAAAAAACACGTGTTCAGTCAGTCAGACTGTAAAACGCAGGTGTTTTTAAAAGAGGAAACATCTGCTTTGACTGGCTTTCATCCAAAGAATTGTGCTTTGTTGTCCGAACTTCATCACTTCAGTGATAAGGAAGCTCTTTATTCCAGGTTACTGTCCTGTATGCATAGCCGGAAGAGAACAGTGTTTTCAACTTCTTTTGTAGTTGATTTCAAACAAAAACTGACTTTCTACCCTCAACAATTCTTTCAACGTTCAATTACTTTGGCAAATGCCTAAGTACTCTCTAATCAGGAGGCTCTGCCCACTTGGAAACAGCAATCTAAGAGGTTTTTTACTTGACTCCAGCAGGCTGCTGGCATACAGCCTCCTCAGCCTGGGCTGAACAGCAAACCCTTGGCATGAGCATCAGCACAACTTGAGAGTGGAAGTGGAATATCAATAATGTTGGATATTCCACTCAAAAATGGATCCATCAAGACTCTTATGGATTAACTTGAGTTTGCTTTTGAGTTCATTTAGCAGTTTGGTTAATGTTTTAATTGTGGTTATTAAGATGGTAATCCTTTTAAGAGAAAACAATTTGAATAAAAACATCACTGCTGGGACTGCTTTCAGGCGTATGTTTTGCTGCTCTGATGAGATTTGATATAATGGGCTTTAGAGCATTGTGGCAAAGTAAATACTTAATTTCTTTATATTTGCTGAAATACCTTAACTAAGAGTACAGCGTTTTTCAATTAAAATGTGTGCATTACCGGCACACGAACAAAATCAAACCGTTTAGTTTGAGGCCTTTTAGCCTTGGAGTATTTTAATTGCATGGTGTTACATTGATCTGTCCCTACAGAAACAGTGGCCTTCAGTCTAAAGTGTCATGGCACACAGTGACAACACAGTCTGACTCCCTGCAGGTGAAATAGGGCTTGTCTTGGTTTGCTCAGAGGACTCTGCATTGGGTGAAAAGTGTTGACATACCTCTTTCTGTGGCTGGGATCGTAATCTAAAAAAAAAAAACCCATATCTATTGACCAGATTTTACAAATACAAGTTGGAAAGACAGGAGAAGCTGTCACCATATGAGTTAAAGAGAGTGTTAAAAGTGGGGTTATATGAGGTAGGACCATAGTCCGTGTATAACCTACAGTAGATGGCGGTTGGCTCACCCCAGTTTGGAGAAATAGACAGTAGAAGCACTGGAGCAAAGGAACGTACTGCTGCATATGTGGGCAGCACCGAAGCTATAAAAAACCATCAGTTTAAATTTAGGCTATATCAAGATTTTTTCACAGCTTTGCCTTTCCTTCAGACAGTTCTTTCCAACAGGGAACTAAAGCTTGCAGAATCTCAGGTTTGCTGGTTTACTTCTCTAATTCTCCTGTCACACAAATGGTCTTCAATGGAGTCAAAAAGCTGTAACTGTTAGAAATGGCTGTTTGGTAGCAAGGTAAAGCAGGGAACGTTTCGTGATATAGCGTCAACTTAAGACTAATAATGATTGTTTTAGCTGGGCCTTTCTTTTCTTTTTTAGCCTAAAATAGGTTTTGCTGATACCCCCATTGAAAGCAGTGCATTGTTTTGCTTCCATGCTGGTACTCCTGTCTGTCTCTCCAAACTGGGGGCACTACCTTTAACTAGTGCGGGTAATACAATGACTATAGATAAGTACCTCATACAATTCACTTCAAACTATCTAAACTCCCCCTTTAAATGTGTTGTGCAGCTGACCGGAACCAGTAACCTCAAATAAAAGTAGCATTGCTGCTTGAATATTGACACAGTTTCTCTAAGGTAAGAGAGCGACCACCAGAGGGCACGTTCCTTGTTAAATCTAAGAAGAAATATCCTATATTCCTGGTGAAACAGTGTTTAAATATTAAAAGTATTTGCCTCTCTACAGGGCATTTTAGACAGGCCACTTTAGAGTGTGTGTGTGTGTGTGTGTGTGTGTGTGTGTGTGTGTGTGTGTGTGTGTGTGTGTGTGTGTGTGTGTGTGTGTGTGTGTGTGTGTGTGTGTGTGTGTGTGTGTGTGTGTGTGTGTGTGTGTGTGTGTGTGTGTGTGTGTGTGTGTGTGTGTGTGTGTGTGTGTGTGTGTGTGTGTGTGTGTGTGTGTGTGTGTGTGTGTGTGTGTGTGTGTGTGTGTGTGTGTGTGTGGTGGCATGCAGTGTGCTGAGAGGAGGGAGAGACGTTTGAAACATTCCCCTCCTTTTCAAGCCATTATGCCATCAGCCCATTAAAACCAAAAATCACAGCTCTCTGCCACTACACATGTTTTGGAGCAGAATACAAATATTCCACATTCCCATTCAGGATTCGTAAGCCAGACAGTTTGAAAGCATCAGGTGTATGACCCTCTAATACTAGCTATGCTTTTGTCACTCTCTTAGCTAGAATCATATTTTCAAAACTATCCAATTCTACTGACAGTTGTGTCATGTACAAACTCACCATGCAGACTTTTTTGGGGAGTTAACCCTGATCTGACAATTCAGATTGATATTAGTGCTTGTACTGACTTACCTTAACTATCTGATAATTACATTGGGATCAATCATTATAAAAAAAAAAACAGTGGAATACTGTATAGCTCAGTTCATCAAGCACTGTATTTAAGTGCAACGTTGAGGCACTTTACTTGAGTAGCTTTTTTAAATAATTCTACTTTATCACATTTAAGAGGCACAATGTCACTTTTTCCTTCACTATATTTCTTTGAAAACGATATATACTTTGAAGAATCAGGTCCAGATTAATGTACTGTTGCAGTTTAAGAGGATCTTTGACTGATCCTTTGGTGAAAAAAAAGCTGATCCTTAGTTACCAGCTGCAACATTAAGGGGATGAACAGATATGCATGTTCTTCAGTGTGTAATCCATTTCCTTTTACAGCCCTTTTATTTAAATAAATGAACAAGTGAAGTTCAATTTACTGAGTGCATTAGCTTGCTGGTATCATGAGCCATCTTGGGATTTATTTTATACTTATGCTAATGTTGAAGTAACATACAGGTGGTGCAAGACGCCCCTGGAGATTGTAAGTGCGGTTTTATTCAGACGTACGGTTTATTATATTATATTCGAAATGCCTAATGAAATGATTTTACAACAATATATGGACTTCAGTTGTGCATCTTACATATAAACAGTTGTTTTTGTTTTGCATAAATAATGTAGTAATGAATTAAAGTGGGTTTTAAGTGGTCTATATTAACTAGAAGATGTTCTGTGCTTCAAAAGAGCTACGACAAACAGCATTATAATAATTTAAATGGCCATACTTCCGTAATTCACTTTAATCTTATACAATACCTACTGAGTGCTTTCTGGTAATGAATTGTTCCCCTGGAAACACAATGAAGGTACATTATGTGCACATATACTGTATCCAAACCCCATACTGTCTTTCATGTTTCGTGGTGAAAATTCAAGCTCAGTTTTAATGGAAGTATTTATTTGTTAAAGGTGGGGTAGGTAATTTTGGAGAAACCAGCTCGAGTGCGCTAGAATTTGAAAATACACAGCCGGAAAAAATCTGCCACTTCCTTACAGAGCCCCTCCTCCAACACACACGAACGCGCACATGACCAATGAGGGCACGAGATAAGTTTGTGCACAGATGGAAGGCTGACAGGCAGGTAGGCCATCCAGTTATTTTAGCCGGGCCGACTAAAATGATTGGTCGTGCTTTTTACAGTACTACGGCTTCCACAGATGACATTTTTTAATGGATTTTGTTGTCAAAGCACTTAAGATATTCATTGCTATCGGGATGTTAAGAGCATTCCATGGAATATAACAAAAAGTGTATCTCGAGCCGGTTTCTCAAACTTACCTACCCCACCTTTAAGGGGAAATGAAAATGGTTAAGCATGTGATCGTAATCAAATCGTATCTAGTTCATATGAGCTCTGTGGAATTACCCTGTGTGCTTTTACTGAAAGTCACATTACCAAATAGTTTGTATCCATTACTTTTAAAATAAAGCATTTAGATGATTCATTTAATGCCCTGGAGGGTTCTGATTTGATTTGAGATCTCTCTTTTTTCCCTCTGGAGCTGCTATCCATTCAGACCGTTATCCCTGCACAAAACCCTTCACATCAGCAAAGCCACCACCCAAGGCGCTCTGAAACCATGACAAAGAATTGCTATTATGACTGTAGAGGGTCATAATAAGAAATATTGCTGTGTGAAATACTCGGTTTGTGTAATCTCTCTCAGCAGCTTCTTTATTAAAATATTCTGTCACTGCGGTGTGCTCTTGTTGTCTTAAGAAGAAACAGCTTCTGTTGAGTGTCAGACTGCATTGAAAAAAAATCACACTCAAGTGCAAGAGCCATACTTGTGTGCAGCAAAACACAGCTGACGGAAACACATCAGCAGGACCTCATAATGGTCATCAACCAATAAGGTAAAAGAAAGCAATAGAGATGAAGCCACTTGAAATGCTACATTAAATATAAAAGTGAAAATAATCCCAAAAACCTGTGCCGATAAAGAATAGTATACATATTAGACATATTATACATATTTAACTCAAATCATTATTACAAAAAACTCACAAGCAAGGAGTTTCAATGCTCAACGCCCTGAAAGACACATTTTTTTTCTCTTTTTCATTAAGGGTTCCTCCCTGGGAATCTGTAGGTAGACTTACTCACACAGTGTGTACTGAGATGTAGCCAGCAGCAGTGCCAGGCTGAAAATAACACAGGTCACAGTCTGTCAGTCACCTGGCTGCATAGTGTAGTCTGTGCACTGAACAGTTTTCTCTGGTTAGTTAAAGAGGACCTATCATGCTATATTTAAATGATATATTGTAGGGCCATACCTATATAAGGTATATTTATATGTTTCTGTTTTCAAAATACCAAACAGATCATGCATTTTAGCCATGCCTCATTTCGCTCTATGTGCTGTTTGCTGTCTACGGGGCTGATTCTGTGAGACGACGCCCCCCTGCAGGAGAGGGTAGCCGTGCTCTGATCAAGTCAAGAGGGGGAGAAAAAAAGATCTCCGTCCTCCGTGTTTTATTTATATATACAGTCTATGGTTTTATTATATTATTATAAGCCTGTAGAGTCGTTATTCATTTGTTTTAAAGCTCAATAAATAACAAAGAAGACCTTTGACCGGCACTTTTCAAATTTTGTCCGGAAGAATTAAACTTTAACGGACATCTTGACCGGCGAAAGAAACTGAAACTGAAACTCTGCCGCACGGTCCCTTCGTTCCTTGGAAGAGGTGGAGAGGTGGGTGTTTGTCATCTGCTGGTGGACTAACCGAAGAGAATTACAGTGCTTGCCTCGACGGGGAGGGATTGCATTGAATTGAAGCAGCAGAAGGAACAAACGCTTGCCTCGGGGAGAGAGAAAAAAAGCCACAGCGGAGAATAAACAGAAGGGTAACCATGGTTACCATATGCGCGGGAAGTCTTCTTCGCTGCTTTTGTGGCAGACTACAGCGCCACTTACAGGCCTGGCATATGTACTACAGCGTCTCCAGCGCTTTCGAGCAGCAATGGCCGGCCGTGGCCCAACCCCACATTCCCCTGATTGGTGGAGTTGGCCCAATAGCCGTAGCGCCACTTCTGTGACGTCATTGAAGTGTTCAAATCTGGATCAGTTTTTATCAGATCCGTTGCAGCCCCTTTTTTTAGAGATTTGGGTATGGAGGAAAATAAAGAGGGTTGTGTTTTCTGACACTTGGTGAGTTCCCTGGAACACCGGGGACACATATTCATGTATAAAAGATGTACAAAAGTGCATTTTGCATGATAGGTCCCCTTTAAGAAAAGATAGTTGTTTTGTCACACTTAAGCACGAGACAAAACGTTTGTATCCTATCACTTGTTTACACTCTATAAGGTAACGCTTCCTACGCTTGGAAAATCCTGCCAGGTAACAAATCCAGGAAGCAATTACATGTGAAACAAATAAGTGTTATGTATTATCTACTGCAGGATTGATTTCACAGGGTGAAGGACATTCATTTGAACAGCAGGTCTGTTGTGAAAATGTGGAAACAACACTTCCAAAAGAGGCTGTACGGTCAAATGTAAAAGCTAAAAATCTCCACACCTGGCCAAGAAACCATAAGTCATTGGTATTTATTATAATCCTATCAAGCCCCCACATATATATTTGGGTAATTTAATGCAATATAGGACAGCAGAAATCTTCCTTATTTGCCTTTTCAAAAGATGAATTCGGTAAAATACAAGAGTTGAGGCTGTGAACTAGTTACATCACATGACCTCAGACACATGATTAAATTAACTGATATAGCAATAAAGGTGAATGACTTACAGCAGCTCAGGATAACGTTGTTTTTTCTATTAATTATCAGTATTAATGGTTTCAATGGTGCACTATTATAACTGCAAAGCTCCACATGTGTGCACACAGAGACACACTGATGAGCACTGATAGGCTACATTATGTAGACATCTGGTTACACTGAGAGGCCAAGGGTGGCTAAAAAAAAACATCTTGTGCACATGATAAGACACTTGTTTCTGGAAACGGATTAGCAAGTGAGTAAACAGAGCTAATAGTCATTTGGTTCCATGCCAAACTGTATTAGTTATTAGCCTGTTTGATGCATTAAATGTATTATTCATACAGTGTGGTTAGCGGCTGCAAGTAAGAGGAGGAGAGAGCATGGCATCCTGTTTGTTTCACACAATTTGCAACAGAAACAGTCCCCTAAACACATTATGTGGCTTATTCATGTATGCTTTATTAAATATAATTGGATGCTTTTGCATTTATGTTTAAAAATCAAGATTGTTTATAAATGTTGAGGTTAAACAGAGCAGTATTTGCATAACTACGTTTTTAGTTTGGGCTTAATGGGAAAATGGTATAAGAGTGGGCTCACAGTCTCAGACTTTGAAAACCGGAGGCTTGACAGGATGTTAATCTGCGTCACTCTCCACAATAACTCTCTTGGTACTGAGATATCTGCCCTTAAAACGTACTCCCTGGCTCATACGGTGTTTGAAACAGAAACCCACTCCACTCAGATTGGCCAGTATTGTTGTGGTCACTACATGTTCACTGTGAAGGCCATACTCCATTGAAGCAGTGCGGTTTCTGTCACTACTCTGCAGAAGCATTTGAAGTGTAATAGACAATCCCCTTCTTGATATTGTATGAAATGCTTCAGAGGGCCCTGACACACACACACACACACACACACACACACACACACACACACACACACACACACACACACACACACACACACACACACACACACACACACACACACACACACACACACACACACACACACACACACACACACACACACACACACACACACACACACACACACACACACACACACACACACACACACACACACACACACACACACACACACCGTGCCACAACCCTCTGTTCTCCAGCCTTCCCTCTCTACGTGTGAAGCACCCTTTGCTCCCGCTCACCGCTCACTAAGCTCAGCTAAGTGTTGCTTTGAGATTTATACATGGGAGGCCCACTCTGCCAGATGATGTAATAGGTTTGCTGTTGCCTAGATACAGGGAGACAGTAGAGCAAACCCCTTATACGGGTCTTACCAGAGCGGTTAGAGTCAATCGGAGTTTGGGGCTAGGGGCTGTTCACTTTAGGAGCCAGCATGTCCATAAAAATGTGACATAACCTTTTTAAAAATAATATTCTCTTTAGTTGTCTTTCTCAAAGAAATTCCAATAACAGCTTCAAAACATTTAATAACCTCATAGACATTCACCGTTAAAAATGAGATTTTCTCATTATATTGTCTTCTTGAACACACCCCAGGGTGTTGTTCTCTAAACTTGTTATGCCTCATCTTTGTAGATAACATTAGTGCTTTGAGGATGCAAAACCTACTCACTCTTCACACACCTCCTCCTCTCTCCTTCAGCCCTACACTCGCACTGACGTCCCACAGATAGAAGGGGGACTCCTTCCTGCTGAGATGCAGGTCACTGTGTTTGTCTCAGTGTACGTATGTGTGCGCTATAGAGGAGCCTCTGCTTCTGTAACAGTAATTAAGTGCATCTCCTGTCTGTTTTTAGCCAAAACACTGAATCCACCAGTTGCTATTGCAATAAAGTCTCCAACTATGAAACTTTGTATGCTTTCAAACATGAAAAGGGTCTGGTAGACCTGTTTATTAGCATTAAGAAGGAGTCTTGAAATAGGAGATGGATGACCCCAAAAAGGGCCACATGTCCATGATGGTCAGGCATAGTTAAAAAATGAAAAGAAAAGACACTTGAAGACTCCACTTTGGACCTAAGGAATCAGTGACAGACCTTTTTTTTCTTTTAAAGACCAGACGTATTACCCAAATCTAAATCAAATATGGGACAGAAAACAGTCATGTACAGAGCCATGGTCAGCTGGAATTCTTTCCCTGCCATATACTTCAGGAAAATTCTCAAGCACATTTAAAAAGGTTGCTAAAAAATGCCCTCAGTATTATAAAGTTAAATTGAACTGTGCCTGTGGGTATGTATGTATTATTATGTACACTTATTTGTATTTTTTTGTTTGGCCTTATGATGGCTAAAATCTCTATATATATTTCATATAGCACTGTAAATCGCATGAAATGATCAGCTGTTTTGTTTTGTTTTAGTATTGTTTTATGTATGCTTTTATGTATGTTTTGTGTGTGAGGACACCAGGAAGAATAGCCAATGCTCATGCTAGTGCTAATGGGGATCCTAATAAAGAATAAGAATAAGAATACAATTAATTAAATCATTGTCAAATGAATCAATAATGTAAACTAATAGTTTGTAGCTACCTACGTTAGGGCTATTCAGTTCAACAGGCCTTGTTTAACAACAAGTGGCTCAACTTTAACGTGTCATTCTCTGTTTTGTAAAAGGCCTCGACCTTTGAAGTGCATCCTCACACCAACACTTGATCATAGAAATAGATCACAGAAATATTTCTATCAGAACGCTTAAACAAGCAAATAGCCGACTGCCCGCAAGCCTTTTCTGACAAAGGACAGCCATCTTCCCTGCTGGATGAGTAATGATAGGCCATCATCTCCCCACCATCTGCTGCCATGGTGCCAGTGCTCTGCTACACTGGCTGTGACCTTGGGGGGGGGGGGGTGGGCCGGGCCGAGGGGCCTGTCTGCATGACATGGACTCTTGCTGCCAGCTGTCCATTAGTTCTGGTGATACACTGTGTGATGAGTCAGTGATGCCTTGCCTATGCTGCCTCTACTGTAGATGTGGCCGCTACATTGGCTTTCATCATTCATTTGTGTTCCTAAAAAAGGCATTCCATGTGGTTTCTGCCTCAAAAGGCTGTGTGCGGCACAGAGAACACGAGATGGAGCAGATTAGCTATGATGTTGAAAAGGAATGGCTGATGACTTAGTCCTCAGAGTCCCCAGTAGACTTAATAAAATGAAGCCATTTACAATGTGGCAGCAGTTAAGTCTGACATTTTTGTCACCATCATGTTAGGGTGAAGCTGTGCTCGTTTCCAAACTAAAAGTAGAGCCTGTCACACTTTCATTTTTCATTTTCCTCTCACACCAAAGCCCAAAAACTTTCATTGCAAACTGCCACCATAGTTGAACAAGTTACACTGCAGATGGATAGTGTGAGGGGCTCATAGCTTCATTGTTAAATAATGGCTCCTACTGTCTGCATGGCTCTTAAAACGCCCCGAAACATTGCACTGATTCACGTTACACAAGGATTTCATTGACACACTGGAGGTGTAAATTAAGTCTTCAAAGGTATACAAAGATGGACAGTTTAAAGGGAAATGAACTTACTTAGATACCGCAATTAGACCAGTGGGTATTGCAACAATACTCCTCCTGGAGTAGTCTCTGTCAGGCTCCCCCTTCAACCCTCACACTTTCTCCCCTAAGCTCTACACAAACAAGAAAGGGAAATCTCATATGCACAATAGATGCGAGTAGGGTAGCTAATTACAGCAAAGATCGGACAGAAATAATCACTGAAAAGGCAATATATCACCAGGAATAATAAAGCTGCTGTGACAGTCGCTTCTGCTTGAATTATTAGCCCTTGGAGCTCTGTTTCGCTGTGGTCACTTAGTCATGGTTGAACAGTGAAAAGGCCACTGTAGACAGGGGAATTATGGGTAAAGGGCTCAGATTTCTTTTTTAGCTTCCCGCTCAAATGGTGTCATGAGACTGCTGAATGTCACCGTAAAAGAATATATATTCCTCTGGTCACTACTGTTTGTGTGGTTGTGTATTTTTGCATTTAAGAGTGAGCATACATGCCTATGGCTGTATGTATAGTCTGTAAATAAGGCTGTGTGTGTATTTTGATTTATTGACTGCCTGGGGTAAAGGTTTCACAATACACCATGCCCGAAGGCACATTTTATACCGTGGAGCGGAGACTTTCAGTTTTTTTGGGCAGCCAGTCACACACAGTTCTGTGTTGATACTCCAGGCCCACACAAACACTTACATGACCTCCCTTTGCACTTCACCTCCTCTTCCTTTTTCCTCCTCACTGTCTAATATAGCAGAAACACCTTTAAAACAATTGTTGTCACCTTAGCAAACAGCTGCAGTACATCCACAGTGTTTTGATAGCGCTGTGTGTAATCCTAGCATCCATTGCTGCTGTCTGTCTGTGAGTTTCCACTGTGTGTGTTTTCCCTCTTCTCGGGGGAGAGGAGTGCTGCTCAGCTGACAGCCGAGGTCATCACACTTGTTTTTATCTGTGCTGGTGATGTGACATATTTTCAAACATCCATAAGACGAGGCCTGGAAGAGTCAACGAGAGCAAAAAGACACACACAACAGTTTTTCTCTGTATGTCCCGGCAATCAAATCCCAAACTTTAAATCTTAAGGAGATGCTATTTGATGTGTGGAAATGTAATGTAATGCTAAGTTATTATAACACATCCTAATACCAGGATGGGGAGCATTCAGGAAATAGGGATGTCCAAAGTAAGGTGTTACCAATAAATGAAGATATGATGTACAGTACGGTGAGGTGTGTTTGTTATAAATGTCTGTGTCACCCTTTATGGCGCATTTAGCATGTTGCTATGGCTCATTAATGTGCGAGATGGCTCAGTGCTGCTGACAGCACAGCAGCGTGTGTATTAATTATCAGGAGGAACAGGATAATCTGTCAAGATGACTGATACAGACATGTGTGTCCTCTGGCTGGATATATTTAGCATTTGAAGGCTGTAACGTTTACACTTCACGTTTTTCTTTCATAAGTTGTATTTATCTCTTTCACTCTCCTCTTAATTTATGGGTGCTTTGCTCTCCTCTCAGGATAAGTGCGAAGTTGTAAGTGAGCTCTACCTTGCAAACCGTCTCCCACTGACATATCTGGTGTTGCCTGGCAACCACTTAGCATTTTTGTGAAGGATACCCTTATACCCGTATTTAAAAAAGGGTCCAATGAAAGTTCCTTGTGCTCATTCTATGGGTGTTTGAATATTGAATACATAATGTTTCTCACCAAACAGCCAACATCAGGTTTTTCCAAGAAGGCTGCAAACGTTTCTTCTGATTGGCTGAAAAGAAGAAGCAGAAGCACAGCAAGACATTACACACAGCTGAGAGTATAGGAAAACTTCTCGTGTGAGATCGATAGGCTGCAATGCCTTGAGGGGGTGTTTGAGAATGGATTGTATAGTTAAATGGAATCAAATGGATGCTGTGTAACAGAAAGGTCAGTTTCTGTCTTGGCTTGCACATTGTTTTTATAAAGAGCCTGCTGGGATGGCTGCAAGTTAAAACACAGGCTTCATGTTTGATTTCTTAAGTATCCACAAAGCATAGAGTACAAAGACAATTTTCTCTCTATAATAATTGCATTCAGACATTGTTGTGACTAAAAACATTACGTGATTACTCCTTAGAATCACATTTTAAACTCACTAAGAGCGTACTTTAGCGTGTAATCTGACTGATTCCATACTTTTCAGGCTGATAATGAAATAAATAATTGAGTCAAAAAATGTATTGCAGATATGATTCCACTTTACAAAAACATTAAAATAGCATAAACATGTTTCAATCTTTCACTTTTATTGGCTGATAGATTGCTGGGCAGTCCACCTTTAAAGATATTTCATTGCTTCATAATATAGAGATGGTGCCTTATATATTTAATTACACAAGTGATACTGTAATATGTTAAGCAATTCCTAAATCCTCATTACTTTAAATCTAGTAGAATACTGTTTCCTATTTGTTCATTTAACCTTTCATTTAATTGAAAAAGCCAATAATTAAGAACTCATCACAGCACTTTTTCCGTACAGCTGAATCATTGTGAGAATTTAGCGACAACACCAACAGCATTATCAACACTGTGGATAACATATGGCGGCCATATTGATAACTTCATTATATTGTCATGAGGAACATTTGCAAGAAGTCACCATCACAGCCAAATGACATGGTAATGGATTCAGAACAGCAGCTGATCGGCCTGTAACTGTAATTATCTCCACATCTTGTTTTTACTTTCATTAGCAGCCTGTCTTCATAGCGCGCTGACTGTGAGACGGCCAAATTAGAACTAATTAATAAGACCATGGAACTGTCCCAATTGACTAGGAGAGAAATGTCCAGCTTATTGAGCACAACAATAGTGAAACAGTATAAACAAATGGTGCAACTGTTTTGTGTGGTTCTGAAGAAATGGTGTAATAAAAAACATGGGAATGTGTGTGTTGCCAGATTAATTGAAAGACCAGAGAACATACAATATACTGTAAGCTAATGTTGCTTGTTTAATTGAATTGTGGCTTAATATGAAGACATTAAAGTGAGTCATTATATTGCTCTTGAAACATTGTGTGCAACATCCCACTCAGTACATAGCCTAAATGAAAAAGCATGAAAGGAAACACACTTGGACTAAATACAACCTGGTACGTTCTTGCAGTGTGTGTGAAATAGTTTTTCTTTTGCCCAGCAGCTCATTACATGTCTTTACCTGTAAAACTCACTATTTCCAGGGGCATTGTTTATCTAATGATGTAATTATGGAGCAAAAGTAGGAATTGTTTATTGACTGGAACAAAGAGACCCAGGTTTTCCACTGCAGAGAAATCATTAGTCTTAAATCTTAATCTGTACATTATTATTATTTGTTTAAAGACTATAACAAATAAATGACCAAGCGCATTTGTTCGTTGTTTTCTAGACTCTCTAGCTGTTCATTAGGCTATTTTAAAATCGGTTTTGTTACTTGTCATGATGATTTGCATACTGCAGGTACTGTAGTGCATCAGTCATTTTCAGCCATTTTGTTTCACTCTACATTTGTTTTATTTTTCTGAGTTTCTTATATTTCCCTTTTCCTTTGAGCAGAAGTGTGATCTTTTTCAGAATGTGAGTTTGTGAATGAATGAGTAAAGGGACAAGTGGGGAGGACACATGAGAAATCACTTACAGATACTTGTCAGTAAAGGAGTGAGTGTATATGCAGTCTTAGAGAGAAAGAGAGAGAGAGAGATAGAGGAGATCTACCAAATTAAATGAAGGCTGCGCTGCCCTATTATTTATTCACATGGTGTAAAGCATCCTTGAGTAATTCTGATAAATCACTTCCCCTGCGGTAAAATCAATATGTGTGGCACACGCAACACTTCAGCCAAAAACAAACCCAGATAATGCCTCAGACATGGAAGCTGTGTTTTCCCTCTCGAACCTGATATGCATCAATTAAGCATCAGAGGTTACAGGTTGTTTGTTCATATCTGTAATTAAGGTAATTATAACCTCATGCTTTGGTATCAATTAATCTATAAAGAGAACATGATTTATTGAACTGACTTAGGTCACAATGTGAGACTGTAGGGACCAGGTACCACCAGGGGAATTAAAACAATTTCCTGTTGTAATTGAACAAGAATAGGCCATGGCAGCTGAAAGCAGTTTAAAGCTGCGCTTCACAAGATTTCAGAGTCAAAAGACATTGTATAAATCCTGCAGCGTAAATCAAAAGTGGAACAGAAGAGACAAACTGAAGAATGAGCAGTGAGACTTGGCAGTGATCAGCTGCTACTCTATTATTTCTTTGGCAGTCTTTTGTTAATTATCCTCAGGAACCTGCACAAGGTTTCTGAACCAGCATGCACAGGTTTTCTCAGTTTGCAGTGTGTGCAGATGTCGCAAAACAAAACAGGTTTTTGGCCATAGCGCTGAATATTGTCTGTGGCAATGAAGGAAATTAAGGATGCCAATTCTAAATTTAAGGGCAAGAGGTTTTTTTTTAGAGGTTTGTCAATATTGGTGGTGGGAACAGTGAACAATGATATTAAATCATTATTAAACATCTCTCCAATACAAAACTGTCAGGACACTTTTGAGGAATGAGTCTAAAGGTGCTGACTTGACATGCAAAATGTCAGTTGCCACACCCTATGTCAGGGGTGTCAAACTCAATTTCATCACGGGCCACATCAGCATTATGGTTGCACTCAAAGGGCCGGTTGTAACTTTAAGACTATATCATTCATTAATATAACTTCATAATTAACTACGTCTGAAAGCAGAAGTCTAGAGCAAATAATTGCAAGTCTCTTCAGTGAGAATGTCACAATATGATTTTAAAAGAAAAGCCACATTGTGGAAAAACATTGATTGTGACATTTTGAAAAAGAGAAGTGACATTTTGAAAAAAAAATCTATTTATGAGAAAAAGGCTAATTCTAAGAAAAAAGGCATATTTGGACAAAAAAAGTCAAATTCTGAGAAAAAGTCAAATTTGAGATGCATTGTGGGACATGTCGTTTATGGGCAACGTGCTTCTGTAAAGTAGCATGTAACCGTATAATAAACATATTATATTCTTTGCAAGCTCTTGTGGGGCCACATAAAATGAAGTCGCGGGCCGGATTTGGCCCCCGGGCCTTGAGTTTGACACCCCTGCCCTATGTGTACCGTGATTTAGTTGTATGAAGTTTTTATCTTTGCTGCCAAGTGGGAGTAATATTAGAGAAATAAATTAGTTATGCAAATTAATAATGAAAGGAAGGTACAGTCTTGTATTACATGCCACATGCAGCAGTCGGCCAATAAAATATGATTCTCCTCAAGGATCCAGAGGATTCCCCAACATCTCAGCATCACACTATGAGATAGCTTCAGCATCACATTGTCAACACTCATAATGCAACATGAGGCAGGGTTTCAAACCCTACCGCCCCCTTCAAAACCCCCAGCTTTGGGATATTAAAACACACAAAAAAGAAACTGTGAGAGTGAAACCCCCTCTCAGAGCTTTCCTTTGCATTCATCCCATCTGTGGTATTCCTACCACTTTAGTTTCTGATTCAACTGTAAAATCTTTCATGACCAAACTACTAAATAATCTACAATCTTTGAAAGCTTACTGGAAAGAGAATGCAAAGGGAAAAAAAATCTATAATAAATGTGGTGCTTTCTCCATGTGTTTTCCTTTTTACCATTTTGGCCACACAAATTGAATTTAAAAAAGGAAAGGGAAGTCACATTTTGGTCGACTCTTGGATTTCATAAGATTTCTCCACTCAGTTGAGCAAAAATACCTTATACCCTTATGATTAATTAGAGGTAACTGAACTTCATCAGCAGAGAAGCTCACGGCTTCCTTTCTGCCTGTAGGGTCCCTGGAATAATGAGGTGAAAGCCAGCCATATTAAAAAAAAGAAATTCCTTCACATTTTTGGCAAATATCAGCACCCTGGAGTCCTGCAGTAGCTCAGTAGTCTTATTCAGAGTAATAATGTTGAAATAAGTCTTGTGTTACTCTGAGTAACTAAGGCTCTATTTGCACAGGACCAATTTAAACATGAAGTCTTATTTCAGTTCATCTGTGACTAAAAGGTTTAACGATTATTTGCAGTTTAAATCACCTGTACCTCTAATAAATAAATCATACTCTTAGTATTAGCGTCAATTATTTGTATTGGGCATTCGGTTTCTTTCTACTAGTGATCATTTGTATGTATGTTATATAAAATAGAGGTAGTTGCTTGTGACCCGTCCAGGGTATCTGTACATTTGAGCTTTTTCCATGAGCTGATCCAGCATCCATCAAATGTTATAATTATTTCCTTATTGATTAACCTGAGACTCATTTTCCAGAGTTTATGTTGGCATATTGATATTACTTTATTTATTTATTTTCTGTCAAACAACTTATTGATTAACCATTTCAATTTTCGTTTGTCTACTCTATACACAAAGTTAAGGGGATAATTCATCAGCTGCTATGCGAAAGCTATTTTGAAATGAAAAGGGCTTCAGGCTTCATTTACGATTTTTTCTTACATTTTGTGTAAAGAAAGACATCTGCATTGGACTCTGTATGAAAAGTACTCTGTAGTTACAGTATGGTCCATTTAACATAGTCTTTGATATGCAGGAGGTAGACGTTAACATGTACCGTGTAATTGTCTAATTCAGTAAGCCTCACAAGGGACCTGTCAGAGTGGAGAACAGCTGTTGGCTCCTTCAAGTGGAATGGAGACCGCTGAGTATTTAAAGACACCGCGCTGACACTCATACAGGTGTTGCTTTGGTCAAATTATATAAAGTCCAGAGGGGAAATCAAGCATTCAGATTTGTTCTCTTACTGCTGTCAGTCGATTTGAATAAAAACACTGACATAACCAAAGCGATTGGCCCTAGGGTTTGCAATTTGTAGTCATAATTAAAGTCCTTCCCAACCCTCATTAACCCTCATTAATTACTAAATGGGCTGTAATTAATCTGCAGTGACATTTTGTAGAAATGTTGTCGAGTCTGAGAAAACTTGAGGTTTTGTGACTTTGGGTTGCATGTTGAGCTTTATTTATTATTATTTTTTTTTTATATTTAGGTTCGTCTCACAGGCATACAGATTGTTTCCGTTAACTCTGTTTAACAACTTTTAATTACTGACTAATATAATACAATTCTGAATTAAAGCTCCTTTTTGAATAGAAATAGTAAATAAAATAGTTTGAAAAATGGAATAGGAAGAAAAAGATATGAGCATGACATTTGTCTCGGCTCAACTGAAAGGGAAAGAAGAACATTATGTTAAAATAGTGTTTGATTGACAGGTGAGGCCACATGCAAAATCACTCAGCAGCACTGATGGATACGGGCAGTTACCTCTTTGAAGTGTGCTCTGGACTGTAGCCTGTATTTGCATTTAAATCCCAGGTAAATTCAATCAATCAATGAGCTCTGCCTCAAACAGAGAATGCATATTTATACCTCAGCCTGACTTAAGACGACACTGCAAATCAATACATGGGATTCTCTCCTG
Organism: Trematomus bernacchii; assembly: GCF_902827165.1. NCBI lineage: Eukaryota > Metazoa > Chordata > Actinopteri > Perciformes > Nototheniidae > Trematomus > Trematomus bernacchii. The sequence goes on along the minus strand of NW_022987662.1, from coordinate 3,455,239 downwards.
GCAGCCTGTGCATAATCAATCAATCAATCAATCAATGTTTATTTATATAGCCCAATATCACAAATGTTACATTTGTCTCAGTGGACTTCACAGTTTGTACAGAATATCAGTATGACAATACGACACCCTCTGTCCTTAGACCCTCACATCGTACAAGGAAAAACTTCCAGAGAAAAAACCCACAGTTTAAAGGGGAACATGGGAGAAACCTCAGGGAGAGCAACAGAGGAGGGATCCCTCTCCCAGGACGGACAGACGTGCAATAGATGCCGTGTGTAAATCGAAGAGATAATACATTTACAACATAGGTAGTCCAAATGTTTGGAAATGCATGTGTCTATAATAAGAAGATGAATCCACGAGGATGTCAACAATCCTGTGGGAGCCATCAGGGAAGTAGTATGATGAGAGTCAGGCAGGACCACAGTGACAGGTTCAGCCACGACTCGAAGTCCAGGACTCAAATCCAGAACTCAGGATAGAGGATCCAGGACTCAGGACCACAGCAACAGGATCAGCCACGACTCAGGATCCCAGCGTAGATAGACACCAAAAAGAAATTTGGGGGAAGCTGGGTTATTCGGAAGATGAGAGTACACAGGTACAGACAGAGAGAAGGAAGAAGTAAGGTGTCCCCCGACAGTCTAAGCTAGGGCTGTGTGCAATTAATCGTATTTTAATCGCAATTACGATTTTGGCCTGCCACAATTACGAAAACAACATAATCGAAAAAAACAATTATTTTTGCTTTGCTAGGTTGTGACAGTGCACTGCAACATATTTTATCTAATTTATTTTGGTCTCATTTATTTGTATTTATCATATTTATATGTGTTTAGTAGCTTGGGGAAGTGCGCTCCAAAATATTTGTTGATCTTGTTTATTGGTATTTATTATTTTGATATTATTTATTTAAATGTATCATTTATTTTTGTATTGGTTTTTCAGTTGAATTATACGTTCAGGGTAATCAACAGTTAAAAAGATACTGTTCAAATTATTATTTGTATTTGTTTTAAAGTTCAATAAAAAATTTTTTTACGTCAATGAATAATCGTATTTAATAATCGAGATATCAATTATTGACCCAAATAATCGTGATTATGATTTTTGCCATAATCGCACAGTCCTAGTCTAAGCCTATAGCATCAAAACTAACGTGTCTACGTACATGGACTCCCTTAGGATAGGTTGAGGGAAAGGGGTGGCAAGTAAGAAGTAAGGAACAGAGGTGGAGAGGCACAACGTGTCTACGTACTTGCACTCCCTTAGGATAGGTTGAAGGAGCATAATGACACTAAGGACGGCAGACACTGACAGTAGAGATATTAGGATGGCTGGGATTAACGGTATAATTAAATGTTCCCTTAAAGTCAGTTAGGAAGTGTTAACAAAATAACATATACACAGACAATGTAGTAGTTTGACTGAGCTCATATTTTAACCCCACAGTAAATATGAAACAGTGAATTAACAAATAAAAGAACGAGAATGTGTTTAAAACAAATTAAAAGATAAAGAAGTATTTTAGAACGATATTATCACATTTATTCGCTTTCGAAAGCTAGATTATATTTATTGTGACTCTGAAGTCTGTGTCAACAATACATGAACTCCTCCATTTTCTACATTCCAACTTGTTTCTTTTTCTATACCTTACATATTAGCAGTCCAAATATGTAAAAATTGAAAATATGATAACGTCTGATATAGATTCTTTACACATGAACATTTCCCTGCTTTCATTAGTGGGCATGATACCTGACAAACTCTTCTTCATCAAATCTTTGTATGACTTAAAGTGGACCTATCATGCTATATTTGAATAATATAGTGTAGGACCATACCTATATAAGGCATATTTATACTTTTTTTTTTTTCAAAATACCAAACAGATCATGCATTTTAGCCATGCCTCATTTTGCTCAATTTGACAATTTCTAGCTCTGGGCAGATTCAGTGAGAACAGCACCATCTACTGGCCTGGCATATGTACTACAGCGTCTCCAGCGCTTTCGAACGGCAATGGCCGTGGCTGTCTCCTCCTGATTGGTGGAGTTGGCCCAATAGCCGTAGCGCCACTGTCCTGACGTCAGGACAGTGTTCAAATCTGGATCAGTTTTTATCAGATCCGTTGCAGCCCCTTTTTTAGAGATTTGGGTATGGAGGAAAATAGAGAGGGTTGTGTTTTCTGACACTTGGTGAGTTCCCTGGAACACCGGAGACACATATTCATGTATAAAAGACGTACAAAAGTGCATTTTGCATGATAGGTCCCCTTTAATTTATCATGTTAACAATTTTTTTTCTTCTGTTTGGCTCCACAAAGCAGCCTTCAATCGCCTGTGTCACGAGACAGGTGGTTGCCACAGCAACATGCCTTTATCCTACCATCTCTTGAGTGTTAGACAAATGGTGAAACCCGGTTTCAGAGTGACATGACTGTAATTAAGCATGATTGCTAGTGTCAGGGCACCTATTATACACCTTTGGAAGTTATGGCAATGCAATAAGTGTAAATGCTAATCCTATTCTCCTGTAATTATGTAAAATGGCTTTTCTCATAGGAATTCATTTGACATTTCACTACCTTTTATTGTGTTTATTGGGGCGATCCTGCTGTTTGGATATTTTGCCAGGTATCATTCTCTTCATATAGCTTATTATAACAGGATCTTATAGCAGTTTCCTTTGCTTCTGCTTGAGCAACATTCAGGATATTTTAATCTGTTCAAGAACAGCCATCAGGAAGAGGGCGATTTTTAATATATGTAATGGACATCACATTTTGTTAGTCATTATTAAAGCTCAACGATTTGGCCGTTTGACAATCTGGTGCAGGCTGTACAGGTATTTTTGGGATAAGTTGTACCCCGCCCTACATCCTTTATTTCCCCCCCCTCAGTCTCTCTGTCTCTGCTGCAGTAAGCTCCAGACAGATGGAGCGGTACATGACAAAACAGCCTAATTAAGAGCATGGTGCACCTTTGAATTCCCACACGTTGAAACCCTCTCCAGAACCGTGACAGAACATGTTGGCAACGAGGAAAGACATTTTTTTTTTTTCAATTTGCATCATCCATCTTTGTCTTCAAAGTGCTTGGCTTTTACTCCTGCCTGGAAAGCCTTGCGAAAGAGTATGTAACAAATAGGCCATTATAATGTTTCTATGGCACATCACATGCAGTCAACACAGAATGACAACATGCAACACCTAAGGAGCAACACAACTTTTCATGTACATGTTGAAGATCATTTAGTCATGGATCAAAACATGGCAAATTGTTGGTCATGCACACTAAGATTACTAGTTGTTTTTGCTTTAGGATGAAGACATACTGCTTTTTGTAGGCAGCTTCAGATAAAACAAATGCAGCTTCTAGTACTGCAGCACAATTATTTTTCTTCTAAATAATAGCCGCTCACCTTGACACATCCTTGTCTTTGCTACTGAAATCAGTTATAAGCATAGTTGATATGATTGATTAATCATTTTTATATCAAATCATTTAAATATGCTATTAGTAAATCTGTCACACATTTAAACCACCAGGGTTATTGTCAAGTATTACAGTAAATGTGGCTTCTTTTTATCACACAAAGAAAGCAATTTTTCCCCTTTGGCTCTTTAATATCGAGAGATGCATTTCATATTTTATTTATTTTAAAGTGGACCTATCATGCTATATTTGAATAATATAGTGTAGGACTATACCTATACGTATAAGGAATATTTATACTTTTTTTTTTTTTTAAATACCAAACAGATCATGCATTTTAGCCATGCCTCATTTTGCTCAATTTGACCATTTCTAGCTCTGGGCAGACTCAGTGAGAACAGCACCATCTACTGGCCTGGCATATGTACTACAGCGTCTCCAGCGCTTTCGAACGGCAATGGCCGTGGCTGTCTCCTCCTGATTGGTGGAGTTGGCACAATAGTCGTAGCGCCACCGTCCTGACGTCAGGACAGTGTTCAAATCTGGATCAGTTTTTATCAGATCCGTTGCAGCCCCTTTTTTAGAGATTTGGGTATGGAGGAAAATAGAGAGGGTTGTGTTTTCTGACACTTGGTGAGTTCCCTGGAACACCGGGGACACATATTCATGTATAAAAGACGTACAAAAGTGCATTTTGCATGATAGGTCCCCCTTTAAGGACCAAATGATGACGAGATATTGTTCATGAAAAACTTTAAGAAAGTTGCAGCCATACATGAGGCTGCAAATTATCAAAATGTTATAGTTTTATTCAGAAAACTTGGAAGCTAATTCTTGAAATTGCTTGATGTGACACGTACCATCTGGAGCTGTTCTTCTGGGACTATTTTCCATCACTTTACTAAGCAGTTAGCTTAATTTTTAATGTTAATGCCAAAAGTCAGCAGCTCATAAGCTTTAAATAGCCATGTTCTTTCCTCACGACAAAATTCTCACAGACAAATATTAAATCATCTAGCGGACGCTATAAACCCATAACCTAACTAGAAAATGCATTTCTTGTGCAAAATGCGTGTGAATGCTGTAAACTGTGTACATTTGTTGCTGAATTTAGCATTGCAATGACTTTGTTGAAAACTTGAAAGTGAAATGTTAAACTGGAAGAGTAGGAAAAATAGTGAAGAAGCTTAATATTTAAAAGTAAAGGTTTAAAAAAGGTATAAACAACCAAATGTATGCCTCAATGTCCTTAAATAGCTGAATAATGTAATAGTTGAATGGTTTCTGTAGCTGAAAGTAGGCTGAAGGAGTTAGATATTAAATGTAAGTAGTAGTGAATGAATGTGTGTTAAGAAGAGAAAATAAAGTAAAAAGGCTTTGAAAAACATCAGAATATTTTAACTGCAAACTTTTGAACTAAAACCAAACGTCACCAATAATGTATAAAATATGTGGAACGTGTTGAAGTCAGTATGAAGTCTCCATCAGACAGAAAAGAATAGGCTGAGACAGTCTTTAAACTCCAGTCTGTGGCCGTTTCTCGATGTCGAGTAAAGCTGCTGCAGAGCCACTATTTCAAGTATCCTACGTCATCGAGTGGCGCCGAATGTTGGGCATTTAAACAGTCCTTCGGCGCCACTCGATGACGCAGTATACTTGAAATAGTGGCTCTGTAGCAGCTTTACTCGACATTGAGAAACGGCCACTGTGTTTGTGTTTGAGGTGACGATGTTATCAAACACCTGTGTGTGTGTAAGCCCAGAGATCAAAGGTTACCATGGTGACGACGTTATCAAACAGCTGTGTACGTGAACCCAGAGATCAAAGGTTTCCATGGAGATGTGCTGTGAAAGGAGAGCCTTTCCATTGTTCTGAATGAGAAATAAACCTCTTACATTTCTAACTCTGCAGGCGCACGGTGTAGGTGAAAGAGGATTTGAAGGTTCCTCCCATTTAGTTACATGTTAAAAAAAATAGTTTAAAAAGCTGAATATTTCAAAAAGTATAAAATATTTTGAAAAAGTTGAAAGTTTCCCATCATGTGCTGAAAAGGCTGAATATTTTGATATTTTAATGGTTTCTGTAGCTGAAAGTAGGCTGAGGTTATCGGACGGCAAGATATTGGTTGAAATAATAATAATATTAAGAATATTAAAGAAACAGAAGAACTATAGTGGAATGCTGTAAACAGCATTTGCACCAATAATGTATTTAGGGTTGGCTGTTTCCAGAAAATACTTAATTCTAGTTTGCATAATGTCTGATTTACTTTCACAGCCGTTATATCTGAAATGTCGTAAGGAAGCACTTAATGCTGCATGAAACAAAGTAATACTATCCTACAGTATGTATTAAAGTATGTATTCTCAGTGCTATGTGCATTTAACTAATGCCCAAATAAAACTAAGTAGTTTCATAAAAAAACAACCACTTAGCAGCTGTTTTGCAAGGTATACAGTATATTACATTAACAGTTATTGTATTGGCTGTAGGATGCTTATTTGTCAGGAGGGTTAAAATGTTATTCTGAAAACAATACTAGTTGTAGTTTCACATTGTACGTTTATGCACGTGCGTGGGAAGACTGCTTGAGCATTCTGCAAACTGTCAATCATTGTCAGCGATGATGTTGCTACTAGAATAAATGTGGGGGTTAGGGAGAGTTACAGTGATTGTTTCACTTTCGTCCTTTCGTATCGTTATAAAGGCCAATGTGCGACACACGGGGGGTAATGCATTTCTTTGAAGAGGTCATCTCTGTATGCCTTTACAAGTATGCATATCACTTAAACATATGCTTCTTGGTCAAGGTGTACGTATGACATGTAATGCAAGAGCATAACTGTCGTTGTAATAAAGTCGCACAATGTCAAAGTGTCATGGACCTTCTGAATCAAACATCTGTTGAAAAGGCAATGAGCACGGGAAGGCTGTGGCTCAGTGGGTTAGTGCTCAGTGGGTTAGTGCTCAGTGGGTTAGTGCTCAGTGGGGTTAGTGTGCTGATCTTCGAATCAGAGGATAGCAAGTTCGAGTCCCACTGCAGTCAGCATGTCGTTGTGTCCCTGGGCAAGACACTTCACCCCAAATTGCTCCTGTGGGGATTGTCCACAGTACTGAATGTGTGTAAGTCGCTTTGGATAAAAGCGTCTAACAAGTGACATGTAATGCACGGAGGCCTGGCATGTGCTTAAATATCGTAGTTGTTGCAGATATGAGTTGCAGGTAAAGTATTAATACATTAGCGATGAGCTTCAGTTTTATATATTTTCTTTTTGTACTTTTCTCTCAAAGAAATGAAAGATACACCAAATTGACTGTAATAAATAGAGACAGTAAGTATCAGAAAATAGTATCAGTAAATATTAATGTTTGCCGGTTTTATAACACGTTCAATATGTCTTGTTTGGCAGACATCTAGCTTGGCTGCTTGTGTTTCTCTGGACGTTTCTCTGAGTTGTTTTGACCACAGTGTGACGTCTCTGCACTTGATATCCACATTTGAGCTATTCAGTGTCTCTGGCAACAACAAATCATACATTTTCCAAAATGTCTTGAAAGTCATTATAGTTTAAAGCTTGCTCAGGAATTTTGGTATTTACATAAAGCAACATCTATGACATTTATGCAGTTTATTTTTTTATTTAACCTTTATTTAACCAGATAAAAGCATTGCGATAAAATCTCATTTTCAATGCTGACCTGGCCAAGAAGGCAGCAACGTTACACATAACACATAACACAAACATATAAAATACAGAGAACATAACTAAGAAAACAAAAGACAAAAAATAAGTCACTACATTGTGCACATTAGGACAGTAAGAAAGGTACACTACTTATTACTGCAAGAGCAGCTGGTGGTAAGGACTTCAGACAACTTCAATTTAAAACATGCTATTGAGACAAGTGCCGTCAGTTTAAGGCGTGATTGAAGGTCATTCCAAGACCAAGGACCATAATAAAAAAAGACTCCTTTTTCCAGCCTCAGTCCGCACAGCAGGAACCTGGAACCGTATCCAGGCACTGGATCTGAGGTTGCAAGAGTCACAAACTGGAGCAAATCTGGCACATATGTAGAGTGGAAGCTTACCTAAAATGGCTTTATACATTAATAAAAACCAATGCTGCATCCTACGCATAGTAAGTGAGGACCATCCAGTTAGGCTATACAGTTTGCAATGATGAGTCCTATAGAGTGGCGAAGTCCCTCCTCTTCCGGTGGACCTCCATGGGACCTTATTTCGGAAAAATTATGTATTGAAGTCAATGGAGAGAGAAAGATTATCTTTCGATCCCGTTTGAATTGTGCCACGAATTACACATATGATGTTTGTCAATTTAAAAGATAATTTTGCAAGTCAAAAAAAAAAAAATGTGTCGTAAAACTGTGAAGTAACACATTTGTTTGTGTGAAACGCTCAATGAACTACATCTCTGGTCAACAACACACGTCACCAAGATGGCCGTCACTACTGTCTTGTCAACAAAACGATTGACTATCCACAATGAAACACGTCCTGAAGAATGTCATGCAAAGCTGCCTGCCTGCCTTCCTTTGATTCTCTCTGAACTGCCTGGTCGTTTTAATGTTTAATGTCAACCATTTGTGCAGATAGCATGAAGTAGAGAAGATCGCCGATGCTAACGTTAGCGTTAGCATTTCTCCCCCGGGCTTAAATGGTGTATTATAGAATGATCACACCGGTGACAGTACTATTCAAAGGGTTCACGAAATATGACTACTACTCTTACTGTTTAACATTTTGGGTTACTTAATGTTACTTCATGTTAAGGCTAATAAAAATGACAAGGCTGTAATGCTAACTAACGTGCTAGCTACTAGCTAGGTAGCTAACTTGATCAAGCCACTCCTGGTCGTTTCATCAGACGGGAAGCAAAAGAACGAGCAAGACCCATTGCTGGTATAATAACAACCTGGTACTAAGCACACAGGCATCTTGTTAAAGTTATCTTATCTTAGCCAGCGCCATATAGATAGATTATATCTATATTGCGCTGATCTTATCTGAATGGTGGAGGAAAACAATTGTGACATCACTTACGCAACTCTGGGATTTGTAGTCTTTCTAGTTACGTATTTTTCATAGTCTTATATTTCAACAGTTTTACGACAAACTGTGACTTTTTTGACATGGAAATTATTTTTTAAGATTGACAAACATCATATGTGTAATTCATGGCACAATTCAAACGGGATCGAAAGATAAGTTTTCTCTCCCCATTGACTTCAATGCATAATTTTTCCGAAATAAGGTCCCATTACCCGGAAGTAAGTGGGCGTGACTTCACCACTCTATAGGGTGCATTTGATATATAACGCAGTGCAGCATGGTAGAGTGGGTCAAGTTTGGCCAAAACAGTGGGACAGGCAAATCTATAAATGGTATCACCGTAGTCCAGCTGGGACAGGAATAAGCCAGAGACCAACCTTTTACGGGATGAAGTTGAAAAACAACATTTAAGTCTGAAAAGGAAGCCAAGAGTGAATTTCAATTTCTTTGTTAGAACTTCAATATGGTGTTTAAAGTTCAGATTACTGTCCAACCAAAAGCCCAGATATTTGTAGGTATCGACAAACTCAACAGAGACGCCATCAAGGGTGTCAATGGAGAGGCAAGAGGACGCTGACTTGGGAGCAAAAAGCATTGCTTTGGTTTTCTTACTGTTCAATAGCAGTTTGGAATCAAGAAGTGCATGCTGCAGCGTGATGAACTCTGATTCTAAATTGGAAACGGCCATATCCAGAGAAGGATACTTTACTTTACTATTTTAATGGAAAACTGCACAGATGCATTTAGCAGATTATTAAGGGATGCAAGTTAATAGCATTACACCTACCAGCGGCTGCATTCTAAAATAACCCAACCCTACATTTTAATTATTTAAATGACAAACAACTCCCTGCATAAGTAGTTATACTGTTAAAAGTTATTGGCAGCCCCACAACACAAGTCGTATAAAACAGTATTTTTTGTGTGGTCTTGTATTTACGAACAAAATGTCGGGATAAACATTTTGTAGAGAGACTTAAAAATAAGAAGGCGTACATGTAGCAGATGTCTCAATATTCAAACGTTCACAGGCTGGTAAAAGTGAGACATTTGCAATGGCTACACACTGTACATATGAGCAGTTTCCATGGAGATGTGTCAACATTTGCTGCAAGACCTGAATGAGGAAAGGCAAGATGCCAAAGCTAAGCCTCCTACACCTGGGCATTAGTATTTTTCTCTCCATATTGTATCTTCAGCGGTGATATATTTTTGGTAAATCGCCGGAAACAACGGAGAGGTTAGGATTAGTACTTGATGAAAAGGGGAATACGTAATGTGCGAGGGATTTATACACTTATGGCGATCCCAGCATGGCTGCCTTGATGTGTTATACTTGGTTAAATTTAAACTGGAAATCCTGAAGTCTTTAGGGATATTTCAGACCCAAGTTTATGATTTTGCTCTTTTAGATAACATGTAGAATGAGTATACATATCTTTAAAAGTATTCAGAGATACACATAAGCCTTAAGGGGATCCTACTGCTCTCCACAGTATAAAGGACCCTATCTTCTGCGTTAAATCAATGCAGTGTGGGAGGCATTACCGGCGGCTTCACAGTGAGCAGTGACTGACTATAAGCTCCCTATTTGGCGTTTTCTTCCACTTAAGGGCGCAGAGAAGAGACTGAGGCTGTGTCCAGGATGTGTGGCATCACTACAACATCAGCCAGTGTCTGCCTGCCGCGGAGAGCAGCAGCAGCAGTGGGAGGGAGTGGGCGGATATATCGAAAGGTGAAATGCAGCCTCTGCCGCAAAGCTACATCCAATTGAATATGATTTTGTCTCAGTTGCAAGGTTTTACACTGTTTCCACTTTTATATAAGGTTCACTGCTGTCCCTGTGTGTATCAGAAAACACACATTACCATTACAAATGTCTGCCTTCTGCTGCATCTGCAGTACTGCTAGAGGGTAACGCTCTTTGGATATTCATGCCAGTAAATATTCATTTTGCTACTTGCTGTAAAAATGTACTATATCACAATGTTAATCAAGCTATTGCCAGTTTAAGCCAACTTTGACATTTCATCATCATTTAAACAGATATGGTCTCACTCTACTTGTCTTCCCATAAAAAGGAGTGTATCTGTGGTCTTTTGGGATTAAACAGAGTAATGGGCAGTTAAGACTGGGTTATACTTAAAAACAAACAAGTTAAACACATGTTGTCTAACAGGCAAAAGTGTTTATTGCAGATGAGCTTGTGTGAGGAATACAAAATTAGCTTGAGAGGAAAAAGTTCAAAGAGTGGCTAGTTGCTCACTTCCACACACCAGTCCAATTAAGATGCTAACATGTATACTAGTTTCTAGTAGAATACAGCTAGAATATCAAGGTTTCTCCAAAGCAGGACATGGTGTTTATATGCACACACATAACCAGGATATGCCAGGCACATGTAAACACACTCTACATGTAAGTTATTCCTGTGGGGATCTTCAGTTCCTTTAATCTACTGCAAAGGCATCTTGTTTTTCTGTTTGAGTTAAGAAGAGATTCTTTTTTCACCACCTATCTAAGAGGCTTCAGTTTCCTCCCACAGTCACACAAACTCTGAATCGACTGCATGCTTGAATATCAGTAAGTGAAAATATCAACCTCTCCAAAGTTGTTTTGTGCGCCTCCAATTTAGATCAAGCTGGGATAGACTCCTATGAACCTTACTAGCAATTAGTGGGCACAGGAAATGACTGAATACTATTATTGAGTTAATAAAGAAGAGGGTGCTGAATACATTCTTTTTTGGGCAGGTTGTTCTAGCCGTGGGCAGGACAGCTCAGGTATACACAAATATTCAGTTAATTGGTTTATTTTAACATGGAGATGGACCAAATCACAGGTTATAGAAAAAACTGGTTAAGAATAAGACCGTAAATTAAGTGGGGGCAACTTCAGTGTTACCCTGTGCTTGTACACGTAGACAAATATGTTAATACTACATTGTATCTGTTTTTAAAATCTCTCTATTGTCTATCTACTACATTGAGATGGTTGGCAGTTAATCTTTCACACTTTCTTTTTAAGGTTAGTTCATGCAGGTCTGATATACTAAACTATAAGCCAAGGGTAAACTTGGACAATTTCGATTCACACTTAAATTATTCTGATTGGTTCTTCTGTCCAAGACTGTGAGAGATTGAGAATGATAAAAGCGGGCAGTCCTGCTCATGATAGTCATATCCACTATCTGCTTGTTTTGGCCCTCCGGTGTCACTGTGAACATTGATAGATGATTTAATGTGAATTATGACGGTGTCTGACAGCTCTGTGAGTGACCTGATTTGTTTTCTCCATGGGGCTTATAATTCTCAACAGACATCTAAGTTCAAGTATTTGATTTAGAGGTCAGGAGCAGGGAACAATCTGGGGCGAGTAATAACAATAGATTTAGAACGGATGTTTTTTTGTCTCAGCGAGGATCGATAAATTATCTCAATGATGTTATGTTTCAACAGTGTCATGCTCTACAGTTTGGCTGCCTGTTGCTCTGTTCTTCCCTGTGGCATTAGCTAGCCGTGCATTGGTGTGGAGGAGGAAGGCCTAATTTAATCCAAGTTATGCAACCATCTTGGGAAAAGCTGGCCAGGCGCTGACTGTAGCATAGCAGCAGAGCTCTAAGTCTGCAGCCAGCAGCACGCTGGTTTCCCAGAGAGCAGAGCAAGCAGTGAGGCTTTCCCCAATTTTTTGTTTCTCTTCCGCACTAGCCCTAATCCCTCCCCACTCAGTGTGTGGCATCTTTGTCAGGAAAAACATTTTTTTACAGGGTGCATCAGGTGCTGACTAAAGCATTACTGAGGCACAGCGAAAACAGCCTGTTGATCATGCACCACAATAGCTGTTGCATAAGCTGCTATACAGGAAAGCTCTCATCAATGTTTTATGGACTTGCAATGTGAGGTCTTAAAGAGCCCAGAGGGAGTATTTGCATTTATAGAACGTACAGTATAGTACTTTTCAAAAAAAGGAAACATTATCATGACTACTAAAAGCATTTTCATTCAGTATGCCAGCTACAGCATTCGTTGTCAACACCATGAACATATTTTATTCATTATTTTACTTTTGCTAACAATTGCAACTTTTAATGAGATGTTTCCCTAACCCTAAAAGGGAAACACACTTGCACCTTATTTTCTCAAAAGCCTTTTAGAAACTTAATCCTCTCCCCTAAATCCATCAATCTCTCCCAATCCACACGTCCTCTTTTCTTTTTCTTCTGCTTTTAGATTTCCTCCGATATTATTAGATTATATTGTCACTTGATGTCAGATTTACAGACACAATATGGACCAAAAAAGCTGCAAACGTGTTGGGTTGGGTGGGAATACAAATAGTTTGAAGCAAATGTGAAGACCATTCAAGTCCAGGTTGGTTCACAGAGGACTATTTGTGACCAGACTGCAGTCCTTTTCTGGGGACTGACACTGGTGACTTCGTAGAATCTGAAGTAAGAGCAGTGTGGCCACATGGAAGTCTGTTCAAGTAAGCACTTAAAACACTCCATGGTTCACCTCAGGCGGAGTAGCTGGAGGCTAAAGGTGATCTACAGTTGCATCAGCTCATTGTAGGGAGAGTGGGTGGTATGTTTGAAGATGGAGCTGAGGAACTCACCCTCCCCTGTGATACTGCCTGCAGGGTTTCCACACTCATCTCTGTGACACAACTAGTATTTTTTCGTACCTGTTTGTTGAGCCTGCCTGCAACCCCTGCCTCCCTGTCACCACCTCCGCACTCAGAGAACAGTGCTCTGGTCACTTTGCATCAGTAGAGGTTGCAGAGCAGTCTGCTACACATATTGGATGACACAAGCCTCCTCCTGCAGACAGTGAGAGTGTGTTTGTGTTGTCATACTGTACCAAGTTTGTTATACGATATTAACTCTATAACTTGACTGCACCACCTTCACATCCTCACTATGATAGATGGTTGGTGTTGACATGAATATTGAGTTGTAACACATATTTGAATACAATGCAGAGATTTAAAACTACAGAGAGTTGACAGCTCATCTCATCACTTCAGGGATGATATAGCTCTCTAGGAGGATAAATGTTGCCAGTTACAATGTTCTCAAGTAAAAAGCATCAATCAATTTGCCAAGTCAAAACAAAGCCCGAAGAAGATCTCAAAATGGTGCGCTCCATTTATTGGGAGTCATTTGTACAGTTAATGGATCTCTTGTCAGGATTGTCTCTTAAGTTTCTGATTAACGACCTGTTAAAGTATTTTGGTCAAGCTCACCTTTGACTATATTTAACTTCACCTTTCTCTTTATATTGACTTTGTGAAAGTACAGAGATACATACACAATTGGTTCATCGGGCAATACATCAAGATACATTTAACCAACAGTAACCCTTGCTTCCTAATCTGTGGCCTTAATGGGGGGCGAATGCTTCTTAGATAATTACACTACAGCCGTAATCGACATCTGTTTAATGATTGAAAACATTTTAGCACCTTGTACGCATTTATGTTTCTTCCTTCTGTCTCTCCAGAAATCTATTCTTGTTATATTGACTCTACTTGAAATTAGTTGGTTGATAGCTAAAGAGACCAATCTGGGTTGAAAGATTAGTCTTTAAACAGCTGATTATGGGCTGATCAATCCGCCTCAAGAGGGTTTATGTAATCAGAATGCTGGGGGTGGTGGCAGAGAGAACATGCAGATCAGGCTGACAGTGTTACAGACACCACTATGTGGGAGCATGGAGGTTTCCTGTCCTGTCTTGTTCACCATTATTTCAAAGTCTTCAAGTTGCCATGTAGCGGTATATGACAGCTAAATGTGTCTGTTCACGACTGGTATAAACAGGGGATTGACCCTATAATGTGAGCGTCTTTACAGAGTGTATGATGTAACTATTGGCTATTTAAAGAGGACATAGATACGTAGGTAGAGGGCAGCACTACTGACACATTCAGATGAAACTGCTGTAGAAAAATGCTAAGAGTCGCCTCAACAAGGAATTTCCATCCTCTCTATACGTGAATGTGCATTTGAACAATATGTTGATGGATGCTCAGCTGCTCTGGTAAATAATGCATTATTTGAAGGTGATGTATGTATGAGGCATGTCTTTATACTGTGCATAACACAGCGTGGCATGTGTATGTACATACACAGACTATTTCTGTGCGTTCATTTCTGCTGAAAGCTATAATTTGACTATTATGTTGCCTCAGCAACGGTCGATGTAATCTACCTCGATGCAGGATTTGAGAAATAGTGAAAGGAGATTTAGGCAGACAACAGAGAGCGATGATGGTGGAAATGAGATAAGACAGAGAAGAGAGGAACGCAGAAAGATGGTACTATATTGTCTGTACAGTGATTATTTCAATTAAGCTCTACAACACTACAAATACTGCTTCATAGGAGTTACACAGTGTTTTAATAGTATACAAAATAAATGCTCTGCAAAAAGACAGAAGTTTAAATCTGAAAATGAATTAGATATTTGGCTGATTTCACCCTCTAATGAATACCAGTGGGGTTTAATTTATTCTACTGTAGTTACTCCAAAATATGAAGCAAGGAAAAGACATCAATCAAATGAGAACAATAATTACATCTACTCAGTGAGGTTGTAAAAACCTGCAGCGCAACAAATCCCACTGACACTGGATTTTAAGGGTTAGTCAAGTGTTTCTTGAATTGTATTCATTTGTAATGGAGGAGTGGGGAACACTGATTTGAGAGACACTCTGATTATCAAATGTGCAGTTCATGATGCGTTTTGTATGTCCGTCTTCAAGCTTGTGCTTAAATTCATCATTCATTTGAACTCCACAGAATGCAATCTGTAACGTTGCACCAAACACAGCAGTCCATACGGCAAATCAAGCTGTAGTTTCTGTATCACATTACATACTGTGTATGTCTTTTTTTTACTCCTTTTTTTGTTGTTGAGACTGGGATCCACCCCAAACAACCTTGCAAATCCTATTACAGTACCCCGGATTTTTCAGCAGTGGTTGCCATGACAACTGTGAATTTTATTTCTGGCTCCTTTTGAAATGGTGTGAGATCAGAGATCCCAAATGTTATGTAAGACGATGTGCACTGTTCCAGACTGGGGTTTCCTGCTGCAGAGAACTCAAAGTAATTAATTACAGGGGCATGGTAGGCTCTCAGGAAGCTTTAGCATTGTCTCTACATTTACCTTACAGCTCTTATCACATAGTGGTAAGAGGGGGGCTTTAATTGTTATGCAGGAAGGATGATCAGAGATGCTTTTGAAAAACTCTGCTGATTTTTACTCATTTAGTCGAAAACCTGTGCGTATTTTAGATGCCGTCTTGAATCTCAATAGTCCACAGAGGAATATAAATGTGGATTATTGCATCAGTCAGAGAGGAAGTTAAATGGAGAATAAATTGCTTTTAATTGTATTACATGACACTCTCAGTCAAGCATGTAAGTAAGTAGATAATCAGTTGTTGGATTACAGCATTTCATCATTCAACATCCATAACATTCACCTGTTTGTAACTTATGTATCACTTGTATATAGACTCTTATGGCACTACTTCTATTCTATTCTATTCTATTGTATTTACTTGCATTATTTTATCTGTTTTATTGTGTTGCTCTGTTGGAGGAGCTTGGGACCTAAGATTTTCATCGACATAACTACACTGTAGCTATGTACGAATGACAATAAAAGCATTGAATCCTTGAAAAAAGTATAGTATAAATGGATAATCATGTAATTTAAAATACACTTTATTTTCTTCAAATTGGAAAACTCTTCCGGTGTTTTAAGTCAATAAAGACCAGAGAGGGATTTCCTGTGGTAAATGACACAAGTATATTGTGCTAACTTCCATCGTTCATACTCATCATGTCTCACTAATGAATATCTAAAGGACATACCGGTTATCATTCTGTAATTTTTACCGTTAAGTTCTTTTGTATTGACCCTGATATAAATTAAACTCTTCTAAAGGAAAACAATGAAATCAGTTGTGTGAAAATATTCCTATAAATTATTCAAGTCATCATAGCTTAAAGGAGATAAGTAAACTATGACAAATTATACATTATAATTCAAGTTTCTTTTCATTGAGCTTTTAAACCTCCAAGCTGTTTCTTTCTGGATGAGATAAGATTTGACACAGTCTCTTCTCCATACTATATTCAAAGCATCATGGTTATTATTGTCCCAGTTATCTCCTTTATACTAGGTTAATCCACATTTTTTACCTCATTGGACTGGAAAACAACTGAAGTTAAATTCAATACTTTGTAAGAAAAATATGCTTTGATGCGTACTGTAATACAACTTCTCACCAAACCTAGTTTCTCCATTTCAAGAGTATTCACTGGCATCATTGGTCCCTTGGTGTATAGTGTCGGAAACAGCATAAAGTGTAAGGATGATATACATGTACCTAAAGCAACAAGAGTAAGTCTCTCCAACTCGCTTGTATCTTATTTTTTCTTTGTCTTTCTTTCCTCTTCTCTGCTACAGACCAGAAGGTTCCACATTGGTCACCGTCTCGAAAGTTCAATGAAGGCAGACGGCTCCCTCCAGCCAGGAACATGAAGGGCTTATCGGGCAGCCGTTCCCAGCACCAGATCCCTTTACCCTATGGCTTGGACTATGACCCCCACGTCCATGACCTCCACCCTCACCATGGCTCTGACTCCCGCCACTCGTCCTACCTGCTCAGCCCCACAGAGAGCTGCCCCATGGACTTCCACCACCGCTACTCGCCGCGCAGCTCCATCCACTCGGACTGCATGATGATGTCCGGCGTCATGATGCCTCCTGCTGCAGCATCTGACCACATCTCCAGCAGCACCTTCCCCAGAATGCACTACAGCTCTCAGTATTACGACTCAGCCACACGGGACGACTGCGCTGCCATCACAGCCTCAGCCACATCTCCAGCCGTCGCTGCTGCTGCAGCCGCCGCCGCCGCCTCCTCCCATCTCTCCGGCACCAAGAGCAACCGCCTTCCTGCTAACCTAGTCGACCAGTTTGAGAAACAAATGCCGTTACACCGCGATGGCTTCCACACCTTACAGTACCAGCGCACCCACACCACCACAGAGCGCAGCGAGAGTCCTGGCCGCATCAGACACCTTGTTCATTCTGTCCAGAAGCTATTCACCAAGTCCCACTCCCTGGAGGGATCGTCTAAGATGAATGGCACAAAGGGTGATATCATGGGAGGTGGAGGAGGAAGTTATCACCATCATGGCCACCACTCCACCAAACACGGTAGCAAGAGGAGCAAGAGCAAAGAACGAAAGAACCGTTCTGGCGGCTGGTGGAGCTCAGATGACAACCTCGATAGTGACAGCACTTACCGCACACCCAGTGTCATGTCGCGGCACCACGGCGAACCCGTCAGCCACTACTACCCAGAATCCACGCACAGCCACCACTTTGGAGACCTGTCACTCAAGACCTCTAAGAGTAACAATGATGTCAAGTGCATGGCCTGCGAGAGCATGGCCATGGCGCCCGAGGGCAAATTCATGAAGAGGAGCTCCTGGTCGACACTGACAGTCAGCCAGGCCAAGGAGGCGTACAGGAAGTCATCGCTAAATCTCGATAAGCACTCGGACCTCAAGTCATCGCGGACATGTCACTACCTGCAGGTATGGGGTGCTACACTTCATTTTTGTTTCAGGAGGTTCTGATAAAAGGAATGTGTTTTTGCTGGTGTGTTTCCCCATATACCAAACTGGTGATTTGTTTCACAATAAGTAGAGATTTTCTGCAATAGAATGAACAGTTAGCTATGAGTTAAGAGAGAGGATCTGTTGCTGTCTGTAGACATGTCTATTATACTATCTATGGGGATATCACTATGCTTAATAGTTTATACAATAATTGGTTTAATTTATAGCAATTTAGGAAATGAAAAATTCACTTTCAAACTTTCTTCTCAATTCCAGTTAGTATACATATAATCAATTTTCAATGCAACCTTGACATACGTTCAGTAGAGGTGTTGCAAAAGTTAAACTGGCCTAAGACATATTTCAAGGCGGAATTTCATGGGTTCAAGGGCAGACAATACAACGAACATCAACTATCTGAAAATAGAACAAACAATAATTGAGATCGATATCCACAGATCCCTATAGAGAACTGTCTGAGGTAAATGCAATGATTGATGTATTGATCAGAAATCCAGCCAGGGAAGCCTTTTGGATTCCACTTCTGATTCTAATACTCTCCTGGGGGCAATTACAGTGTCCAGTGTGAGCCAATATATTTAACCAGGATTCCCTTTTGTGTAGTCCCCTCAGGGAGCTATTGTCTATTAAGATGTAGAAATCAATTGAGAGAATCAATGTCATGGTGTAAGACTCTGAGAATAAAGGACTACCGGAGATAGACTACAGTGAAGAAAACACACAGGTTTGAGGTCTAAACTAAAATAATATACTGTTAAGGCAGAGTTGATGTAGAAGGTTGCACACTAATATAGGAGTAAATTGTGTTGTTCACAGATTTCCCAAGCCTCTTATTTGCTATCCCACAGGCACTGACTTCTAAAACTAGGCCAAAAGCCAAGTATTTGAGGTTATGGCTCTTTGATTCAATCTCTTTTAACTTTTAATATGCAGCACTTGATTCAGTCGTAAAAACATATTTAGGGGTTAGCTCTGCTTTGGAAAAATGTGTACTCTACTTGAATCAAGATGAGCAGAGCTGAAGTGATTGGCTGATATTCAAGCTTGGCCCAACTCCCCCTGTGAATGGGTTAGGGGTTAGTATGTATGTCTTAATATTACATTGTGTTTATTCTGCTCCAGCCCTTTTTCAAATTGTGTCAGGATTGTTCTTGTCCTCGCACATCACCAATAATGCCTAAAAGTTATTCGTTATACTTGCATATACACCCAACTACAGGAAATTGAAAACTGAGTTACACTGTACCCATACAGATTATTGAAAAAAATAACTAATTGCAATTATATTGACTGATTTTGCTATTGCAATATCATTCAGGATGACTCATTATCATGGAAAGATTTTGATATTTATGAAGATCATGGTTTGATTTTTTTTAAAGGTTTACGAACAGAGATATTTTATTATGTCCATTGAATGTGATTTGTAGGCCAGGACATCAATGCAGCACCACAATCCTTAATTCAAAATAATATTCAAACATATTTGGCCTGGAACAAATGTTCAACCTCCTGCGATTTGAATATTTGGCCAGCCCCAATTGGGATTTTGGATTAGTTTTGCAGCTCTAGTATCCATGCACTGTCGTGATCATTTAGTTTGAATAATTGCAGTGAATGCTGCAGCTTTCATACAAAGAGACATCTCTGTCCATGCTTACAAAAAAGGATTGCAGAAGAGGTTGGATCTTTGCCCAGTGCATGCACTTTGATGCTATGTGAAGTGCACAATCACACACAGACACAAAGTGAAGTTGTTTATGTGCAATGGGGACAGAAAGCCTGTCAATACAGAGGCTCTCTCCTTGGCTTTTGACAAGCTCATGTGTCAGCAGGCTGAGACCCTGCAGCTGCCACTTGGGCACAATCTGCACAGAGTGTGTCCACACTGAGAGCCTTATTCAGAGGAATACGTGAGGAGAGAGCTGTACTAAGGCATGTGGGCAACGCTCTGTTTGCTCATCTGATTTCTATCTGTTAGGTGTCGGGGTCTTTAGGTCTGCGCTCACTTGTGATGAGGAGGAGATGTCTGCGTTGGGCAAGTTGTTGACATCACCTTGTTTCAGCAAGTGTCAGGACTGCAGGCTAGCTGTTATAGCCGACAACTGCTGTGATGACATGAGAGTACTGTAAAGCTTATGTCAAACAGAGTAACCATTGCACATGGTGAAATTATTGTGAAAATCTTACAGATCAATCACAAACCGGAAATGAGTTTTAATGATGTCTTGTGAGCTCTAAATGAGACTCAATGTGGATATTGTGCATCGCAATGTTCCATCCTGATTTTACAAAAAAACTTCATGAATCATTATCTTAAAAAAAACATATTTTTATATGTTTAAGCCTGTTTAATCACTTCAAGTCCAAAGAGCCAATTTAAAAAACAAACCATTCATTTTCTATTAATTTGCATTTGTATATTGTAACCTTTACATTTTTAGGATTTACTTTTGCTAGTTATATAATTCGTTCTATCACCAAATGGAGCAGCTCACCTGTCTGAGAGAAAAAACGTTATTTTAACTGGGTTAAGCTTGGCAAACAAAGTGTAAATAAGTAACTGTTTGGCCTGGTCCCAAGATCTCATAGGATGTTTTCAAGGTGAGAAAGAGTCCAAAACATGCAGTTAAGGCGCTCTGTGCAAGTCTCCTGCATTCCATAAATCACCTAGCTTAGATCAATCATATGTTCTTGCCCTTCCTCGTCTGAAATGTAGCCAGTGCAGTGCTTTAGTGCAATAATGAAATCTCCCAGGCAATGGCAGATAATTAAAAAAGATTATCTGGGGAGGAACCTTGTCTCCTCTTGATGTCTCTATTCAAGAATCTGCTGTATATCCCTAAAGGTTAAGCTGCTGTCCTCCATATAATGTACAGTGGCCATTGCGACAAATGATGTCTTGTGAGGCCCCGTGCGTTCAGAGAGTGTGTTACTGTTTGCCAGAATAGACCAGCAGAGCATTTCCCTATAAATACAGGACACAGGTGACATTTCTAGAACTGAAGTGGGTAATAATCAGTCAAGTGGAGTGTTTAACATCCTGTACTTGCTCATTGCAGTTACAGCAAGCAGGCGACTAAGCTTTTAAAATCTCCTTCAGAATTAAGTAGACTTAATGTAGGGTCACAAATCACACATCTTATCATTCCAACAACTAATCAGCAAACTCTGGGAAGAAATTACGGTACACATTCACTTAGAAAGTAGAAATTGTTCTCTTAGTTTGTAAATGTCATTTTATTCTGTGAGAGACACACAATACTGTCTGCTACAGTACATGGCCGTACCAAATTACCTTCTACAGCAAGGATGTGCTTCATCCCAAGGTTATTTTTGTACAAAGTATCCTCAGTGTAAAGAAGTAACTAATGATGGTGCAAAACAGCTTGCCTGTATAGCTGCCTCAGAGGCACAGCTGAACATGTTACTTCAGGTGAAGCATCAAATGAGCACTAACATTAGGTAATGCTAATGAGATTGGGAGAAGCTTGTTAACTACAGCCCCAGACGATCAATGGTCGTGCAAAAGCAGGTACATTATTATTTTTGCTTTATTGCCGTCTTTAAACCTGATTCATTAAGGTTCCAGACAATTGCTGCATTTTATTCCACTCATGTGGGACAGAATAAATGTATGCATAGCAGATTAGTTTGCGTGATAGTTTTACTGATAGGTTTTTAAAGGAAGACAGGTCAGCTAATTCCTTCTACCTTTTTTTTAAGCACATGACACAAAGATGCTGCCTAATATCACAATATTAGCAAACCTCATGTCCCTACTCTGCTGTTGTAGGATAGCAAAATGTCAATGGGTAAAGCTGCGAAAAGAAGTTCATTTTTTTTGGATATAAAGGAGAGATAGTAGCATATGGTCTAAATGCTTCAGAACCCTTTCCATCTTGACTACAAAAACATTCGGTAAACACATCAGAGTAAAATATACGAGATTAATGATGCTGTAAAGACACAGGTGCTATTATTAGCATTTCTAAATCCCTCTATATTTTCCCATTTGCCACCTCCCATAGAGCGGAAACATGTTCATCACTTTAAGTGCCTTATGCTGTCAAGTCTTCCACCCGTCTGCCCCACTGAAGCGAGCCGTCAAATCAGAGAGAATTTTGGGTGTTAAAAGAAATACCAGAACCGATAGTGAGAATCAGAATACCTTTATTAGTCCCCCAGAGGGGACATTTACATTGTTACAGCAGAAAAGAGCCAAAGACAGCTTAATGTTACCTAAAGCATGCATACAAAAGTCTTAAAGATAACAAATAAAAAAAGGTTACACATTTGACAAAATACACATCCTATACCCGGTGTGATGGAGAAAGCATTTCTCTACCTCTAGGTGAACAAAGGGGGTATCAGCCTCTCTGCTTTGTGTGAGATTAATTCATCCACTGTGGCAGAGAAACAGCAAGAGCAGATGATTGGGTAAAGTGAGTAAGTGGCAGAGCGTTCGGGGCAGCCCTGTGCCTGGGGCTGTTGTTTCAAGAGCTGAGGCTGCCGGTCCACTGGGACGACTGCAGCAGCTGCCCCACACACCAACACTGTGTTATACTCACTGCTCCACTGATCAATACTGTACCCCAGCATGTAGAGGGTGACACATTGCCATTGTAAATCACCATCTTCAGGAACACAAAACCTCATCGTGTCTGGGATCATTGATTTAAATCCTATGAATAATTTGACATATATTAATCACAGTTCAGTCTCATTCAACAGTCAAATTCAAACCAAAGTAGTGTTTTGTTAATCTTACAGATCAATCACAAACCGGAAATGGAAACGATCTCGATTTGAAATGATGTCTCTAAATGAGACTCAATGCAGATATTGTGCATCACAATGTTCCATCCTGATTTTACAAATAACTTCTTGAATCATTATCTTAAAAAAAACATACTTTTATATGTTTAAGCCTGCAATCAATCACTCCAATTTAAAAAACAAAACCATTCATTTTCTATTCTTTTGCAGGTAGTCATATTCTACCTATATTTCTATCACATCAAAATCTGATTAATACAGCCTGGTTTTCATTACATGAACTTATGTGTAGACCACCGCAGTGTACAGTAATTAGCACGCAATCACTTAATCACTATGTAATCCTGAGGCTGTCATTTTAAGAATAGTCACAGTTTACACACATCAATATTCATACTAGATTATGTTATGGCTGTGATTATACAAACATTTGAAAGCTGATGATTTCTGTAGTTTCTGATTAGATCGTGGTACTGCATATCATTTTTTTTAAAGCTGTGCCCCTTTTGCTGTCAGTCAAAGCTAATTTAAAGGGGACCTATCATGCAAAATGCACTTTTTGATGTCTTTTATACAGTACATCAAGATGTGTCCCCGGTGTGTCGGGGAACTCACGCAGCGTCAGAAAATAAAACCCTCTCTTTTCCTCCGTACCCAAATCTCTAAAAACGGGGCTACAACGGAGCTGATCCAGATTTGCGTCCGATATGACGTAATATCGGAAATGTAGGCTGGCTTTACACCCACGGTACTATCAGAAACGTTGCTATCAGAAACAATGCCTGACTGTTTTGGATGTAATATGGTCGGTGTTTACATTAGCATCGCTAACACTCAGAGCTAACCTGTACTGGAGAGCATGTGTGTGAAGAAGCAGGATATAAAAAGGAACTCACCTTGTGGTATAACCGGCAAGAGAGAAAGCCTTTGAGCTCCATACTGTTTCAGAAAGAATCCTTGATAATCCATGATATGGCGTTTCATCACCGCAGTATTTAGTTTAGACAGTAGCTGCCGGGTCCCGCATGAGCTCAGCCCCCTCCTTTTTTTTTTATCAATTTTTTTTTTTTAAAGCTTTATACATAAAATCAGCACTTTTGAAACAGGAAGTGAAATAGAGGGATATGAGGCATGGCTAGAATGGGTGATCTGTTTGGTATTTTGAGCAAAACACTTCATAGACATGTTTTTCATATATTTTTATATATCTGAGACCTATGCTACAGTATTGCCTAAAAATAGCATGATAGGTGACCTTTAAGAGCAATTTATTCTGTATTATCAGAAATGCTGTGGCATTCATGACATGGTGCCGTTTTAAAAGTTACAGCCCAAGCTTCAGGGCAATGATTGGCAGTCTTAGCTGTGCAAGCATAAAAACACACAAACTGCATCAGCGCCAAGAGTGTGAAGGAAATGCTATTAATCTGTTTCTACAAATCCTTGAATTAAGTATGCTCATGTTTTGATTTGAAAGACGAGTGCTATTCTAAAAGGTTCTTTCACCCTTTCCATTCAACTGGTTTGATGATCGTGCAGATGTAAAGTAGTATTTGAGCTCCATCGAAACATGCTGATGAATTCTCTATATTCATTTTCTTCCGAACCACAAACATTGACTTTATTAACATTAATGAATGGAAGGTTAAGTTGTGAATAATATCAAAGTTGTCTAGTTGTTAAAATGATGTGCTGACATACTGCTGACCTGGTCCAAATGGAAACTGACAAACCTAATATTAATAATAATTTCTTGATAGAAGTTGATATGCTATACTTTGACAATCATCAAGATGTTTGGACTAAGCAAATACATCTGAACATCTGAGGGAAACCCATATAAAAACATACTACACACCTACTATATTACTACATACATATACTACATAAGCCTTGCTGCTAAGGTCCTGCTAATGACCCAGAGCACAGCATTTTTAAACCCACAGGCCATGACCAATTCCCCCCCAGGAGGCAGTGTTCCTTGTTATTCCCACCCACTATTTGAAGGCATACAGAAGGGACAAAGCCTTCACCAACACCCACACACTTCCAGCCAACATCATGCTAATAACACTGTAGTTACCCAGTTCTGTGTTTAGTCCAGAAAAAAAAACTGCAGCTGATGCTGTCGGAAGTGTGAAACCCACGACTCTCCGAGGATAAGAAAGACCCAGCTGGCAGAGGTGTTGAGAAAAAGCTAATTAAGAAGCTAGCTTGAATCACTGTCACATTACAATATTGCACATAATAATGAAAGAGGCCCTTAAGAGGCTTCACAGTGTTATTTTGTGATCAATTTATTTGTTAAATTCTGATACACATCGATTTTATTTGTGTAGAGGCAACTTTATTTTTTGTAGAACTTTTGATTATTGAAATCACTTGACTTTTTTCCAAACACAACAACTCCTCATTATAGGTTACACACACACACTTCAGTTTCATGCCAGAATAGATCCTAAAATAAGCACGAGTCTTTTTTAATCAAATCGTGAGATACCAAAAGATTCACACCTCTAGTAGTGGCCCATGTTGACAGCTACTCCTTAAGTCATTTAACTTAGTTTGTCATTCTGTTTTTATAAGAATGATAAGAAGTGCCTTATCATGCAGACAGGAACTTAACGTTGAGATTCTCGTGGGTGGACTAAGGTTAAGCATTTGGTTTAATTTGAGAGCCCAGGCTCCGAGGGGGATCAAATGAAGTGCAGCTTGAAACCAGGGTTGTAAATCAGCTTAATTTATTGTTAGGGAAAAAAAACAGCCAGAGCTTATCTGACTACTTGTCTGATACATTTCTCACACCCATTTGGCTAATTGGGCCCTATTGTACTTGCAAATAATATATCTCTGATGTAGGGTAAACAAGTAAATATTTCATAGGATTATGAATATGTAGTATTCAATAAAAGGTGTTTTATCTCCCACAGGTGCCCCAGGATGAATGGGCTGGATACCCAGGGGATGATGAGATCCCGTGTCGGCGGATGCGCAGCAGTAGTTATGTCAAAGCTATGGGAGAGGTGGAAGATGAAAGTGGGGATTCTGACGCCAGCCCTAAGACCTCCCCACAGAAAGCCATTCGGCCAGATGCTCTCGTCCTCAAATCAGCCATGCAGAGACCCCATCTAGACTCCCAAAGGTAGGCCTGGCTGCATAGCCCAATATGTCCACACTACAGCTGTGTAGATTTCAATGTATTGTAACTCTTTTATTTTTAAACCCATGTTAGAAGGATCCTTTCTCCTTATTTTCTTTGAAAATATATTGTTATCAATGGAAATGGCTCAGATATTGATGGTTGCTTTATGAGTACAATGAACAGCTTTTTATGATGCTATTAATGATTGCATGGAAGGTGATCAGATTGGTTTTCAGTGCGTCTTGAATGAGTTGTACAGTAGGAGTCAGATATTGGAAGGTTGTCTACAGTGACTGACACAGTTAGCTGCAAAAGGGTTCATAGACTGAGGTCAGTAGAAATGGATAAGGTTAAGCTTCACGGTGTTACACATTTATAAATGCACACAAACAATTATGGTCGCAGAAATTACGTGTTGGTGCAGGTGCTGGTTTTGTCAAGCTTTACCAATGCTACAAAAATATCTTCCAAGCCTTTGATCAGCACACTTAATCAAAGTGAGGAATTATAGTTTGTCAGTACCTGGGTTTTCTCTGCCATTTTACTGCTACGGTGCGCTAAAAACAAAGTAGAGAGCATCTGGACAAAGGTAACAAATGTTCTCAAGGGAGGACCCCAAAGCCCCACCCCAACAGTACCCCTAATCCCCCAAAAAATCGGAGGAAAACCCTGCGTACTGCAACTATTTCACACACTTCTACAGCTCTCGCACCACATGGAATAATTCATGCTTTGGCAATATGAATTTGAGAGAGAAATCGAGCATGTACAACTTATATGCACTTCAACTTCTAACTACATGATGTTCCTGAAACAAAACCTCAGTGGTAAAAACATATTCAGTGTTTAGTAGATGTGTTCAAAGCGAGAGCATTTGGGTTTCTAAATCATTTTTAAAAAGTTTGTAAAATGTCTAGACTTAAAGATTTTCTTTATAAACCTACTTCAAATTTTTACCGTCAGCCCCAGCCTACTTGTTTCACTAAATCTGACCCCTCTAACAATGACTCACTATGTCTAGATGCTTTCCATGTAAAGCTGCCGTTTGCTGATGCAGCTCAGCTGAGATTTGAAGAGGTTTTACATTATTTCATGATTCGGAGTGAAGTTGCTTGGCAACAAGGAAGTAGAGCTTTGGTTATCATTTCTTACATCATTTTATGCCAGCCAGCTTAGATCACTGGCTATTTAGAGCTGGGCTGTACTTACTTGTTTTATAACCACTTCACCAAGTTGCTCTTGAGCATTGTTGGCAAAGTATTCGATTGGCAAATGTTTCATGAGATCGGGTAAAGTAGTACTCGGCTGAATGCTGCAGTGCCAAATGGGTTTTGTTTGCGTGACCTTTTTCATCTGCTAGTTTCAATATTTGTCCAACATCTTACAAAAGCAATGTTCCTCATTTGATCATATTGTTGTGTACAAACCTGTAGCAAAACAGTCAAGTTTACACAACGTCAGACTCAAGAGAGCAGGATGAAATGTACCTGGGCTTAGTAGGTGGGGGGAAATCATAGTCACACAGAAGGATATCAATTAAAGTTACTGATTGAAATGGTAAGACACCCTGTATGAGGGTAGGAGAGATGTGTTCGGTTGGTAGTAAAGCAAAGAGTTGGGTATATTTCTGATTCCTTGAAATAGTAGGGTCTATTTGTAGTGGTACATCTTCCTACTCCACTGCAGGTCAGCAAAGATGTTCAGGTGGTGTTTAGTTGCTCTTTGATTATTTCCAGACATGCATTTCCTCTTTGGTGACATGCATCTTTTGAAGATGGAAATCCAGGAAAAGAATAAACTTGTGACCTACAGTAGAGTATGCTATTGTTTCACCTTCACATTCCCACTATGCTTACTGTTGCTCAGTTTGCTTTGACTAACTTTTGGCTTTTTGTTCTCGGTGTTTTTATTCAGGCAGTGTGGCTTTCAGATAAAGCACAATTTGGTGAACCTGGGGAGGCGTCATGCACCTCTCCTCCCTAGTGCCACTCAGTGCTATTTCTGTTAGGATCATCGCAGGGGGCCAAAAGCCCACTTCAGCTTTGGTTCACAAACAAATCAGCCTCCTTGTTTTTTGGCTTCTGACAAACTGGTATTATTGCGGCTCCAAGTCCTAATTTGTTTCTTTTGAGAACCAGAGAAAAGCCATACACATTTCACCTACAGTATAGTGATAGAAGTCTGTTTTTCATAGGACACTTGGAGCTAAACTACAGCTGAAAAGTCACTAAAAATAGTACTAGATATGAGTCATTTGATGGCTGATTCATTTTGGATCAAAAAAGCTCAAACATGAACTACTACCACACAGAAGACTCAGAGTAGATTAGATACATTCTAGCCAATAGATTTGTGAATTATATAATTATCCAGCGATGTTCCATGTCTGGATATTGAACTGTACACTCGTATCCACATCCCTACCCCCTGTCCTTGTTCAGCCAGGGCTACCACTTGCAAACAAGAGAAATGCGACCCCACCCTAGTGTCACGCTGGACCCTGCCTCCTTTCACCCCCCACCCTACCGCTCTCGCAACCAGAGCTACATGCGCGCCGTCAGCACCCTCAGTCAGGCTAGCTGCGTCAGCCAGGTGAGTCTTAAACACATACATCGCACAGAGGCAACACCTGGAGACACTAATGAGAGCTTTTTTTTATGTTGTATTGTATGTAGTAGCTTTGCGTAGAGGACTTACACATCCAGACAGATACAGGTGTCCATATTGGAGGTCCACAGCTGATTAGTAGACAAGCTATGTCTGTCTCAACTGAAGTCTGATGGCATCATTAATGTGCTGTTGTGGACTTGAAATTGATAATTTAACGGATAGTCTACCTCTGGATAAGCTTCAGACACATTATTCTGTTGTTAACGGTTAGTTTCTTTAAGTGTTTCGTGTTAAAGAACCGTGAAATTGTACATAATTGAGAAAAAAAGATATTAGTTTCACATCCAATAGCCTTTATCCTGATTTGGCCCATGAAGATCTGGAAGAGAGCACTTATAAACAATTCATCACTCTACTGCTGCGGTGCCAAAAGCAGCAGTTTGTTTTGATTAACGGAGCTTATTTTTCTACTACTAATGTTAGGAATTGGATACTAGGATTAGAGACACAGTAACTTCCTGTTTAACCACAACGCAGCAACCTTTTCAGCTATTACCTTTTCATTCCCTGCTATAAATTTAAACAGTTGGAACAATTGTGCATGTCTACTTCGGACCTCCATGGTCGCAAAAGAGGTGGTTGCAATGACGATTTGTGACACAGCAAGACAACTTCGATAAGGAGAAGGGGTAACAAGAGGAGGAGAGGTTTTGTCCAAAATAATGGTTGTACAATGAGCTTACTCCTGTTGGTGCTAAACAAAATAATAGTTCTTAAATTCTAGGGACACCTAGCTCCTAAGTATTTATTAAACTGAAAATACATGATTATGTAGACAGAGACAGAAATTGTGTTGCATGTTCTTAAGAAGAATACATGAATTTTATCTTGTGTCAGTTTTAAGAAATGTGGAGATTTGTAAGAGACTTGCTAGAGCTAGTGTTTCTTCTATTTATCATTAAGTAACACAGTATACAGTCAATCTTAGTCATGGGATATGTGGTGAATGCAATGTTTTACAACACAAACTGAAAATGTTTCTGATTGTTTTCTGTTGTCATCTGCCTTTTTTCCATTTGATCTTGACATTTATTCAGTTTAAGGTCGGAATGACAGTGGCATTTCCATACGCTAACACTCCTTCATATTTGCTGTGCAAAGGGGAAGAATCAAAGTGAGAAAGAGAAAGGACGAGGAAAAATTAAGGACTGCTATTCCTGTTTTTGTCTCTCAGGTGAGTGAGACTGAGATCAATGGCCAGTTTGAGTCAGTTTGCGAGTCCGTTTTTAGTGAAGTAGAATCCCAGGCCATGGAAGCCTTGGACCTGCCTGGTTCGTTCCGCACTCGAAGCCACAGTTACCTCCGTGCAATTCAGGCTGGTTATTCCCAAGATGACGACTGCTTGCCTTCAATGACATCCTCCACTGTCACTTCAACTCTCAGATCCACAACAGGTAAAACAATCCCCCCCCTAAATGAGAGAGGGCTTAGACTACACATCCTCATATTCCTATACATGCGCAAACTTGACATACCTACATATGTACAGTGGGGAACCCTTGAGCTTCAGAGATGCCAGATGAATGATCCCAGTTATTTTCTTTGGAAGCTATGGTGTGCTTGTGTTTGTTTTTGCCTCTGCATACTCCCGATTGTTCAGATGGATTTGCTTGTGTGTTACTTTGCACGATTCACGCATCATTAACCAAGCTTCTGGTTAGTCACTTGTGGTTTTGCCAAGCTGTAGACTCAGAAAAAGGGTGGGAGGGTCGCATAAAAACACTGAGCAACACACGCTCACAGTACACAATACTACAGCACAGCCACATTACATGGCATGCCTAAGAGGAACAGATCCTACCCTAAGCATGTTAAACTGTGGTGTTATATATGTGTTGTGCGAAAAGTGTTAATTACTTAGGGAGGGATAAAAACCGAAACAGGCCAGGGGTAGGGGAGCGGTGGGTTGTTGACATATTGGTGTTGAGAGTATACACTGGACAAGCTCTCCGCCTGTCCTCCCCCTGCTCTGTTGCACTTACACATGCTTTGTAACTGACCTGGTCATTGACATACAGTACTCAAATTTAAAAAACAATCTTTTAACCATTTAAAGGTAAGTCAATAACCTCTAGATTAGAACACGTGTGCACACAGACACAAACAAAACAGACATGCTGGTTGCACAAAGGAACCGTATACTGATGGCATATTCGAGTTTGAGGTGTACAACCTTTGATTATTTGCAGTATTGTTGTATGGTGTTGCATGAAACTCAAGCCTCTAAGCAGCAATCTTAGTCTAAATAACTCATAAATTGTAAGTTCGTTACATTGCAAGTTTCCATCTTAGAAAACTTCATTTGAATGGTCATAGTTATGTTTTTGCTTTAACTTCAATATGAAAATGGACCAATACTCAACATGTTCTGAAATGAGCACATGGTGTTTATGGACCTGCATATTTATTGGTCCTAAATGCTGTTTTTAATACAACATTGCAAGGATTCAAGGTTTTGTGCGACACAGTGCGAGCAATATAAAATTAGCCCAACAGGTTCTTTGTGCAAACAGAGTCTTTGCAGAAACTCCCTCACTAAGTGCATTTGGTGTTTACCTGCAAGAGTAAAGCTATGAACCCTATTGAAACATTTTTCTTCAATTACCTGCATTTTTAAATATTATAACCTGGATTTTATTGTTTTTGTACAATTTCCTGTCAAATTAACATTGGAGACATTTGAACTTTTACTCATATTGTGGGTTTGTTTTCTTGTGCAATCTGGACTTTTGTTTTTGGAATCCTTTCATCTTCAATTGGGTTTCCATCAACGATTTCTTCGATGTGACAGAAGTACTGAAGATAAAAGGAGTGTTCTCCAATCCCACTGTCTTATTTGCTGAACTCTATTCATTTAACTCTCTGCTCCAATTCTGTTAGCTCCATGTGGACTAAAACAATCAGTTGACTGTACAATATGTTGTGAAGATGTATTTTGAAGATTGGCATAATGCATCAATTATAATATGTCAGATAAATGTATAGCGACCCAGAGGAAGTGTTCCCTGAATAGTGATTAATTATATACAGTACTGTCACCTCCCAGTAAAAGCTATACAGTCAATTATGTTTCTCCTTTGGTGTACTCTTTGCACTCTTCTGGGGACATAGTGGTAATGAATAAAGTAACATAACAGGCTACATTGGCTAAGACAAACATTGATTCCTGGAATCATGTTTTTAATGTTAGTGCTAGTTTAAAATTCAATTGTAAGTGGCTTATGAACCGAACCCCCGTGTGAGGCTAGTGGGCCCCTAAGTGGGTAAGGGCCCCCATGATGCTCCATAGGGCAGACGAGCAGCAAACCCCTCTCCATTTGACCATCCATCTCTTGAAGGATAACCAGGTGGAATGAACAACTGGAGGCATCAGTGATGAGTGTTGCAGGTATTTTAATGTTGACACGCATACATATATCTATGTATATGTGTGTTTTTGCACTGCCTTCTCATTAAATTATAGAAACATAGAGTTCATA
This sequence comes from Trematomus bernacchii, assembly GCF_902827165.1. Taxonomy (NCBI): domain Eukaryota; kingdom Metazoa; phylum Chordata; class Actinopteri; order Perciformes; family Nototheniidae; genus Trematomus; species Trematomus bernacchii. The sequence continues at coordinate 3,422,993 of NW_022987662.1, read as the reverse complement.
AATATATAGTTGGTAGAAATATCTCATATTATCCAAAGTATCAAACACGGATCTAAACAACTCATAAAACCTCAGACGCTTCCGATTTCCTCTTAAAACATTGATAGCTCTAAATATGTATTAGTGATTGATTTGACGCTGGATTTTGTGAGTTGTTTACCATGTCTCTATTTTAAGTGTGCTTACACCACATTGTAAGTGTAAATGTATGTACCTCCTGAATTTTCAGAACGTTTTTATATGGCAAACATAAAATAGCACTGAATGTAATCGTATTGCCACTGTCTCCAATTACTTGTGAGATCAGCATGTGCCTGCTGTAAATGTGTCAACTTTTTATTTCCATGAAATTCTGACTTCTTTAAAAAAAAAAAAAAAGCCCCATGTGGCAGTCTAAGCTTTAGCATTGAGTCTGTCAGCTCTCTTTGACTGTGGGATTGCAGCCTCTCCCTGGTGCAGCCCTGAAGGGGGGAGTGACCCCTCCCCTCACCGGGTTACTTACTTCACATTTTCTAATCAACCATCTTGGACCTGATATGTTCAATAGGGTTCATATCTGCTTCTTGACCCAGTGGGTTGTGATTCTTCTACTCCCTTTACATCTTTTCTTTTGCACAAAACGGCACAAAAATAAACATTTTGACATGAATTGACAAAAGGGTTCTCAGAAAATGGATTAATGATTTGATAATGATTTCTGTATTTCATGTTTAATTCCAGTCTTTGCTGTGCTGTGCAGTGAAAAGATGGAAAGAAGCCTTGAGATGACTGAGAAGGCAGTGTAAAAACATTGTGAAAAGCCTACAGTATGTGAGTTAAATGACCATCATTTTTGTCTAAGTTAAGGAACTAAAGAACCCATTTGAAAAAGTTGCTGTATATTCTGTACTGGCTCTGGCAGAAAGAAGCCCTATTACGTGGAGCTAACCTGATGTACTGATTACAAGCAACTTAAAAAAACAGAAAATAATTATAATTCTTACAAAGAGTGAGTGTGTTTACATGGACATGAGTATCACTTGTTAATGCTTCCAATGGTTATGATTATATTCCAGGTTTGATTTTCACATGCGCTCATATCCCCATATACACAATATATATTAATATCCCGGTTAAACATTGTGGCAGTCTATTTGTGGATGCAAACCGTCCCACTGGACATTTACCGACAGCTTTACTATGATTTCTCCTCTCACTCGACCAAATATTTGCTACGCATTGAGCTATTCTTGAAAAAGAGCTACAATACTCTTACAACACTGGGTGTTTCTCAATCGCAAGTAAAGCTGCTTCAGAGCCACTATTTCAAGCATACTACGTCATTGAGTGCCGCCGAAGTACTGTTCCAATCTCCAGCATACTTGGAAATCTACCGAGCCCGGCGTACTCCGTTTGGAGAAATATCGAGGCTGCACATGAGTAGACTCCGCGGTCTTAAAATCCCCACAATGCTTTGCGCACGGACCAATTTCCCCAAATCTGTGGCGGAAGATGTAAGGCGGGGCCTCTCATATGACGCACACCTGCACACTTGCTAGCGTGTTCCACTCTTCGTTTTCCGAATGCCAGGAAGTATTCTTGACTCGCTTCTGAAGCAAGATGCTCGGCAGACATGTGCTACCAAGCAAGCGTACTCGCGATTGAGAAACACCCACAGTCTTCCACTTGACCGGAGTTAGCATGTCACCGTCACTATCGCATATAGCAAGGTACAATAGCAGTGGATGAAGAGCTCAGCTGCAAGCCACTTAGAAGGGGCCTTTCTAAGCCTACCAAGGAAAGGTACCTGAGGGGCCCAGCTAGCACCAGGGAGAGGATCCTCCCAAACTGCAGAGGCAGGATGGCTCCCCAAAAGTGAAGCCAAAACAGCCGGCTGGTGGCCAACTACCAGTTTAGGAAGCAATAGATTGGATATGTGATGGATCCTGAATAAGATTAATGTTTGATTGATTGTGTGGCCCTTTCAGGCTGGCACCATTTTTAGTGTTTTAAAAGCTATAACTCTTTTGGAATATTCAAGCTAGCATATTCAGGTTTCACAAAACGAGATTAGGGCTGATGCAGGTTTCTAAAAACAGGATATGGCGTTTACACGGTCAAACACATACATGGGACACTTCAAAAACCTGATCATGAACGTGATACTGTCTCACTGTCCATGCAAACAAACTCATTGATCAAACATGGACAGATAATGTCTTCTTTAATATGACACTACTTAGTTACGTCTTGGACAAAGCAGCATCTAAACAGCACACCAGTCAGTGGTTGGAGCTAATCCAAGACACTTAAATCTTTAGTACCAAACAGAAAATAATTGGGTCCGACCTTGTATGTCTTTGTGATTACCTGCCACTCACATACTGTATGTTTTCCATAGATATATGTCTATGAATCCAAATCAAATCACACTCCAGCTGTTCCTTTCACTTTGAATGTCCTTCTGTTTGCATATTCAAATTTTTCTTACAGAGGGATATGATGTTTTGGATGGGACCTCTTTACTAAATGAAGACATGATAGAGGATGATGACGGTGCTAGCTCCTCTGCCTATGTGGAGCTGGAGAGGCTTGAGAGAGAGACTGCTGCTGCTCGCAGCCATCACAGTACTAGCTCGACTGTTACAGCCATCTCTGTCCCACCGACATCCCCGCCGTCATACAGGATCCCTTCTGTCTCTCCCGTATCCTCCGAGCCGCCGCTCCCTCAGGCCCTACAGGCCTTTAAAGAGTCTGCTAACATGGTTGCTGCCTTCAATTTGCAGTGGAAGGATGAAATATCAGCAATGCGCTATGAACTCGCAGAGCTGCGTAGAGATGTTTGTGGGGAATTGAAGACTTTCAACAGTAACTTCTTCAACTTTACTCAGTGCTACAACATGTGGACTTTGTGCCGGGAGCCGTGCAGTGACAGCACCACCCAAACGGACGACAGAGTGTCTGTAGGAATTCAAGCAGGTTCAAGTTGGTCCATTCGACAGAATAAAGAGGACAAGTCGGTGATGTGCCAACCAGAGCCAGCACCCTTCAGCATTATGGACTTGATGGATCCACCCCGAATTGAGATTATAGAGGGAACCCCTGAGAGCACGCCAGAGGGTTCAGGCAGCCCGGCCAGCCCAATTCCAATTGAGGATTTCCCATGGGAGATCACCAAAAAGCATAAGATCCAAAAGCAGCCAGACACATTTGGCCACACAGGTGGTCACAGAAGCGCCAGTCTAGAACTGTGGAGCAGGAAGTACACCAGTGGGCCCATGTCATATCTGTCTATGTCATTCTAATCATTCCCATTCTAAGCATACTGTAAAATGAGATGAAGAAGCCAAGGTAAAAACATTTACCAAGAAAGACAGGGCAGAGGAGTTGTTGGATGTCCCTTTACTCTATGCAGACACAGTCTGTCATCTCTTGAACATGTTACAATGTTGTTCAAACAATCTTTTAATAAGTGTCTTGGTTAGCCATGGAATAAAAGAGAATGAATATGTTTTACACCAGAATGAAGTGACATAAGAATGTGAGAGAGCATGTGGCTGATGTTTAGATCCTCAAGTGCCAACAAGTGCAGCATCATCTTTCCTCCGCCGTCATAGATACCCAACCTTGAGATAAAAAGATAGTTCAATTAAATATGATTGGAAATATAAGGGTAACTTAATGATAAAGTCAATAATCAGCCATTGTGAGGTGAGGCATAAGTTGGTCTGTTTCTGCAAGTGAATAGTTCATGTTCATTCCAGTTTCTCTTCCTGTAGAAACATTCTCTTAAGCACCTGAGTATACTGAAAAAATACTGTGAATACCTTTATAAACCCTAGTTTTGTAATGAATGCATCAAAGATGAATACACTATTTAAGAATATATTGATATATCATTTAATTTCTAGTTATTCCAATAAAAGCATTCCTTTCCCATGGCCTTCATCCATTTTGTAGCCAGTTCCTTTGGAAATGGGCATTTAGAAAATGACTAACTCACAAAAGATTTCTCTACGGTGAACAAAGCGTAAAGAAGTAACTGTAATAACTTGATAAAAAGTAGATAGTTATGACAACAAACTATAATGAAATCTGTGAAAGCCTATTCCTTTGGAGTACTGTATGGATGACACTGTCTCAATGCTTAGTGGACTTTGTCCCTGGCTAATATTATTTACGATTATAATTTTTGACTGACTTTTAAGTCCAACAGCATGTGGAGAAGAAACAGTAAAGGAGATTTATGATAGAGAAGTATGAATGTATTGGCTTCAATTCATTCTCGCACAAACCACATTCATTTGAACACTGTATACATGTATGTATATAAATGTACCATTTTGTATATAAAGAAACTTATATTCAATACTCGTACTGTTTGCAGTTATAAACATACTCATTCCTGACAGCTCTGAGAGGGGTTATAGTTGTAACTGTGGTTCTAAACCAAACACAGCACTTTTCAAGGTCTGACTTCATTGATGCATCGTGTCCATTATCCAGCTGTTTGTGCACGTCATAAGGGAGTTGGGGGTTCATAGTTCATACCACTGTTTCTGCTGTTGTTTTTCATGCAGTGGTGACTGGATGTTTTTATCTGTTTGGTTAAGTATCTTACCTATCCATTCTTTGTTATTTTAGTCAAAGGTCTAACAAGTACTGAATTTGATAAAACAGTTTAGTAGATTTTGACAATATTCTTTAATATTCAACTTTTTTAAATGCCACATTTCTCTGGTAACGGTGGACTTTTGTCATGCTTGTAGTTCATCACTGCTGAAAAATAACAGAGAAACATTGTTCCCTATAAGAAGACAATCAGAGCCGCTGAGGGCCTCCACCTTTCCGACATGTCCCCAGAGGTGCAGTATAGTACCAGTGAATGTACTAAAACCGCCTCACTAGTGATGGCTTAGCTGGGCTCCTGTCAAACCTTAATGGGTAGGAGCCCTCAATCATCTGCTATATTTGCCCGATTGCTCATTTTGTGTGTCTTCATTAGCCACTGCCATTCCCTTCAACCACTCATCTGGCCCATTGTCCCAACATGGCGTACCAAAGTTACTGTAATACTGAGGCTCGTGGAATGAACAAAACATCTCCAAGCTTGACAGCAGTGATCAGGACGATCAGTGCAGCAAAGGACCGTGGGAAGCCCGTATGTATCAGACCCCTGACTGAAATGTGAACCTTTCAAATGGACTTTTAATAAAGGAAAGGCATCATATCTCACTTTATGAAGAGTGGATCTTCTTCCCCCTTTGCATGATCAAGTACAATACAAGGAGAACAAGTGGCATTTTTAAAAGACGATCTTTATACAAAGGTTGTACTAAAAGGGAACATCTAATTATAGTTTAAGCCACGAAGGAGAAAAAAAAGGGAAGACATTTCCTTTCAACTTATTTCAGTAGCTCCGCCCCCACACACCTGTTACAGATCCTCATTAAACCTGAGCTTAAATGCTATTTAAATGATTAATTTGCCTTGATAATCTAATATGTGTTACAGAGTAAAACTGTATAATAGTAGGTTTTGCTGATAATTTTTTGCAAAAACTCCTTAGCTGGGAATTTGAAGTTTTGGTACAACAACAAATAATAGGTATGGAATAACTTCAAATCTATTGTTGCCATTCTTCACTATTTGCAATACAGAATAATTACTTCTAAAAGCGTACAGCCTATTTACTGTCGTTAATAACCAAAACAAATCCAATTCTGTGATTTGATCACAGACCGGCCAAAGGCTAGGATCGCCCAAATCATATATGATTTCAGTGAAAGGCATATAACTGACAACATTTAGCCTATAACCATTTTAATATACGATACATATTAAGGATATATATTTTTAAAAACATGTTTGGAAAGGCTTGTATTCATATGTTAGCTTTTTGAATGATTAAGAGGGAATTGCAGTGAAATTCCTTTCTTTAAAATCACATTTTCCCATTGTTTGGGGAATGCAAACTAATTTTAAAAGGTGCTGAAGACTGACCAATCATGATGTCTCCAATCTACATCCATTCATTCTATGCAAGTCCTTTGTTCTTTTTGGTTTTAAACTTTTGCAGTTATAGATATTAGGCGTTTATGTGAAGCCTTCATGCAAGCCATCAATGCCAGGAATGGAATTATGTTTTCAGAAAATATTGATGGCTCTCAAGATAATGTAGTTATTTTTGCATGAGCCATGTGCGTCACTACAGGTTATTTAGGTGTTTCCTGGCAGAGAGTGGTTTCATTCACATGTCTCCCATTGTATTGTATACTAAAATCAAAGAGTTTGTTGGTGAGATTCTTGAGATGACTGCTTAGTAGAAGCATCCGTGTGCTTTGTGGCATCATATACAAAAGAAATTATCAATCATGAGTGCATCACACATATTCAATTTATTTAATGACTACAGCAACATTGGAAAAGCTTTGACTAATACAATTGGAAATGCTGTACAAATGCTTACCATTCTTCTAAATGTATATCCAATTGATCTGCAAACATGGTGATGTATTGATCCCAAGGAACTCACCTAAGCTATAAAAGCATTCAATCTAGTGTGTCATCACCATTTCATCATTTAGCCCAAAGAAGTTACCCTTCCCTTAAAAAAGTTGAAATGTAGCAAAAGAGATATTGATCTAAGTATTATAAAATAAAAATATATATATAAATAAATGAAAGTTGTACATTTAACAAAAACTTAAGGGTATTATTTTTAACCATGCAACCATATTTTTGTGTAATGAAATATATAACTATTTGTAAGAAATGCTGAATTGTCTACCTGTTACATGTTACAGTGTGTAGTCAATTACCCCATGAGTTTTTGTTTACATTGTGTTGCCATCAAGATATTTGATGCAACAACTGTGCCACATCCAGCTATTAGGACAAAGGTTTTTGGATGGAATCTGATCTGAACTTGTAACACTGCTTGAATATAAATCCTTTTCTACCCCTATGTTCTCCTCCTGCATTTATTCAAGCTACTCTGTTTTGCATCAACCATGTTTTCAGGGATCTCAGACTGCTTTGTTTAGCGAATCAGACTTTGTCAAAGTCACAAAGCACCTTTTGAAAAACATATTTTAGCTTGCATTTGTTAGCTTATGCTTATTTTGTTAAAAGAATGAAACCAGTATGTGATACTTTTTTTTTCTTTCTTTGCTTATTGTGGTGTTTATTGTGAATTTTCATTTACAACTTTGATTGGCCTTATGTATTTTTCATAAATTGATAAAAAAACAATGGATTAAAAATGCTTACGATGTTCATGGTAATTTAAATTGCAAAATGGGGGTCATAGCTTTACAATGGTGACAAAGATGGAACTCACTCATAGCATAAAAAGTATTGTTTGTGTCTACACACTTTACCACACCACAAATACACAGCATGGGCGAGGCACAGCGTCTTTTACATTGACCCTTTCAATATGCATTGCTTTCCTACTAAGCTATCATTTTTTGGTTTGTTTGTTATATTTTTCCTTTTTTCCCCCATTTCAGGCATCCGTAGCTTAGCTGGGGGGCGTAGAGAGTACGGTAGGTCTGGTAGGGAACCGCTTTATTCTATCTATTTTTTTTATGTGTTGTTAATACAGTTTTTCATACATTTTGTCTGAATCATTTTTACACTAAAATAAGATATATCATAAGTTGAAAATGCTGTCATACTCACTTACTATGTATAATACATTTAAGTGTTTTCATCTGTTTCCACATTGAATCCAGTGGAATTGTGAAGATTATATTCTAGTGCTGGAGTTCAACAGGCCAAAGGAACAACCTTAAATAAGCACTTGACTACAGTCCTACATGTCGGCCTTGTGTTAGCACACTGGCATTTCTTGTAGAATATATTCTGCATTGAGCAGAGAGACACAATAGTAACTGCTACATTTCAGATCTTCTTCTGCACAACTGGAAAATACTTTAACTGAGATGTGCTTGAAGCCTTTTACAAAAACCATGGAACTGATCTATTTATTTATTTAATTTGTTATGATTTGTATTAATATTCTGTTCAGATTCATCGGTGTAGGAAGTGTTTCACCCTCTTGCTTTAACCATTGTATACATTTTCTTTAAGTCTACAGCAAATAATTAAATGAGAACACAGTATTGTGTCCTTGTTTTAGATGTCAGGCATGCAGCAAGGCAGGTTATGACCAACATAACAGCTTTGTTCTACAAACCAGCACAAATCAATAATGCTTTTAGATTCTACCGTCCATAAGGTTTTTTTTAAACTCTAATTTTGGGCAGCCGCAGTTAAGGTTCACTTAAAACCTTTTCAGATCTGTATTCAAGATATTGGCGGTTTAAATTCAGCGTATTCATCTAACATTAGTTTAAAAGGGAAGGATAGAAACAAGAAATACTCACTTTACCATTTTAAAAAGGTTGATGTGTGATGGTTACAGATAGCAGATTCTGAAAAACTGAAGTAATTGAAATGTTTGTTTATAATGAAATGTGTATTATGTAATAACATATATTCAGCTGCCATTGCTTTACTTAAGCAAAACCACTTTAATAGCCCCACTAGCAGCAGAGGCCATGCATGGTGATATCCAATGGTCCGTTTGTCTGTCCAACATTTTGGTTCAAAGCAATATATATTAAATGTATGGAGATTCAAACCCAGAAGGACAAATCCCAGGGACCCCTAGTTTAACTTTAGGGCTTCATTCCAGACAAACATATCTTAGTAAACATAGCTATAGCTCGGGATTGAAAAATAGCAATATGGTTAATGTTTGTTTTGTCAAACATTTGTGATTATAGGGTAAAATAAGGGATTTTTACATCTTCTAGGCGCTGCTAGCCGGTATTTTGGTTTAAGTTACTTATATTTTGAATATCTTTAAATATCTGTAAATTCTGGAGTAGGTAAACTTTTTGTGTATTTATTTGGAGCATTATCTTCTAACTCATTACTGGGGCAAAGGCAATGAAAAGACAGTTTGTTAAAATGATACGAGCCATTGATTTGTATTGGTTTGTTGTGAAATATCATACATAAAAGGTTAATCCACCTTGCATCCATGGGGGCATCACCACTGTATGTATATATGTATGTGGCTTTGAAAACATGCTTGTTTTATTGTAGGGCTCTTGGAAAAAAAAAAAGGGCTTCACAAACCTACTTTTTAAAAATGGTATAAATCCAGCCGAATCAGCTGGAATCACTGGCCAATACACACCCTTAGGTCCTGCTAGTTGTCCAATGTCAAATCATCCATCCATCCATTTATAGATCCATCCACTCATCCAACTTTGATAACCGCCCATGCCATACCTAAGCAAAAACCTAGTCCTGAGCAAATATCTTCAGAAAGGATGTTCCCCTTACTCAATGCTCTCTTTAATGCAAAGCACAGTGTTATTTTAGCTTAACGCAGTCATTTATTTTGCCTGTAGCAATCTTTTAAGCAAACTAAAGAAATGGCAATTAGGTGAGCAGGAAACATTTTCAAAAGAAAAGAACATTTTTGACTATTTCGGTAGAAGATTTAATAAGCACTTAATCCTGAGTCTATCACTGAATAGACATCGCAATATTAGCTTTACAGTAATGGCCTTATGAAAACATCTTGAATAAGCGTGCTACATTTATGCAATTAGGTAAAATAGAAGCAATGCTTTCAACTTGTTTGTCCGTATGCAGTATGCACTCAGTGCTCATTATCCTGACAGCCAGTTGAACTAATTGTTAATTACTGAGATACTAATTATTGTTACTAGATAAAGTTACAGGCAGTTATTTTCTAGGCTTTAGACTCTGGAGTGAAGTACTATAGTTACTCAGTTCCCATGATAAATACAACCCGGAGTCAAACAAAACATAGTGTTATGAAAAGATCTGAGAGACTTCACGTCACTTTGTTACATCTTCAGCCCCCATGCTCATGTATGCAGCTCGTCAGTCATTGCACGTCATTAAGCCACGACCCACCCTGCCCTGAGTAAGAACAGCACCCCACCAGCCTCTTTGCCAGTCTGAATCCACAACTATGGCAAGAACGGCCTCTTGCACAAATGGAGGGAGTCGGACGGGGAGGAGACGCAGTCAGAACTTTTGCAACGATTTTCATGAAATTTAAGGCTTGACCACAAAAGGAGAAAAGTTGTGCGGGGGCCTGGTTGAAAAAGCACGAGAGAGAAGGTCTGTTTCATATTCTCTGCAACAAAACTATTATCAAATGATATTACGTCACACTTTACGTAAAGTCCATGTAAGTACCATTGTTTTTAAAGTGCCTACATTATCAATCTGGAATCTCAGCAGAATGTATTGTGTTTACATGGCTAAGTGTGAACACAATAAGTGGTAATAATTGAATTTTCCAGTATTAAGCCGTTATTCTAATTATATTTAAAGTGCAGCCGTGTACTTTCACTTCATGTAAAGTATGGCTTAAGCTCATGCCATCAAATGCAATGGCATTTAAATGCAGTAACATGGGAGATTCAGTGTGAGATCTGAAAAATGGGAATGTGAAAAGTGGAACTCCACACATGCTGAAAGAAAGCATGCAATGCTTTTCAATATATGATATTGTTGCATCACCAGAGGCAGTCAGGAAATTGATAAAAAGAAAAAAAAGACTGTTAGACTGTCCTGCTTTTCAGTTTAAAACATGTTCCTTGTCTGGGTCTCTCAGCACATGTTGTCTTTCATTTCCCTACTGTCTAAATATAATTTCTGTTATAGATATACAAACAAGCCACATGACAAAGACAAACATTTTACTATTCATGTTCTTGGCATTTTCCTACAGTTGTGAAGTAGGTAATTCAAATTATGATAGTCTGTGTCTCTTCTGCTTAGTCTTTGTTTGTTCATTACTTTTTTTGGCCTTAAAATCCCAAAAAAATGCAATGTTCTGTGGCTCTCTCAGGAGACACACTAATAATAATAATGGGTTCCATTTATAAAGCACTTCATATTTGATTTCAAATCCCGAAGTGCTAGACACTGTACTGAAAATATAATACTTAATACTTGAATATTTGTTATTTCTTTCAACAATATCCATGATTGGAAAATATTAATTATCTTGCCATTTAAAAATGGTAATGGTGAATTGGGAAAATGTTAATTATTAATTGATTCAAACCTTAATTTAAAAAATGTTACTTGTTTTTCATATTTTTGTTTGAATGTCTGCTACATGTCTCATTTGTATAATATGATACGGTGTCACTGTCTGTTTTCAGAATCAGATGATGCATGTTATTTCATGCCTGATAAGTAAGGACTGATCTTTAGACAATAATACATAGTCAACACATTAGTGCAATGCCATTGGCAAAGTTCCTAACAACCTTGGCCAACATTGACTCTTTAAAGGCTCTAGTCTTTATGTTTGCTTAAGAAAATAAAGCTGATTTCCATTTTTCTTCAAATTCAGTTAATTTTGTATCATATTGTGCCACCTACTTAATTAATTGTAATGCAAAAATATGTTTCTTGACAACATTAAGAGCTAAAACAAAAGCAAAAGTACACACAAACAAAGTCTGGACAAATACATATTCCAATGTCCATGACACCTAGGCCTTGGAGAATGTTTGCCAATAAGCATTGCCCACACCATAAAGTTGCGAGTTTCGTCAGTGCCATAAGAATGTCTGCATTTGAGACAGAAACACAGCAAATGCTGGATAATGAGTTTTACCCAGAAATCAGCAAGTTTCCTTTTCCCCTTGAGGTGCTGAATCAGTAGGACTGTAAAGGTAACTAACTGAAATGAAATCATTTTATGCCAATCGGGCTTTCTCTAAGTGCTTTCAGCTCTGCACATTTAACATTTAGGAAAGAAAACATTGATGTGACCCAAAACACTTTGAATGAAGCATGTCTGTGTTTCTCTCTCTCTCCCTGCCTGTTACTGACTGAATTAACAACTGGATAGGTACAAATAAAACATTGTGTAAATATTTTTCAATGAGCTTTAGACCTTTTTGGAGTGAGTTTTGGTAGGTATAGATAGAGGATTTACTGTTGGTGTGCATTATAGTGTTTTATACCTGCATTGCTGTTGCTAACTGGTGTTGTCTGCTCCTCGTAGGGATTCAGTTTCGTCTCCCTTCTTCCTGTAGTGTGGACCGCGCTCAGCCACCTCCAGGTACCACTCCATCTCTTCTGTTTTCTTCCATGCTAGCACGTTACTTTGCCAGTTGCAGTAATATATCCATGGGATTTGTTAGCGGGGCTCCTTCACTCCTGCAAATGAGAGAACAAGAAAGAGTGAGATAAGTTAACCTTCTTTCTTATGAATGGTGAAGAAACACAACTGTTACGTTAACCTGCAAGGCCTATTAACTAATAAGCTTTGTTTCAAGTTTGTATTGTAATACATCACTCTAATTAATTTGCATTCTGCAGGGTAGCTTGTGAATTGTACTCCGGGTGTGACTAAAGTCTTATTTGAGTGTTGATTATATTTCACATCATCAATCCAAATCTGTAAAGTACATTCATTAAATTAATGTAGTGGAGTAAAAGTACACTATTTACCTCTTATAGTAGTGGAGTAGAAGGACACCGAAGCAAACAATTGAAATACTCAAGTAAAGTACAAGTCCCTCAAAATTGAACTTCGGTACAGTACTTGAGTGAATCTACTTAGTTGTGAAAATTAAACTCACCATCTGTAAGCTTGAAAGTAAAAAGCTTGCGGAGGACGGCCGTTTACGTCACTTAACGTCCACTTGATTTTCAGTTAGCTGACGTTAAAAATGGCTACAAAAAAAGTCAAGCTACTGTAGTAATCTTAAAACAAATCCAAACGTCCATGCAAAGTTTAAAACCATGTCAGCAATATTTCTCGTTCCTTTCCAGGTTTACTTGAATCACAATTTTCTCCAATATTGCAAAAAAAGGCTTTAAAGCAGGCTAATTTATGGCTAAAACCTCTTTGTAGCCTAAGCAACACACGTAACGTCGCTAACTCACCTGTGTGCGTAATTTAGCTGTCGGTTTGACATATTTGACGTTGGTCGAACGCTATATAATACGCAACGTAAACAACGTCAACAGGAAGTGTGTATTTAGCTCGCTTTGCAGATGCTAACTAATGGTGCTAACAGAGAATAAGGGGATTAATCTGGTGAAATATCTTCGTTTTGTTTGTATCTATTGTTAGTCATAAATGCATCGTAGATTAATGTGCCGAGATGTCTTTCGAGGAATCCATTCATTTAGTTATATTTATATTTTTTTCTGAAACTACAAAATAAAAAATGCATAATGTATAAATATATATATTTTGAATTGCCTGTGGGAAGATCCCAGATCTCCTTCAAATAACTTGCTTTGTCCAACGCACAGTCGAAAACAAATTGATAGCCTAGGCTACACAAGAGACCATTTTGATCCAATGTAAGACGTTGGGGCTGGTGCTTTAGTTACAATTTAAACAATTCATATATTATCAAAGTAGTCATCAATTAATTTCCTGAAGATCAGTCAGTTGATTAATTAGACTTATTAACGGCCCGTCCACACGGCAGCGTGCGTTGCTTCAACGGAGATGCTTCCCATTCACTTTGAATGGCGTGACGTCAAGCTTTGCCGAACTGCATTGTGGTTCCGTCGCTTTGCCTCCGTTGCTCGCTTCGAAAGTAGAGAAAAGTTCAACTTTTCAAGCGTTGATGGAAGCGCCAGACAATCAAATCATATACCAGTACAAGCGCTAGCCAATCAAACCGCGTGCTTGTGTGTCTGGGGCGGGAGATGAATGTGATTGGTTGTTGGTTGCACGCCAGACACGGCCACCGGCAAGCTTCAACGCAACGGAACCGTGTGGACGATAGTCTGCTGCTCCCCAAACACATGATTTGATAAGCCTTGTGTGATGCATGCTGTCGATTCACTGTGTTCATGAAGTTAGAAACGCTATCAGAAAAATGTGATGGTCAGTGACGAGAGCAAGGAGATGAGTGTATTAATTGTTGGTCAATATGTGTTTCGATGCAGAAGCATGTTCTTCTTCTAAGCTGAAGGGGGCCAATTATGTGTCTAAATGCATGTTATGAAGGCAGAAAATACAAGGGCCCCCACTGTTTACTTGCAATACTACAAAAGCTTTTAAGCAGAGCAGCAACACTATTTCATAACATGACATTCAGGTCCATTTAGTCTTGGCTGAACCTCCAGTGTGTGGGCCTGTTTACTGAACTGCCCAGTGCAGCAGTGCTAAACCAAACAATCACATTCAAACACAGCAGGGCACAACTGACTACACAAAGGAAATGATGCTTCCCTGGACTATATTATCAAACATTTAACTACATCTGTAGTGTTTTAAAAGAAAACCTGCTGTACTGTAGCCCCACACATGTATTTGTTTTTCAGTTGTTGTTTTTCTTTTGTCTTTAGGTGCCCCAACTTAATTCTGAAAATGACTAAGCCTTTACCTTATGGGTCTATCATGTAGATAGCATACAAGACAGGAGTTGTGACTGCATGGTTGTATTATTTAAGGATTTCCTTCCTCTTGTTAATCTGAAACACTTTGTGATTTCTTCAAAGTCAGGACAAAAGATCTCGAACATGTTAAGCAGCAGATACTTTTTATTTCCATATTTTAAGGCTTGGGTTGTTTCCTTCCTGACTTTGAATGAGCTACACCACCTTCAGTACAGTACGTAGCCTGGATTGAGTCACCGAGACATGCAAACCTCATTCGCTGTTATTCTACTAGTGTTAATGTAAACTGCTAATGTTTTTACTCTTTGGGGAAAACACAAAATTAGCAGATAGATTTATTTTTAGATACAATAACTATTAGTCACTATTATTACTGCTTTATTAATGTTCAAGCATGATTGTAGCTATATAAGGGGTAATTTCACTTGAATTACTTGGTAGACATCTTTTGTATATGACAGTTTATAGGAGGACACCTGGTGCCCAGTCAATGTTATTGCAAGGCATTTTGACTTTCTTTTTTTAGATTGAGCAGGGCAATTTTCTCAGAAGCTCATTGTGGTGTGATATGACAGCCCAGTAGGAGTCAGCTAATGAAATGTCTTCTCTAAACAATGTTACCCGTAGCAAATAATTGTGTAATTTTGCCCAGCACATTAACGCGTTTGCAAATGTCAATCCATTTAGGTTCATTCAAGTAAATGAACTGCTGGGGAAGTGTGTAGCGCTGATGATGGGCTAATTTAGAGTTTAATCATTTCCCTACTGAGGGAGTACAGTCACATTCATTACTTCTGCAAAGGACTGTGTGGCTGTTGAATTATTTGTCTGTTTGTTTGTCACTGACGTAGTGCACATCATCCTCATTAGTTCTAAACTAAATATTATCTTATGTACAGGCATGCTTTCAATTGGAAAAACGTAAAAATTGTGGAAAATAGGTTTCGTAGTTATGGTAGGTAAAATCTACAGTGTTTAATATCTAAACAACAATTGTAATTCATCACTTTCATTTGAACTGCAAAGGGGATAAACTCAACCATAACAAATATTGGAATAAAAAAAACTGACTATATCTAAATAACAGATAAATTAAGAGTTCATCTTCAAATCAATTCATTTGGACTCACACACACCATCTTAAGGGTTGTCCTACAAATGATGATAATGACAACAGTTAAAATATTGTACTGAATTGAATATGTTGTATTGGCAAATTAGAAGAACATAAGAAAAACAGACACTGGATAAATGCTGAGGTTTATTATTATTATGGGTCAAATTTATAATTCCTATCTTATTCTAAGGTATCTGTACCCTATATTCTTTGAAAGTAATTCAAATGGGTAAAAATAGGACGTATTGAGTTGCATACTGAATGAGTCACAACGCTCTTTTTATTTTGGTATAACACCCACAGTGTCTTGCAGAACAGCAGCTCCTTTAAGTTGGAAGGAAGTCAAGTCTGTGACTAGATTTAGCTTAACCGAGTTCCCACTGTTTTTTTATTTCTCCTTGCACTTAATTACCTGTAATCCAAAGCGGTTTATATGTGAATGTGTTTGGGTGTGTGGGGCTCTGTCTGCACCTGTCACTATGCAGCATGTCAGAGTAGGCAGAGCAACAACAACCTTGCTGCATCAGGTATATTGTATGATGAATATTACCATTGAATAGCAATAAATGAGGAAATGAATAGATGACATCACAAGGTAATGACTAAGTGAATTGAAGATAATCACTGTAGGGTTGAATAATGCTCAGGAGCTTTAATACGACTGTCTTTATAATTCTCATACATGTAAAGAAGGGTTTATTTGTGATTAAATCCGATTCAAGGTTACCATTCTAAACAACCTTGTGAATGGGATTTATTATCAATGTAGACTGGATTCATTGTTTATTTGGCCAAGTGTTGAAGATAGTGGCCGGCCATAGAAATGTCTTCCTTCTTTAGATATATTCGAAATAAGTCAGACATCACTACGGCCATTTGCAGCTCACATCAAAACAATATAGCTTTTTACTGAACTGTTCTCTTAAGTGAGTGTTTTATCATAGCTTTGTAAAACATATCCAGCAAGTGAAGATGGTACGTTTCCAGCTCTGCTGTGAGGTCCATCTGGATGGATTACCATCACATTCTCATTTGCACTTACAAGAGCAAATCTTTCCCATAATCCTTCATTGCACTTCTCTAATAAACACAGACATATTACAAAGCTGCTGTTGCTTTCCACCTTACCGACATTTCCCCTGCTTTAAGTGCTAAACTGCTACTCTCCCATAATGCCCTGACACTCTTCTATCACAGGCTGTGTGATACAGGTGAACAGCAGCACTTGGCCTTTGTCAGCTTCCTGCCACATTTTATTTTATCCTCTACCCTTGTCTTGCCTTGTCCTCGTCCTCTCATCCTGCTTGTGCTATGCAGTGGTATCATATCCTCCCAGTTACAAGAAGACTCCACCTCCTGTGCCCCCGCGCACCACCACCAAGCCTCTTATCTCTGTGACAGCCCAGAGCAGTACAGAGTCCACCCAAGATGCCTACCAGGAGGGCAGGCATCCACAGGGCGGTCTGTGGACCACGGACAGCCTCGGACGTCCCATCTACAGCACCATGGGCTCCGTGGACAGCCTGGACAGCACCAAGGCAGTCACCATGGCCATGGAGTCAGCAGCAGGCAAGAGGCATGCATCTTTGGGCAGCCACACTTCCGTCCAGACATGCGATAAAGCAGTGCTGGTGTCCAAGGCTGAGGAGTACCTCAAAACCCCACGCTCATCTATCGGGATACAGGTAAGAACAGATCTGACAATGGCCATCATTTCACTGATATGTGAATATCTCTCTGCTAATAACACCAATCTCATCTGTCTTCTTCTATCTAGCCCTGGCTGAAAGGATAATTCCCCTTTCTTCAGTTTAATATTCAGTAGATAATAATATGCATGAGAGCTGTCCTTTAAAATCCAGTCAAACTATCTCTCAGAGTTCTCAGTAAAATCACTTTTAAATCATTCAAATACACTTTATGATAGCCAAAGAACACACTCAATAACATTGCAGGTCTTGCACCATTGTCCAATGTCATGGTAAGAAGACTAGGTTTCTTTATGGAAGATTTGATCTATATTCAAATATCCCAGGAGACTATGAAATCTTGAACTGGCAAAAAACTACAGTGCACATTTGCAAATTGGTGAATCTTGTCATTTTGAGAGGGTTATACAAATTCCCAAATGTACCAATTTGTGTGAAGCACTATACAAGGTTGTAAAGGCTTCCTGACCTTTACAAGTGTCTGTATTACGTGAAATGGACTTATACGGAGAGAGCAGTGATTAAGAATAAAAGGATGATCTCTCTAAAAAATATTTTATTACAGATGGAGACTTGGATCTTCTCTAATAATACAAAAAGCTAGCATACATAAAGTAAATGATAGCCATGTGTGCTTTGTGGTGTCTGTTTATTTCAGTTAATAATAATAATAATAATAATAATAATAATAATAATAATAATAATAATGATGGTTGGATTGTTTTCCATCATCTGTATTTACCAGGTGGAAACTGCGACAGACTCCGAGACTGAAAGTAAAGGCCTTCCTCAGTTCCATTCGATAGGGATCCAGGTGGAGGATCACAAACGGTATGCATCTCAGAGTAAAGAAACACAATGT
Source organism: Trematomus bernacchii (assembly GCF_902827165.1). Lineage (NCBI taxonomy): Eukaryota > Metazoa > Chordata > Actinopteri > Perciformes > Nototheniidae > Trematomus > Trematomus bernacchii. Next base: position 3,404,878 of record NW_022987662.1, on the reverse strand, counting down.
CTATAGTCTAAGCGTAATGAAGTTGCATTGTCGCTTTAACTTTCTTAGGCAAGGGAGGTTCAAGCGCTCCAACAGTGTGACCACTGCAGTACAAGCTGACATGGAGTTGGAGGGCTTTCCCTCCATGGAGGACAAGGGCCTGCAGTTCGGTGGAGGCTTCGGTCGCCACTCTGAGCCCAGCACGCCCACGCAGTACGGGGCTATCCGCACGGTGCGCACACAGGGCCTGTTCAGCTACAGGGAGGACTACCGGCCCTCCAGCGGGCACTCCAGCCCGCAGCCTGAACCCTGGCTGGTCCAACCCAGTCTGGAGAGCACCGAGACGGGCCGGGTGTCCCCCCTCCGCAGGGACGGCAGCTGGTTCATGCAGCTCCTTCACAATGAAACCAAGCGGCTGGAGGGATGGTGCAAAGAGATGGAGAGGGAAGCAGAGGAGCATGACCTGACGGAGGAGAGTGAGTGTCCCGACTCTATTCTTGGTAAAGCAGGGGCTGCTTTTCTGTTGTCTGAGGTCAATGCTTTCATTATATTTGCAAAAAAGAGCATGTTGACAATGTATCGTGATAGGCGTGTTTTGAACAGATTGGATCCTTGTGAATGACTGAAAGACATGTTTGCCTTTGCCAAGCTGTTAGTATTAAACCAGAATCTCTTTTTTTCTCTGTCTCTCTCTTACTATTTCTGCAAGTCCTAGGAAAAATCCGGAGTGCGGTGGGAAGTGCTCAGCTACTAATGTCTCAAAAGTTTCAGCAGTTTTACTGGCTATGTCAGCAGAATCTGGTGAGTATATGTTTGTGATCAAGAACACTGTATCCACCTACATGCTCTTAATGTGTCACACAGAAAACGTTCCTCTTTCTCAAAGCTGTGAGAAGGTGCTCAGCCTGAAGATGCATTTGTTCGCCTTCCAAAAATAGACCAAAGAGATCAATAGTGAAGCAGTCCTTCTGCTGCTATTGACCCCACAGTAAACTAAAGGGGAATTCCAATAGGAAGCAGCACCTGTGTCGAGGCCATCCATTAGGCACGGAGGCAGCCGTTTGAATGCGACTCCACAATTTGAATAATGGACTGCCATACTGTCTCACTGTTTAGTCCTCATGTCACGTCGACTGGAAACTCATACCTTTTCTAATATTAACTATCCACAGAGTGGGCATATATCAGAGACTGATAGTATCGTGAGGGGGAATGTTTCTGCAGATACAGTAGAGAGAGTCTGTGAGAGAGACAGGCAGGCACTTAATCACACCTTACAAAAGCATAGCACATTTCTTTGTGAATGAAATGCAGACCCTAGTTGAGGTAGGTAAAAATCTGCTCTCTGTTGGGGGTTTTTTGTGCAGACAAGTGTGTGCCTTTGGTGTGTTGTTCTCTTTGGATGGTTTTGGGCCGCAATCTCTCCCCATAGATAGTGGCATGATGAATTAAGTCCAACATCGGTAGTGACAAGCCTTAGATTGCCCTGAGCTTTCAGACGTGTCTGAATAACTCTGTTTTTCTTCTGGATAGAGGGGGGACTGCATGATGTGTCGATAAAACGCTCCAAACGTGCTTTGAAGTTTGACTTGACAGACCCTTTCTTGGTCTGGGATCACATAGATTCTGTTTGCCGTCTGTGGTAATGAGTCAGTCTGTGGCTGCCTGATGAGATGAGTGTGAGTTGTGGTCTACAGCCCACTGGGTACAGTAGGTATCAAGCACACCAACGCACCACAGAAATGCAGCAAGAATGTTGTCATTTCAATTGTACATAATATAGATTAATCTGCAAACTACAGTAGAATGTAATAACAGTATTAATGTTTTTTTCTAATTCTACAACAGTTACAATTCTTCACCTGTGCTCAGTTCTTTTTGCTAAATTGTTGTTGGTGAAAAAACATGTTCACTTCCCCCTTTGCTCTCAGCATTAAACCATAGAAATGACATTTTAAGAGTAAATAAAAATCACTGTTGCTTCAGAACTCAATGGACCATATCTGCTGTTATAAAAAAAGGCAGTTAAGGGAGTCAGTCCAGGTTACAAACAAATGTTGGTGTTGTGCTGCCACACAGTGGTGGGGATGGTGAATGTCTTAAAGTAAGTTGTACTTTTGAATATAGACTTGGTAGATTTAGTAAAATATTTATTTCAAGCTTTCATACAGGTGGTACAGTATAATGCTGGTTCATGAAATGTAGTAACAGTTTAAGGTTCTATATTTTCGATTGCACTCCTGCACATAACAAAGACAGGATATCATTTCATTTGAGTTAAAAAAATTAAATAAAACTCACAACATTTCGTACTACTGTTTCTTCAGGACCCCAGTGCCATGCCCAGACCCACCTCTCAGGACCTGGCTGGGTTCTGGGACCTCCTGCAGCTCTCCATCGATGACGTCACTGCCAAGTTTGATGAGCTGCAGCTGATCAAGAGCAACGGCTGGCAGCTGGTGGAGAGCCCAGAGAAGCAGGTACTGTACAACTGGGATTCAAACTCATGATAATTAGTCCTAATGGGCTGCAGATGAACTCACTCAGCTTTTGAGAAAACTACAGTGACAACAATTGCCTTCTTTTTTTTAGGTTTGTGACCAGCGGGGGGTTAATCATTCTCATCATATCACTGCAGGGACAATGTTAGGAGGCAACATCAGTTCAGCCTAAAACAGCTAGTAGCATCATCGCAAATATTTTATATTAAAAAATCTGTTTTATCCCCACATCAATATTATTGTAACGGAACACCATGTTTTTAGTCTGCGGTATGTTAGATAACTTAGTGAACAGTGGCACTCAATGGCGCATGTTTCCCATAGTACACTTTGTACTATCACTGAACACACATCACACTTTTCCTTTAACTGTGAAATGACAGTCACACAGCAGTGGCTTTTGTGCCATCTTACTTGTTTTGCTATTAATCAAATCACAGGTTAAGCCTTGAGGTAGGCAAAGCATTAAACATGTTTAGAATGCATGTCCTTTTGCAAAATAAAAAACATTTGGATGATCAAACCACCCAGTTAAACCACCAGAGATAGACTTGCTCCTCCAGGGCACTCGGATGATTATCTCCATGCTACAGTTGTGCGGGAGTTATTTACCTCCAGCAGTTGTTGGCACATTGCAAGCCCCATGAAGCTGAGCCCAAACAGAGACACAGATGCTCTGTATCGGGCTTCTCTCCTTCACAGTCTTACACCAGGCAGTTAGAAAAGCTTGCATTACATTCAAAAAGTTTTGGTTTATTAGTTTGTTCAAATTGGAAAATGTTGCAAAGGGTGATGTTCTGGCTGCATAACAATTTAACGTTTCTGTAGTTTCTTTTGTCTGAGAACACAGTTTCATGAGCTGCATCCCAAGCTCTTAAAATTGCATCCATGTTTCCCTCACTTGCGTCTTTTCTTTGAGTCCCTCGCACCAGGGATTCAAGGAGAGACACATGCGAATAGAGAAGAATAGAGAACATGTGTTTTAAGAGCAATAGGATGTCTTTTCCGTCACATACATGTCTCACATGGTCTCTAGGACAAATGGCGTTCATAGTGGCCTTGGTCTGTCCCAAACAAACACATGTACCCAAGATAATTAAAGTATATAAAAGCTTATAGCAGTATGTATTCAAATATGTGCACTCCATCGTGAACACAACTCCTAATAGCATTTCATTTATCTGCAGTGATTCAACATTTACCATTTTCTGCAGTATTTCCTTAATACAGTAAGCCTCTCTTCTCTGCCAGTGTCTCATTGCTTTTATCCTTGTGTTCTTCTGCAGAGCTATTATTTTTCCCTGATGAGAAAATTAAAAAAGGACCAAACTATATAAAGTAGTCCTCACTAGAATGAACACAAATATGTGTTGTAAAGGAAGTGTTTTATGCAGACAAATCACTTCACAGTTATCTATGATGACTGATAAGATTGAGAAGTGCTTTTAAATAAAACTTTTCAACATATTTTGAATGAATATTGTTGAGCTGCAGATCACTGATTGAGTCTTTGGTTTGCATTTCCACCCTGTGAAATATTTGCCGTTGGATAGCATGCTATAATAATAAGCCACAGTTGTTTGCCTTGTTTAATCCTGTCATTCTGTGCCCTAAGGAGCTGAAATGGCCGCCACCTCTTCTAAAGCGGCAACCATCAAAGGGCCGAGGTGGCATCATGCGGGAACGCTCTCTGGACCTTCAGGACCGCCAGCGACAGGAAGCGCGCAGACGCCTCATGGCCGCCAAACGAGCAGCTTCTTTCAGACAGAACTCAGCCACAGAGAGGGCAGACAGCATCGAGATCTACATCCCAGAGGCCCAGACACGGCTTTGAGGTCCACAGATTCACCTTTAGCCCCTGTTGTCCACTTCCACCCAACACCAGCTCGTGGAGTCACATCCAGCCTGCTGTCACCATCCGTCACTGTTCGTCCACTCTCTCTTCACCCGTCGCCATTCTCTTGGTTGTCACTACTGAAGCTACACTAGGCAAGAGTTCAGTTGTAAATGTATAATTTTGTATCAGCTTAAGTCACAATGTGGCACTGCCATAGGAAAAGAACGCCCCATCTTGCTTGAAAAAGTATTAATACAACATTTAAAACAAATCTCAATACTAGGAGAACTGGACAAACCACTATAAAGACATGTTGCCCCTTGAACCTTTAGTATTTTTCAGTAAAAACGGATCCCATATCAGATTGGTCAACATGAGCCACTACCAGTTGAAGTTGCCTAGTGTAGCTTTAAACCTACACGGTTCTGCACCATTAGAATGAGCTACTATACCCCCAAAATATACATTTCACCTGGTATTTATTTTCCACCTCATATATTCAAGTTGTTGGTTAATGTTGTCATTGCCAATATTGTTAAAACCCCAGTCCTCTCCATAGTTGCCATTGCCCCACTGTGAGAAAGGGGTAAGGCTACATCTTCCACATTCAAAGTGAGACACAAAGTGCAACTTTTCTAAAGTTTCTCACCAGCAACAGTGGTCTGGAGAGTGATGTTTCCAGCAGTGATGCATCTTAGCAAGGCAAAAAAGACTTATAAAATGTAGATTATTGCCAAACTCCTGAAAAGAGAGCAAATAAGTATATTTATTATGAGGTTCAAACTCCACACAGCCTCTGCTTTGGAGTTGGCTAAAACCTGGCAGCTTGTTGGATACATTTCTAGCTGTAAAAAGTGGTTAAAAAGTCAAAATAGAAAAGTGTTAAAATATTCAACAGCCTCTCGGAGGTGCTGCACAACAATAACATCCATCGTTAGGCAGGCAGGCTGCAGCTGCCGACCACTGTTGCTGAATGAGATTTCAAAATAGGGCAAAAAGAAATCCTAGACCATCATTTTAGAGTTTCCATTCATAAAACCATTCCCTCTTAGGACTTTACACGTTAAAAGCTGCTGGATACATTTCCATTGCAGAACAAATATGAATTATTAACAAAAGACAGTTTATGCGCAGCTTGGAGAAGGTGACTGTATCAAACAATGCATTTTGCACCTTATAATATTCATGTTTGTATTTCCAAGGGAAATGTAGTTTATGAAGCTCATGTGATATTGTTGCAGTTGAATTGCAAGGACAGATATGGAAACTTTACTACAGAATTTCATACTACTCTATAGATCATATATACTGCACCTTGTGTTTCTTTTCTTTCCGATGCCGTTCAGGCCTCTCGTAATTACAATATTGTGATTCTAACACTTTTAACTATACTTACAGTATCTATCATATGAACAACATCACAATCTACAGTATACATTTAGTACTTATAGTTGGAACAGTTGTGGGTTGATTTGACAGTGCGTTTGTCTACTCTTTCTCACCTAACAGAAACCACATCTCATATTTCACTGCATCTAACCTTTGTTCCAAGTGGGGCTTTTCAAAGACACTTTTCTGATCTGCTCATGTAGTTTAGGAAAGACCGGTGCAAATGACACTTTAATAATATTCAGTTACTATAGTAAATGGTGCTGCTTTTTACTCTAAAATGGTTGTCCTTTTCCCAGTCCTATGTGCACGCACACACACACACTCAAGGACTTTTTAAACAGAGATTTATTAATATGGTGCCCGTCGTCTCTGATGACTTTTGGTGGATTGTGACTTTAGAAAAAGATCATCTTTGCAATGCTCTTGCCCTCAGTGATGTGAAGGAGGAGAAGGTTTTATGGTTTCACTTCCTTTCTAAACATGCAAAGAGGTTGGTGTTATTTATTTACCAGATGCTAGAGACTACAAGCTTTGACATTCCACCTTAAAATAAAATATGCCCACCCTGAGCCAAGGGCATTCTGCTAAAGCTGGCTGAACAGACTGCATTGTACCTGTCCATATTTTATACCACAGCAACAATGTCCAACAATTTGCAGCTCATGCACATTCATCCTCATTTGCAGAGCTAACCCCAGCTAATTAAAACAAATGTCGATACAGGGCCACTAGAACTATGCTGCAGTGTTTAATGTTTCCCATTTTATTGTAATTAGAATAGCACTGAGTCGTGGAGGGCAGTCTGTCCGCTGTAGATGCTTGTGTAGTGTCAGGATTATGATGGGGTTTATTTTTACTTTGAGATTCAGATTGTACTTCTTGCTTTGTGACGCGTGTACACCCTAAAACTGAAACCCGAACCTTACCAGACGGCCTTAACCTCATGAATGTAGAGCCCAAAAAAAATGCAAAAAAATCCCTTCCTTTGAGACGAGCAGCTGCTGAAAATCCAATTCTATTTAAACGGGAGAGAGTTTACTCCAAAATCTTATAATAAATACATTTAAGTTGTTCTAATTCATTTCGGCTGTAAGCTTAAACATGCCGTGTCACCAATCTTCAGCTCATCTCCCTGATTCTCACAGGAAGTACAGATGTTTTCGCCATTACTAAGGCAAAGGCGTTCATACATAAACAAAAACAGATTTTTAGTTTTACAGCATGTCAATAAAATAGAATCTGATCGATTCATACAAGTTCCAATACAAATAAAATACAAGAAATTGATTAAAAGAAATGCAAACTAGAATTCATGAAATAGTTACACATGTATGTAGACTGTAAAATGAATGCTTATTTTCTGTGGAGTTTATATTTATATGCACCATTGAATATATTTAGACTGGATCTCTTGTTCCAGCTGTAAATCACCTTCACTAAACCAAATTCTCGCCGAGTGAACTAGTTTATTTAGCTTACTGTGTATATACTGAGCCCCGATGTAGACTAAATAACTATTTATTGAATATTATTATACTTTGCTTAAAAATCTAATATATTATACAATTACAGATTATTATAACAGGTTATTCTCAATGGATTGTACTTAACTTAAAAACAAATATATTTTTCCATGAAGGGGCTTTGCCTCAAACAAAACTCCATTATATTGTATTTCAGAGAAGAAGATAGTGGCTGATTCCGTTTAATAACCCTCTGTAGTCAGGAAGCTAAATTATTTAAGTCATTTCATTTTAATAAGCCTTGTTCTAAATCATATTCAGTCTGAAGAACAGGCAGTTCATCTTCTACAAATTGTAGTGCTAAATGTTTTTTATTCAGTCTTTTTAAAATGTATGGAAATAAGGGCATAACAATGGTGCATCTTCTTTTCCTCAATTATTCCCTAGCAGATCACATTCTGTATGTTTCCAATATATTTATATAATTGACAGACTTACCTTCTTTTTGCTTGCTTGGTTGACTGGTCACTTTTAGGGGAACAATCTTCTCACCATACCTTGAACAAAAAAAAGAGGTTTATTACTTTAAAGTGGACACTTAATGTGAAAACCTGAAAAGGAGTAACTAACATATTTTTGTATAGAAGTAAATCTAATCCAGCAGCACATGGTTGATTTAAGGCATATTTTAGTAAACACTATATATACTGTAGTAGTGCAACAAGTGTATTCCCTGTGGTGAATGTCACCAGAAGTATTAGAGTTAACAGATTATTCCCAGTTTAATTCATGTTTTGTAGGACAATAAAAACCTCACGCTATCTTCCACTTCCCTTGTAAGTCTATTAATATCAGCATAATAACTCATGAAGGAGAATTTAGTTTAAAATATTAAACACCTCGTTTATTTCACTGGTCCCGCCCCCATAGGGACAGACAGTAGCTTCTCTGATATTTGCTGACGGGCTACTTCAACAATCTGACTGCTCTTCCACCTGACCGAACGTCATGCAAATCAAGTCTACTTCCCACAGACTGCAAACTGTGATCCCATCACGTCAGTGCTTCATGATCTGGCACTCATCAAACAGAGCTTTTTGTAGTTTCTTATGTTGTGTTGCCAGGTTGTTTGAATTGATTTCACTTTTCAACCAGTAAGCATGAGTCAAATCTGTGAAGTGTTTGTCATACTGTATGATGTTGGTTTAGCACATACAAAGGGGAACAGTAGAGTGACAATGATTGACAGGATGCAGACTCGTGTAAAAAATGATGTCACTTTGGTTTTTGCACCAATCATCTATCAGTAACAGACACAAAGATGTCCTCTAACGTCACAGGGACACCAGCTGCTGCGAGGGATGAACACAACTAGAGTATGTGTGACGTGAAATACACATTTTGCGGTATCAAGCAGGGTATTCTATGATCATAGTTGTATATTTTGGGATTACTCGTCATGAGCATTGCATCTCTGATGAAGCACTTAATATATTTTGCTTTTTCAGGTCCGTGTCATATTTGTACCCACCGTGCTATGAGGGGCTTAGGAGTTTGGCAATTATGTACATGACAAATCCTCAGGTGCCTTACAGTTTGATCCTCATAGGCCTCTGTGAGGGAGTGTTTTAGGGTTGAGGAATGTGAAAGGATTTCAAACACCTCTCAGAGTGCAGGTTTGTTCGTGACACCATTACAAAGGGCTGGAAACTGTGCTGGGTCAGGCTGCAGGAAAACTGATTTACATTGATATTTGACTAATCCAAACATCCTACTGTAATAAACTACAGCACAATACAGTGTAGAGGAAATCAAAGGAGGATTTGCTAACTTTTCAGTCACAGATGTTCTGCTTCATTAAAAACAAGTGAATTGTAGAAAATCTGGAGCAGAAATGGTGATTTTAACATCTCAGAGTGCACGTCACATCTAGTTTAGCAATGTATCTCCTTGAAATGTCCTCATTTTCCACCTAGCTGTGATATTGCAATCTCTCGATGTTTGGCCTTTTTTGGCATCTACAGAAACTAAGGACTGACAAACTTGACCAGCCAAAAAGTGCAATAGTGTTTTCATACGAAGACAGGCGGGCTCACCTACAGCTATTTACCTCACGGTTATTAAGTGTGTTAGCGAACATGGTAAAGTAGGAGTAGTTGTAATCTCCACAGGAACACTTTGTCATGCCTGTGTACTATGCAGCGGTACTTCTGTGGGGCGGCAGAGCTCATGCAGATCACCTTTTATTTACAGAGCACTGAAAGCACGCTGTCCATCATGCTTTACACTACAGGAGCAAAAACTGTCATTGTCACCCAGGGCTCAATCTTACCATGGTCACCTATTTATTTGTATGCTTATTCAAAGAGAATGAAGCATCTAGTTTAAAGAAAGAGTCAGCTAACTCTCAGTAATACTCCCAGTAGTTTCACTGCAAGGTCATTCTTCCTTGTTCACATCTGTTTATGCTTTGTACAGCACGGTACGCAGCATCATATTTAACATCTTAATAGTTGTCCTGATGATAAACCTCAGAGAAGTCTGTATAGGTGCTGAATCAACTAACTTCTCTCCTTGTGATTTACTTTCTTTTTGTTTATTCTGACAATCAGCACACACCAAAAGCATCAAATACACACACACACACACACTACAACAGCAGTGTCATATTATATCCTCAAGATAGACCCCTTTTCCTTGTTTGCTTCTTGATACAGACTCCGTTCAATTTTCACTGGAAGCTTTTCTCCTTGTTTCTGATACAGTTGCACTGCAAAGATGTCTTTTTTAATGCTTGCTCTCTCTTCTCATAAATCATGTAACTTGTGATGATCTTAGATCAGTGTTTTGTCTGTTGTCTCAATCCAAACAGCAGTCAAGAGAGTAACTATGGAACATTATTTGATGTCACGCTTGCGTTAATACTGGGCTGTATGAGAGTGTTTCTACTCCTCAAGCAATAAGCCTAATTTACATATTTAGTTTGGCTTTTCATCCAATCTTTAGACTCTTTGTAAAGCTAAACCTGAGGGCTGTTAGGTACTGCTGGTGGTTATCGCTGCTAAAAGAAACTGTTTGACATTTTGGGAAATATGCCTATTTGTTGTCTTGGCGAGAATCAGGGAAGTCGATCGATCCCCATATTGTTACGTTAAAAATGAAGTTACAAGCAGCAGCTGATTAGCAAAGCTTGGCATAAAGACTGGAAACGGGGCGATGGCTGGGCTACGTCCAGAAGTAACAAAATAGCACCTCTAAAGCTCACTAATTTTCTCATTTGATCATGTTTGTTTATTTCTTACAATACTAAGGAGTAATATATTTATTCTGTGGTTTTGCAAGGGTTTTCCCACATAATGAAATAAAGTAAAAAAAACGAACTTGTTGTTGTTACACACAGACTTTTGTATGGGACTATCAAACACGATTCAACATGTTAATTCGGGAGTTTAAGGGATGCTGGTAGGCACATTTTGTTACCAAACTGTTTCCCCTATTTTCAGTCTTTTCGGGAAGCTAAGCTAAACTAAGCTAAAAAGAGGCTAAGCTAAGCCAAACCAAGCTAAGGTAGGCTAAGCTAAGCTAAGCTAACCATCCCCTGGATGTAACTTTCAAGTAAGCAAGTAAGAAATATGCACAAGACTAAAAGTAATAAATAATTGAATAAAAAGTGATAGATTTTCACATGGTTATGGAATAAAGAACAACACAATATAAATTAGGTGAGGTTACCAGCTAGTCAGTAAAACGTTCGAACAAGAGATTTATTTTTAGAGAAACCTACTTCCCAAAATGTCAAATTATTCCTTTGAAAGACGAATATTTTCTTATGTCAATTAACTGAGAATTTTTAATGGCGTTGTAACATTTTCTCATACATGATGTCTGTAAGTTATTAAGCTTGATTTTACTATTCATTTGTATTGTATACTTGCGACCTCAGTCCGCATATACTGAGTTACCAACATTTGCTTATTTTTAGGAACTGTGTTCTACTGTATGAATGGGAGGAGAAATTAGTCGATATCTGTGCCGTTCTTTATGTTTCAAAGGTTTATGAGGAGAGAGAGAAGTCACAACTTAGTTTGCCTTTGGTGGAGAAATGTATTGTGTCGTGGCTGTGGGTAGAAATAACAAGAAGGCCTATTATGGGTTTTGCAATGTGACATGAGAACATTTAAAAAAAAAGGTTTGTGGTAAGCTTAAAACTATTTTGAATTGTTAGATATATCAATAATGAGGATAAATATAATGCCAAATATTCAGTATTTGTACAGAAATATACATATATAAATATATAATATATGCCTAATTTACATGGAACTATTTTCCGCTCTTGACCATGGTTTTGTTGTTTACCGTTCCTTTGTCAACATTATTTTATAAAGATCTACAGATAGCATGCAGGATAGTGAAAATGAATGTATTATTTAGTGTTTCATTGCTGTTCAGTATTACAGCACTCTACAGATCAGTTTGTGTTTGTAACATTAATTTAAGCTGAATATTTCATTTCTAGATTTGTTTACCTATAAATTGTAAAACTTTTTTTTTTTTTCTAAATGCAAGGTTTCAAAATGGTTTCAACTATTTATATCATTTTATCATTTTCCTGCTTTATCAATGTGGCTCAGTATATTTTGCCTCTTCTAAGTACTGCTATCAACCATCTGTTGTAAATAATTATGCAATTAAACTTTTTGAAGAAAACGGCATGGTTGTGATTGAGCGCCTTCATTTTTGTCCTGTAAGTACCAGGGGTGTGGAGAGGCTTGCAGCTGTCAACAAGCCATGTGGGATTTTAACTCAAAGCAAAGTGATTTATGGGGAATAAACAAAACTCCAATAAAGTGTCATTTATCCTAACTCTCTTTATAACAATAAACAGAAAAGCACTTGATGATGTGCAATCAAAGTGAAGTATCTCATAACAATATTGGTCCCCCAGTTACAACTGTGATTAATTAAGTGACTAATTAATAAATGAAAGAGCCGTAATGAAGTAAAAACATGAACTGCTGCAAATGAAGGATCTCTGACACAGCAGACATTCAGAGGCACATTTTAGTCAGCCAAAGTAGACATTTTCAAATTACTAGGAACAACTATTTGATATGTGAAGTAGGATAAATAAGTAGTACAATAAAATACACACCCAGTCTCACGGAATTTTGTGTAATAGTCACGAAATTAAATGTAATCTATTTTTTTCGTGTCACACAGAACGATTTTAAAAGCAATGTATTTCTATTGGTAGTATATTTCGTGCCTGCACCACGTATTTTTGTCCGGTCGGGTGTTGGAAGACCAGAAACTGTGTGGTTCATAAACAACATTTTCTTACTCAATATCTTACCCTAAGCCTAACCATTTTATTTTTAAATTGTATAATGTCGGAGTTTCTTTGCCGTCCGCGAGGAAAAGAAATGGGGCTCAGAGCCTCAGAATACTGAAATCTGTATATTTAAAAATAAATAAATGTCCTTCTAATTAGTTATTATTTGGTGCAGGCACGAAACATATATTACCAATAGAAATACATTGCTTCTAAAATTGTTCTGTCAGAATACTGAAATCTGTATTTTTTTAATCTCTTTTTCCTTCAAATTTGTTATTATTTACATTGCTTTTAAAATCGTTCTGTGTGACACGAAAAAAATGCGAAAATCTTGTTGGTGAACACGAATCAATAGATTAATTTCGTGACTATAACACGAAATGCCGTGAGACTGTGTTACAGGCATGTCAAAAGCACTAGCGTTTTACAGTAAGGGTAAGTAGTTTGACTGATTAATTAAAATATTAATGTCAAAGTGGAGGTTGTGTGGATTAAAATTTCTGAAATGTCCAAAAGGTATAATTGAGTTGATTTTAAGGAGGTGGTGAGTTTTGTTCCAGTAGACAGGCCGTGCACTCAAATAAAAATACAATTTGCCTGAGTGCCATTGGGACCAGGTGTTTCTAGTTGTGATAATGAATAAGTCCTGCCCAAAACGTTCCTTAATCATGGCAAATATATTGCCGTGTGCCCCAGGAAAAGCACAGGTGTTGCTCATAACATTAACGATGTACATATGCTGTTAGTTTTGTTTAAATTTCAGGAAACTGGTGTTGCTTAAGTGAAACGTTAGCCGTTACTAATGCTAACCAATATTAGCATAACAAGAAGCAGACCAGAGGAAATTAATGTCACAAAGAGATGTAGCTTAAGCTATTTTAAATGCTAACCAATATTAGCATAACAAGAAGCAGACCAGAGGAAATTAATGTCACAAAGAGATGTAGCTTAAGCTATTTTAAATCAGACTTTTTCACAAAAGACTCCTAGAAACATCCCAGTATAAAAGACACATGTGTTAATGCTAAGATCTAAACATATGTCTGAATTCCATTTAGCTGCTTTATTTCAGTTTTTGGTAATGTGCTCAATGTCACATTGTGCTAGCCATGGTGGAGTATTAATCAGTAACACCTGTGCTTTTCCTACAAGTAAAAAAGGCCAAAAGTCACAAATTCTGACTTGTTCTTACCTTTTTCGAGTTCCACACAGCTGGTTGCAATTTGCTTGGTTAATTCGACTTCAGTTGGTGCTGGCAACTTCATCCTCCAACTCAAGCTAATAAGTGTTAAGTGTACTGAATAAAGTCATAGAGCCCAGTTTGTGCACAGCCTTGAGTAGAGGACTAATCAGCACAAGTGGAAACACCTGGGGATGGGCTTCAGGTGTGTGGGAGCTTATGCTGTTTGGGGGTTTCCCTTTCCTGTAGTGTGTTATAGGTTTTTGTGCATGTAAATGGTCTGCAAAGGCTAAAATCCCAAAGTTCTCTCAAGCCTCAAAACTCCTTTGTTTACTTCCGTTACATAATGACATCAGTTTGTAACACTCTCTTCTATTGGCTAGCGCTCCAATACATTGTACATGATAGGCCAAGGGGCGGGACGTCTCTAAGCCATTGACCAATCACAACAGAGTCAGCTAGCTAACCAATCAGAGCAGAGGGTGAAAAGAGGTGCGACAGCACAGGCAGTATGAGAAAAATAAAGCACTTTTTGAACATTAAAGCACGTAAACATGGCACAGTCAGCACAATATAGAAAACAACATTATAATTGTAAGCTTACAACAGAACACTCTGCACACATTTTAATTAAAGAAGTGGTCTTTATTACAGCAAAGAAGCCAAACATTACAGACAAGAATAATTATGAATGGTGAATATCAATTACTCAGAATGGCCTCTCATTGGGACACCTGCTTCACTCTTCAGGGCCGTTACTTCAGATTTATTAAGGAAGAATTACAGGCATCTTAACAGGATTTGCTCCTTAGTTTTTCCCTTAAGTGTGTAGTCAAGAAGGTTGGTTTACATTTGTTTACTTCTATTGACATACTTGTATTTATTTTTCTGTCTCTGCATGCTGTAGAGAGGGCCATCCGTTTTGTAATCTCACTGTATTTACGTTGTGTTTTGGCCTCTCTCTCCTCTTTGGGTCAGACCAGAAATCTGCAGGGAAAAAAACCCTCAAAAAATTGATGTTCCACTAGCAGAATAAAGTTCTGTATTCAGTGGACGCTATAATGCTTTCTAAATAATATCTGTCAAAATTTGAAGTAGAGTCCTACAGGTGTACAATCTCTGACTTTGTATGTACAACAGAACCAATGTTCTGATCCATCACCTCTACTGTTCATCCGACAATAGAGCCTTTTAGAGTCCTCATGATAGCCTATTTACAATAACATCCGCAACAGTAGACCTGGGCTACTCTTGCTCCAACCAAGTGGGACCTCTGACGTTTTATGTACAATAAAGTTGTTTTTTTTCAGTTTGTGCACAACAGAAACACAACTGGTACTCAGTAAAGACTGTAAAGACTCAATAATTCATGAAGCATTCTGATGAATAAAACACTGAATCATGATCCAAAAGGTATTCAAAACATTGAGAATGCATTCAACGGAGCCTGGTTGCAATCTAAGATGTTGTTCAAATGCTAATTTCAACAAGGAAATTCAAATGATTAGGCACAATAAATGTTTTTGTTCCACAGTCCTGCATGTTTCACTCACTGAGCCTGTTTGCATCACTGAGCCGTGTGCATTCAGGGATACTGGTGAGCAGGATATGAGGATGAAGATAAACAGCTCATCCCCGCTAAGACGCTAAGAGGGATACAAGCTATTATCCAAAATACTCTGTGCATATCAATGCACTGATGTTCTACTGACCACAAACAGAGCAATGGGCTTTTACACAAATAAACCACAGTAACATCACAGAGTTTCATTTCGTGAAAACAAGACAATACTGAATTCCACCTAAATACTGAAAAACTACGTCTATTGCTTTAATATACAGCTTTGATCAGGGGTTCTTAAACGTTTCTTCATGGACTCAAATTGAGCAGATTTAG
Organism: Trematomus bernacchii; assembly: GCF_902827165.1. Taxonomy (NCBI): domain Eukaryota; kingdom Metazoa; phylum Chordata; class Actinopteri; order Perciformes; family Nototheniidae; genus Trematomus; species Trematomus bernacchii. The sequence goes on along the minus strand of NW_022987662.1, from coordinate 3,389,291 downwards.
TATTTTTTACCTCAGGAATCAGGACCCATTATGGGCTCATTTAAATCCTACTCATACGTTAACCCTCCGAAGGAAACCCACTCATTTTGCGTCCCGAGCCACAGTTCAAGAAGCGCTGGTGGTAGAGTAAACATAGGATGAAGAATGATTGTTCTTACAAGCAATGCAAGTAAACAATAAATACAAACAATGTGCTTTATCCATATAGACATATTTACACAAAGTCTTTGGCTTTATGAATAAACATCAGCTACAAAAGAATAATAAAAAGTGTTGGCCGCCAGTGCACGAAACAAATGGAGCCTGGGGTCAGTTCACTTCCAATTCCATTCAAACCAGAAATGGAAACTGTAATTCAACGCTTCATGAAAGAGCGTTTATTCTCTGTGTCTAAGCCGCTTTTCTCCTTTCGTTTTTGAAATTAAATGTCCCATTTGTGACTTTGCTGAATTGAAAGTGCATTGGGCCCAGCCCTGAAACAAACATGAGTACGCTAATGTTATATGGTTGAAAAAAATCGTACAATTTAGGGTACAAAAAAGACTTCAAATCTACTATCCAGTAGATCAACAATGATGCAACAACTCAGTTCTGCAGTGACTGCAGAAAAACATAAACAATGATACATTTCACACTTTTTTTTTACGTATACACTTTAGCAAAAATCCTACATGTCACATTTTCAAGTTGCCACTTCATGATATTGTAAAAAGAAATTAAAAGCCTAATACTCCGCAGGTAAACTTTTCCGATTGTGTTTCATTGTCAGTCTTGTTCCTAAGATGCTACTTCATTTAATTAGCACACTTTCATTGACTTTAGGGTCTATGTTTTCTGACAATCTACTGTTCGTAAGCAATGGAAAATGGGTTTTAAGTGGCTTTTAAGTACTTTAATACGTAATAATGTTCTGTCTCAGTCAAATAAAATGAAGATGCTGCTGATTTATGGAGTAGAAAACAGAAGAGTGTGGCCAGGCTGTACCTTTACATTTCTTTTTCTTATAAAAGAGTACCGGCTGCAGATTAAACATCACCATGATGAGACGCACTGTTACTCTGAAATGAGCATGAGAGCAGGAATGAGGGGCCGCTGAAAACGTGCTGTTTTTTAAAAGCTGTGGTAGCAGCTTACAGGAGGCGAGGGAGACATCTGCAGTGCACATGGAGCTCTGCAGCTGAACAGCATGAGGCATCAAGTCCATGAGAGTGGGGCTGTGGTGAGAGGTTAAACATTTAAATGGGGCCCGAAACATACAGGGGCCCGCTGGCACTCAAAAAGCTGTACAATAAGCATGAAGAAGTAAAAGGAGTAACACCCCCGCCCCCCCCCCGCTCTGTTGCACTCCCAGCATCTCCTTCTGGTAAAAGTCTTCCCTTTGTTGGATACTTAACAAGAGGAATGGGTCTCGCTTGTTCCATCTGTAGGGACGGTGCTACAGAACGGCCCCCACAGAGGGGGGGGGGGGGGGGGGGGGGGGTGGGGTCGGGACCAAGCAAAAGCAAAGGATCAAACACACGGGAAGCGAAGAGATGCTCTTCTTCACCTCCTCCTCTTCGCTCCTCTGTTTAGGAGGACTCGATGAACTCCAGTGACAGGTCGTAGCAGAAGCGGTACTGCTCCTGTAGACAGACACAGAAACTGGACTTAATATCACATGTTCATATAAAGGGCCAATCTCTGACAAAGTCTAATGCTTTAGATTTTAATAAAACCAGACCAAACTTTTCTCTTTGGCAGGCTTAGACTTTTTTTTGCAAATGAAGGTTCCTAACTTGGTGAAATGATGTGGGAATATTTAACCCTTGTGTTGTGTTCGAAAGCTGTTACCGTTCATGGTGTTCGCGGGTACATTTTGACCCATGATTTATCTCAGTCCAAAAAATAATGACTACCATCCAATATTGTTTTAAATACATCATAACTAACTTATTATGCATTCATAACCGTACAATCCTGTTGTAATGTTATTGTATGGCCCCAAAAAACCTTACACCACATATTTAAGTAAAACATGTGATTCAATTCACTCATTATATTTGCTATAGTGAAGACAGTGGATCATTACGTTATCTGACTATAATAGACTAATATTAGAATACAATCTCCCCAAAAAAAGTTTTAAATTATTGTTACAGTGGATGAAGGGGGTGTGTCTAAAGTCAAAGAGGAATCTTGATTGGGCCAAATTTGACCTCGAGTCACCCACAGCAATTCTGCTGGGTCTCCCCAGACCCGAACACCAAATTATACACTTTTTTTTTTTTAAGAGACCTTCAGACTTGGCTAAAATGGTCAAAATCAGTTTTGTAGTGTTTATATAGCTGTTGTTGAGGATATCATGAAGCCTTGTTCAGAAAAAAAAAACTAGAGCGTAGTTATTATATCATTTTAACTTGAAACGGGTCACGGGAGACCCGAACACAACATAAGGGTTAAGTGGCAGCCATGATAAAAGCTTGTCATTTGCTTAAAGCTAAGGAAAGGTACTACTGTTATAAATAAAGGTGCTTTTTATAGAAATCTCTCTTGTAATGTGGTCGTATTTTTCATTAAGTCATTATGAATTCTCCTTCTCATCTTTCCTTGAACTCATGACGTCTTTGATCAGGGAAAGAGTGGGGAGGAAAAGACATGAGATATTTTTGACTTTCTGACCGCAGCCTGTGCGTCCTTCTCTCTGACTCACCGGAGTATCCACCATGTTGGGTTTGCTGTTCCTCAAGGTCTTCACGGCGTGGAACACATCCACCACACTCTGTCTCTTAGCCATCTCACACACAATGCTGCTGGCACAGAAAACTCCACTACGCCCACCTCCATTTCTGTAAATACACACACAAATATACATTATGCGTCACAAAATGCACAGTTTATTATTTCATGTAGGTTTGCTTCATTTTGGCAAACGGAACAAAACCAATCTTCCTTCTGTCAGTAAATATGGTGTTTCATCAGACAGTTTCATGAGTCATTGATATTTTCTATTTAATAATCACCAAATGATGCTGATAACTGACAAAAACTAGTTCTTATTAGCCAACTACTAGATGTAGTAATCCTTTTAGGCAACCTATTTCTGATCATACATATCTAGACTTTGACAAAATTACTTTTACTGGATAAACATCATGCTCTATTATTCCTTACAGGGCTGCTGATTGCTTTTCACAAACACCCTTTTGCTTTACAAATGCAGTGTTAAGTGTATGAGAGTGTGTTTTTGGTGAGAACTCACAGGCAGTGCACGATGGTCCTCCCCTCCCCCTCCTCCCCCTCACGCTGCCACTGGTCCACCTGCAGGATCAGTTTGAGGAAGGAGCGTTTGGAGGCGGGCACTTCTCTGTGTCCCGCCCACCCCAGGTACTGGAACTGACGCACCATCAGGTAGCCTTCCTGGGGCTGAGGGATCACACAACACACACATATTTAGACAAGTGTATTCTGTTATCCAGGACACTGTAGATATGAAGTAACACTGCTTCTGTTTGTTCGTACGCAAACAGTGTTTTTTGAAGGACTAGACTTTAAAGGAATGACATAAACGTATGGAAACACAGAATAAATGTACTGACCCTGGTGAGGTTGCAGACTCTGAACAGTCTACTGATAACGTCACAGTCCATGGAGCAGGACATACACTCCACCTGGACCGGGCCGTAGCGCAGCATGCCCTCCTCTGGCCAGTACTGAGGACAACCCTGAGCACAGACAGTCACAGCGTTAACGACATGAATAATAAGGCAGTTCTAATTGTGTGTAACAGACAGAGAAACAGCAATAAATGTGCAAAATTCAATATCAAAACCATGTTATTTCGGCCTTGGTGAGCAACAGACACTTTTCTTACGAATGTGGAAAGTACTGTGTTCAGTCTTTGGTGTGATGTTGATGTTGAGGCTAGACTAATTCTAAGCCAATATAAGCCTTTAATACAAATTCACGGGATAACCCTCTTGAGAATTATAAGGGTTTATTTTTGTTATTAGATACAGCCGAGTGCATAAATCATTCTAGTGTGGTATGATAGATATTTTACTTAGGATTGGCAAGCTTTTAAACATAAAAACACAATTCACTGTAGATAATGTAGACGGTATCTTGGTTAGTATTCGGGAGAAGTGTGTTAAAAGAATGGATTTATAAATCCAGGATGTCTCGGTAACGAAGATAAACAGCAACATACTTTTGACAATATACACTTTTTGAGATATGTTACTGAGGCAAATGAAGAGTGAATTACCTGAGCCAGGTCAATCTCATTCAGCATCACCAAACTGGTACATCCATAGTCGTAAACCAGACGCCAAAAGTCTTTGACAGAGTTCGGCAAAGGATGCTGGGTAACGATGAACGCAGCAGGCTGTCTGTAGCTCTGCAGGGAACAAACAACAGAAACACTTTTAAACCCAGCTGTATGAAGCGCCCTACATCCTTCACATCTCTTGTTTTATCACATCTTTCTGTCTCTCTCATACACACAGACATCAAAACACAAACACAGTGGGACGATTTGTGGGGCAGCAAGCAACACAGGTGATGTTTGGTCACATGATCATGCAGTGGGCCAATCAGACACGAGGGTGAGGAGCATGCATTAAATATACAAATACACTTCACGCATGGTACATCCACATATACTGTATATCTAATACAGGGCTGGGCGATATATAGAAATTCAAGTATCATGATATTTTTCATCAATTTCCTCACTGTTGCGACAATATTGTAGGATTAACTATTCGTGTTTTTACAAAGTATCACATCTTTGATAATGAATCATTGGTAATGTCCAATAACTACATGGGTGAAGGCAAAGAAAAAAAAACACTATTTCAGCCTCTTTTTCAAAAGGAAAAGATAACATTTATTCATATTAGAATACTATGACATCCGAAAAATAAGATGTCAAATCACAATATCTTAAATGTCAATGTACTGCCCAGCCCCAATCTAAAAGGGTCAGTTTACTTCATGTTCAGTAAAAGTTCATATCAAGAATATGAACTGAACTGAAGGTAAACTAAGCCCAACTGATTGTTAATGAATGTGCAGCCACATGTGTGACATGGTGTGAATGACGACTTGTAATCATGAGCAGGATCTAATGTGAGGGTAGAGGGGCGTGGGGGGGGTCAGGTTTAGGATTTACAGCGGGTGTAAATGGCTTTGCTAAACATGAACCTGGTGGCAGAACGACACTGAAGCCATGAAACAAATCCAGTATTGGAAATTTGAAGTGAAATCCCATTACCTGGAACTCCTCTGTGAGCTTGGTTAGAGAGAGGCCAAAGGTAAGTGACTAAACTTTCAATATAAACTTTAGTTTTACAGAAATTACAGTATTTTTGTCCTCCAACAGCTTTGTTGGAGAGAAGCCAAGTTTGTCTCCACATCATGCATTTTGTGTTTCAAACATTATTATAAACTCACATACTGATTCCCACCCCTTGCTATATTTCCTGCATAATCTAACAGACCTGCTAACATTTAATTCTAATGAGACCAGATATTGCCATCTTACCTAAAATGTCAACCTACTTAATGACTTTGTTATTCAAGTCATGGTACAACATGTTGACAACGTCCTGCAACAGGAGGCGGTTAAAGATTGGCTGGTGGACAGAGAAGCTAGCGGTCTTTTCAGAACCTGGATTTGTCTCTAGCCTTCTGCTGCTATTACCACAAACACAGCATCACACACCAACAGGGAGGGGAGTGTGTGTGTGTGTGTGTGTGTGTGTGTGTGTGTGTGTGTGTGTGTGTGTGTGTGTGTGTGTGTGTGTGTGTGTGTGTGTGTGTGTGTGTGTGTGTGTGTGTGTGTGTGTGAGCGTGTGTGATCTGTATAACCATGTGCATTAATATTAAAATGTTCCTCTTTATTACAATGTGTGTATAGGCTCTTACAAGTTACATTTTCAACAGTTTCATGATTGCAGTTTGGGACATCAAGCATTTTTACTTTTCCACATTCTAAACATTTAAATGGTGTTAAAAGCATCACACCTTAATGTCCCAAACTACTCCATCCTGATGTGTTGAAAATAACACAACCTGACTGTATGTGCATGTGAATTCCTTATACACACTTACATCCATCAGAGCAGCGTTGATGTAGTTGCTGCTTTCTCCGTCTATTGTGATGAGGAAGGGGAGGCATCTGTCAGGAGGAAGACCGTCCATGAAGCGGTTCTTTTCTTGGTTTCTAGGCAACAGTGCGATGCTGCAGTCTTCAGGCTGAGGCTGAGGAGTCACCGAGTTTAACGTCTGGACAAAAGAGATAAATATATAATGTGTAAGTCAGGGCATATCAGAGTATTATGTGCTGTCAATTCTTCCTGTGCAAAGTTAGTATTTTACACAATGGTTCCATTAAGATAGAAATACCAAAATGACAGAAATGTCAAACTAAACAGTAAAGGCAAAGACCATGTATGAGTTATATTCTTAAATATACATAGATATACTTTAAATAATTAAAAACGATCTCTGCAAACGTTTTCTGAGGAAATGTGTTCAACACGTTATGTCTCATTGATACACACATTGCATTTAGCTGAGGATCACTTAATATAAACAGAACATTTGTATACAATACATTGAAGTTTGAAGTTCAACCAAAAGGCTTTTTATACAAACAATTGGGGTTCACAGATAACATTACATTTTGAACATTTAAGAACAAAGTTGATTAGGAAGCCTATCATTTCATCAAGATGTAGCTTAATATATTCTGCTTAGACGCTGCATGATCAAGGGAAAATAACTGCTAGATCCTTTGTGGAAGCTTTTATGGTTTGCTAAATACTGAGCATGTGAGTGAACAGCAAAGAAGTGGATTATACTGCATTAAGACACTTCTACTGACATTTTGCCCCTGTTTTTGTTGGGAAAGAAACTACAGTGTCACTTTATTAGTTTATAAGGATAAAGATTGTATTTGGGTTTACCTGGAACTCATCCTTCAGATGTGACGAGTTGGTCTGCGAGTCGATGCGGATCAGCTCGTAGAAAGCAGCTTTGAACTCACAGACCGGTATGGCTGTTTCTCCACACAGACAAGCCTCCAGAATGGCATCATGGATGAATATGTACTGCTCCTGGAGACATAGAATTCAAGACATGCATGTTAATATATACTGTACATACTGTAAGCATCACTAATAGATTATAAACATTGGAAAACAATAAAAACACACACAAGGTGTCGCATGGAGAACACAAGCAGCTGTGATGGCACATGAAAGTGAGCATGCTGACAGTGAGTGAGTGAGGGAGATGGAGCCGTGAATGAGATGAGACGAAGAAGGTTGAATTTTGGTGAGTTCATCCACACATGGAATTGTGTTTTTGGTTCTTTCAAGCGGGTGACTGCAGCTTCAATTCAGTGATCAGACGGATTGAATTGAAGGCTGCTTTAGTGAAAGGATGACGTTCTTACAATGGATGACCGAATCTGCTACAAACCTATATTTCATACATTTTAAAAAGGTGCCCTCAAGATATAAGAAATTATCTTAATGATTTAATAAAGTATATGTAGATTGTGATCCCTACGCAGGGTTAGGATTTGAATCTTTTGATAGCTATGCCATTATTTATATTCATACTGTCTAGCACAATGTAATTCTTCATTACACCAGAGGATGGTGCCAGAGTACCATATCTTCAAATCCTTTATATTGAGTTTACCTTAGTCCAGGTGACGATAATATTCCTACCATATTCATTACATGGAATAGAATACATGTTATGTTTATTCAACGAGACTACATGTTTAATTACATGTCACCTCAGCCTGCACCATGCTGATGGCTGGGTCTTACAGTGGGGGTCCATTGAGTATTTTCTAAGATGTGGATGCAGATGGAGGATGGGTAATGCAGTCACCTCAGTCTGTACCATGTTGATCCTCCGAGAGCGGAGAGCCTTCACACAGTTGTAGATGTCCACCACTCCTTCTCTCTCCGCCATGTCCAGCATGATGTCAATGACGATGAAACAGCCTGTACGCCCTGCTCCGGCACTGCAGAGAGAAACACAGAGAGAAAGAAGTCAATAATTATGTCTGTCATTTCTTGCCAGATTAATTTGTGTATATTTAAGATCAGATGTTGCACAATAAAAAGTGTGTTAGCTCATATAAACAAAGGTCTGGATGTATTTATTTACCTGCAGTGGACCACAATGGGCCCAGCAGCGGGCGGATTGGAGATTTTAACTCTGCGGATGAAGGAAAGTAGTCCCGTGGCGTGATATGGAACTCCGTGATCCGGCCAGCCTGTGAAGTGGAACTGCTTGACTTCCCGCACCTCATTGAAACCACGCTGAGCAGAGACAAAACACATCTTTAGGTTACATTTCATTCATCTTTCTATGTGTCCTCATTGAATATAACTCAAACGACATAGAGGCATTATCCAAACTGTTATTTAAAAATACTTCACTCACCCTCTCCAGTGTAAATGTGCGAACCACATATTCAGCAAGAGGTTCAACCTCCACAAAGGTCACCTTGAAGTCTCCGTACACCTCAGCATCATCGGGCCAATACTTATAGCACTTAACCTGGTCAAAATGAACATTAAAGATCATTTCAAAAACAGTATCATGATTATAATACAAAACCAGTAAAACACCTGGGTGACAGATATAGCATCTTACATAATAAAACATAAACAACGTGTACTAATTCACCCCAAAAATAGTAAAACAGCAGCGAGAAAATGTCTACGACAGCTGATCCACATTTCTTCCATCAGTAAAGACTCAAAGGAAATGAACACTATCAAACAATAACATACTTGCAGAATATCCTTTTGGCACACATAAGCTACTGCAAAATACACGGTTCTGATCCATGATTAGAGACTTTCTATCTTTTATCTTGCTATCCCAATGTCAAAGGGTCCTGATTAATCCATATAAAGTCAAATGCACGTTACACATATTTAACAACAAGGAAAAATATCTGTGCAAAGTGCAACAGAGGAAAAGAGCAGCTCACCCTTCCAACCTCCACCAGATTGGTAACCATGACGATGCAGGCTGACTGTTCCTGCCACACCATCCTCCAGAAGTCATACACCGTCTCGTGAACAGGACCTACACACACACACATGCAAAGACACACACTCAGTGTTTAGTATGATAACTATGTAGGAATGTATGAAGTGTCTTATTGTCAAAAACAAAGGAAGAATGCATGAGGCAGTTTCTTACCCTGAGTTGCAATGTAGTGACTTGGTCTCTGGTAGCCCTGAAAATACAACACAACAACTCAATATCCAGAAAAAGTTCATGGATGATATCACTAATTATAACTGTAGGAATATTATTGAGCAGTTTATAGTAGGGTGAATACAAGTTATTTGATGATATACTGAATGGGATTGTCATTTATGAAACAAGTTGAGCAGCACAAGAGAATTAGAGAAGTTGGTAATCTCATCAAAGTGAAATACCTTTAGTCCTAATACTGCTACTGACTTTTCCCTATTATAAAAACAAAGCTGCAACATCAGATGAGTCTGAATTGTAACTGTCACTTTTATAACAACAAGTACAACGCTTAACTCACTGTTTAACTGTCTAAAATGATTGATATTGATGTATAAGACATTGCTCTCATTCTTTACTGTATTATGTTGACAGGAGAATCCCACAATGGGATTTTCAGGCAATTCTCCATTACAATCCCATGCAAATGTATTTAAAATATAGTGGAAAGAAAGAAAGAAAGAAACAAAAAAACAGTCAGGCACACAAATGTATGACATTGGCTTATTTCCTGATGGCAATACGACACAAATAATTACAACACTTAAAGGGGACCTATCATGCAAAATGCACTTTAGTACGTCTTTTATACATGAATATGTGTCCCCGGTGTTCCAGGGAACTCACCAAGTGTCAGAAAACACAACCCTCTCTATTTTCCTCCATACCCAAATCTCTAAAAAAGGGGCTGCAACGGATCTGATAAAAACTGATCCAGATTTGAACACTGTCCTGACGTCAGGACGGTGGCGCTACGGCTATTGGGCCAACTCCACCAATCAGGAGGAGACAGCCACGGCCATTGCCGTTCGAAAGCGCTGGAGACGCTGTAGTACATATGCCAGGCCTGTAGGTGGTGCTGTTCTCACTGAATCTGCCCTTGCAAAAACAGAGCTAAACATTTTCAAATTGAGCAAAATGAGGCATGGCTAAAATGCATGATCTGTTTGGTATTTTGAAAAAAAAAAAAGTATAAATATGCCTTATATAGGTATGGTCCTACACTATATTATTCAAATATAGCATGATAGGTCCACTTTAAGCTAATAGTACATAGTGGGATGTAAGGTGGACTGGTGGGAGGAGGCAGGATGGAGTGTCGAGGCCCCAGCAACTCAAAATATACGGACAACGTAACTCGATGCACGTGATGACGAGTGTTTAGAAAGGGCGTAAACATGTGAAGGTTGAGGCGCGAGAATGAAAGAGTCCACAGTGATACTTACATCCCTGTACAGCCAAATCTACAGCCCAAGCCACAGGCAGAAAGAACGAGTGAAGGAAGGAAGGAAAGAAAGAAAGAAAGAAAGCACAACAATGTCAGTGAGTGTCAATCAGAAAAAGAAAAGTTGCATTGATCAAAATGGTAGTTTGAATAGAACATGCAGAAATAAAAATGTTATCTTAAACCCAGAATTAGACTGAATAGAAAGGGCACTTCCTGATGTCATGTGATCTCCTCACTCTAAAACGCACAAGGAGCTTTCATCCCAAAGAAAGTTAGTTTACAAAAACATTTGAAAATGCATGACATCTAACCATAGTTACATATACAGAGATGAGATAGATACATCAGGAAGTGTCCACTCTATTCATCCTAACTCTAGATTCCTGTGGATGGTGGCATGCATGATTTTAATGGAGGTTTATGATAACATAGAAGAGCGTGCTATAAGCAGTATTAGCAAAACATAAAGTGCAGATGATTGTTGTAAAAGTGAAGAGGTGGAGATAAAAACAAAAGATGAATGGATGAGGAGATGTGTATTTAGTTATGGAATGATTGATGAACAGAAAGACAGGACGAGAGATACAATTAAGAACAACTTTAAAGATTTATGGACCGAAAGCTGAATGCTACGTCTTACAGGAGAAGTTATTGTTCACTGTCTTGTTGAGAGTTAGATGAGAAGATGGATACCACTCTCATGTCTGTACAATAAATAGGAAGCTAGCAGTAGAAGCCGGTTAGCTTAGATTAGTAGAAATACTTGTAATGGTGGAAACAGCTAGCCTAGCTCTAACCAAAAGTAAAAACAATGCCTTCTAACCCTTCAAAAGCTAATTAAAAAAACACATTGTATATCATTCATAAAATCTGTTTAAAAATGCTATTTCTTAAAAGGGCTTTATGTAACAAATGGAGTCTTTCTGATCTAAAGCTATTAACATTTAGTTAGAAAAAATTCTGCAAGTATATTAGCTATCAATAAGCAGAACCATTCTAAGTGCTATTGCATTTTTTGACCATGAGGGTCGGATTATAAAGGAATATTTCTCTTTGTATAGCACTCGTTATATGGTTTTTCCATTTCTGTAAAACCTGAGACCAACTACGTTCAAATTATGACTACATGGCAATTTAAAAAGACTGTAACAGGATACTATCATAAATTCAGAATGGATGCAGACATGAATACATGGATAGAGACAGGACGAATGTACTGTATGCATGACGTGTTTTCGGGGTGGCTGGATGCGTAAGATGGCACGATGGATGACTAGTAGACGCAATAAAGGTATAGAGGCCTGACATACGAGCGAGGGAGTGTGGTTTCGTTGGTTTCGTTGGGAGCCAATAGTAGCATTCGATGCGTTTCCACTTACATCGATGTAGTTGGCGTTGATGTAGTCGGAGGAGGGGTCGTCTTCTATGGGCTGGAGAATAACCCTTGAATGGTCATCTAAACAGACAGGAAACAATAAGAGAAACACAGACAAAGAAAGAGAGAAGCAAGAGGAAAGCAAAAAGGGAGAGAATATTTGTTTTAGGGCATTTAAGGGCAAAACGAACATGTATTTTGTGATTTGTTCTGTGTTTCTCACCCCCTTTTCCCCCTTTCTTGCTGCTGTAAAGCACATTGTAACATCTGTTGTGAACATACATTAATAACGGTTTTTTTCTTACATGCTATAATGTTCCCATAGCGGTTCTTGGTGCGGTTCTGATCCTTCTTGGCCACGTCCCAAGTGGCCGATTGGCCTTCGAAGAAGCTCTGTATCACCAACAACACGCAAAACAATTCAAAAGATATTACACGTCATGGATCCTAAACATTCCTACCGCCTGACTCTGAGCAGAAGAAAGTACTACAACGGCTTGATTGTAGGGATATACGAGTGGTGGTAATACAATTCTTATTAGATACATAAATAGAGGACATAAAAACAGGTTTGTAGCTCTTTGAATGTTTTGTCGATAAAGCGGAATATACTCTCAAATTAAAAGGCAATTCAACCCTAATAGTCATTTATCTTTTTAATGTAAAGCCAAAACATCAAATAAAGCATTGATTTTCATAATAAGCTTTTTTTGTTCTGTACATTTAAAATGTACTGCACTGTTAAGATTTTAGATCAATAATATCCGTGTCTAGGTTATACTTTTGGACCAACATTTGTATCAATAGTAATACCAACCAGGCATCTAAAATGACTGTTTTTGCAACTATAAAAAGTACTGTTCGTTATAGTCTTACTTCATACTCCTCCTTGAAGCCGTAGCTGTCGGAGGTCTTCATCAGGTTGATGTGCTGCAGCAGGTCGGCCACTCTGATGGCGGGGTGCAGCTGTCCCGTCTGATAGGGGGACTCGGTTCCTTCACAGTGATACCGAGGAACGTCCAGCAGCCGGCTGTTCTCCGCTGCAGAGGCACTGTGGTTCTCATCTGCAAGAAAACAGCAAAATCTGTCAATTCAAATGCAAATTATCCAAATTTTGAGATGCCTTCACTATGTTACACTGTCCAGGGTAGAAAAAACATGTAAAACAGACCCAATTGTTTCATTTCAGGTCTGAATCATGCAGTCAAATGAGTTTTGAGTCCGCACATCAACTTTTACAGAGAGAATAACATGTTTTATGCATAGAAACAACAAGCTGTTCGGTGAGGGTGCGGGAAGCACACACCCTCAAGCTATACTACATATTTGTTATGAGTTAAACTGCGCCAGCTTCCATCACTGCTCCACCTGGTGGATCGAGAAGCCATTGCAACTGGCTTACTTAATGAACCAAAGGGGCGCTGAATCATGAGTTGGGGATTTATTTACTGGAAAGGGCCTGATGGGGATGTAGTAGGGACACCGGGGTCTGTTAAGGTCCAACCAAGGAGGAAGCGCCCATAATGAATTGCTCTATCTGAAGATTGGATAACATTATGTACATTCACTGATAAGAACAGAAAAAAAAGGCCTCCTCTTCTCTCTATTTTCTTCTCTAACATGACAATAACTTTGCGTCCCTCACAAACCAGTTGCTGACATTCACCTTTTAACATGAGGAATACCAAACAAACCATTTGTTAATGTGTTTTCTCTCTCGATAACTCACCTGTGATTGGAACTACATGTCAAAGCAGCAGAAAAAGAGAGGAGGTAAATGGTTATAGTCAGACAGAACGATAGGAAGAGTTGTTAGGAGGAATCTAAATATGTAATGGGTAGTAAAACAATAGTAAAACGATTACACAAAATAATGGAGCATGGCAATTAAACAAACATCTTAAACGTCTTATCATAAAAGACACTAAACGGCAGACACTTAAACCTCAAATGAGCCAGAACTTCAACTGTAATGCCAAACAGTGGCTGCTATTTACATATATGTGACTTTATTTAGTAACTGCTTCAAATATATACCTCACTATATGATCGCAAGCTTTGCACACCTTCCATACTCATTGTAATAGTACAAAGTTCACCACAATATTATATGTTTAGGATATGGAGCTGTAATGTATATAAATCAAACAACACATTTAAAACCACGGATGAACAATGATCCTCTAAGACGTGCAGAAAGTCTGCAGGTTTAATACTTATTTGTGAGTATGGCATGATATAATTAACCTTTTGATGCATGTAAAGGTATTTCAAGTGAATGCAATTATGAGGTCAAATTGTTGCAAACTTCCAGGTGAGCGTTTCTGTGCTGCGGCGGATAATGTGAGTTGGCAGGATTAATGCGCAGACTGACAGGTTGTTTAATGGAGTAGCTCGGGGGTGCAGAAAAACCGACTGATTTCATCTTCACTGCTGTTTATTAACTGACACTGTTTATTTCATCCCACTGATGCTTCTCTCTGCTCCGAGGACATGTTAGCTCATTACTGATTGTTAAAGGTTTTCTGCGCTCTCGTCAGGCCAATTAACAGTAAACTTAACCCGACACTGCCTCCTATCCCTATCTTCGTGCTCCGTCTTCCCACTCTGTGATGTGATTGGCCAAGACAGATTGTAACTGCAGCCTTCACTCCAAATTAGATGCAATGGATCAGTTAATTAACACAAATTTGGTGGCGTTGTGTACTGTGGAGCCCTTAAGGGTATGTAAGAACTCTGCATCGTACTACAGTGTCAACACTAGACTAAACAAAAAATTAAACCTGTTGCAGTGCGACACTGGAGCTGGAGGAACATCGAACTTGGGACAAAAATACCGCTTTTACAATACAGACTGATGCATCAGTAACAAATGAAGCCTGGGGAATACCACAGATGGTAGATACTCAAGCAGACTTGCATAGAACACATTTCTGTCACACACAGAGGCCTGTAGGCACTAACTTATTCACTGTCACTTCATGTCACGGATTTAATCTGCAGCCGTTTTGCGATGGCATTGTGACAAATGATCTTCTTTCTCTCAAGCATCAGTTTCTGTCGTTTTCCGGGACAGGAAATGGCATGCTTTAAAACAACTCAAAACTGTGGAAATAATGAGGTCTCGAAGGGAGAATGACGGTAATTACTGTGAATATCAATAACTCTCAGTAGGAAACAGAAACCATGGCTGGGATCGGGAGTGATTGAACCAGAGGGAAACCAAGAACAACAGATGAAGGGCTTGGCTGCTGGAGCTTTTAGTACCGGCTATGTTTTACACAGGGAGTTGGCACCAGGTGGCAGAACAAAAAACAATGTCAACATACAGTTTTTTGCCATCATCAAATATTACTAAACCATTACATCCCCTTAGATGGCATGTAAAACAAATCTGTTTTTGCTTTAAAATTGTTCTTATTCTCCTACATTTTGTTAATTTCAGCCACTGCCTGTAGAATGTATTGATCTCCATCTGTGTTAATCCTAGAGATCTTAGCACTTCTAAAATATAGATTAGACGCAGCATTATGGTAGTTAAACGTCCATCAAGCCAAGCTATTCACCAACAAAAACGTACAAAACTTGACTGAGGTCAAAGAACATAAACTCAGGATGTAAGATAAAAAATATGACCATGTATGACATTTTAACTGGGTAATGACGGACAACACGGGGCTACACGCACAGGGGCTTTGAGATGGAGATGGGTGATCACTAAAGGGAGCTGGTGGTGAATGATTACATATCCAACCATGCTGAAACCTCACCTAGCACAGCAGTGGGAACCAGAGGGTCGTTGGGCACTGTGGGAGGAAACACGGTGAGGACACGTTCTAAATTTCAGCGTTACTCAACGTGAGCAGGGAGGGTCAGAAAAATTCAAATTCCAGTCATGATTAGTGGAAATCTATCTAAGATAAACACTACCCCAAATTGTTTCCTCAACATGGTTTTGTAAAGCAATTAATGATTGTACTTGAAAAATAAATGACTCATCAGCAGTTCGTCCGTTGATCTCAGAAAAGAACATACAAATAATTTCACGTTTCATTTGAAAAACAATATTTCAAAACTGAGCTAGAGAACTGTAACCTGTCTATTAGTAATACAAATCCTGCAATTGCAAAATTCAAATCTCATCAGTGAAAATAGAAGAGAAGAAAGATGAAAATACATACATGTGTTAGTGTAAGATTTGATTTATACTAAGTGCATTTATAAACAGAGTTGTGTTTTGAAGAGAGCCCAAGGTTAATACTACTGTTAATTGTTATTTACGATAATAAAAGTCTTGTTGTATGAACTTACATCTGTTGTTGTAGTTGTGTGAGTCCATGAACGTCACAGCCATGGGATCCTCTCCGTGCAGAGTGCTCTGGTCAGCATAGCTGCGATCCATGGCGTTGACCATGTGAGTCATCTCCTGCCGCGTCGTACCGATGGCGTCTTTACGTTTTTTAGCCAGTTTCCTGTCAAGGGCAGAGACAGACACCGTCAGGCATCTTATAGGAAAACACACAAACATCAGCTAGCCTGCAGACCGCCGCCTTGTATGGGAATAGTATCACATTTTAAAGTATAGTTTTATTTATTTATTTAGTTAGGGGGTATCTTTTTGGGGGGTAAAAGCATGGCTGGGGGCTGCAGGCTGCTGATTCAAGATGCAGACATCCAAGAAGAAAGAGAAAAGAGAGGTGAGAGGTAGAGAGAAGAGGAGAGAACAGGCAAGGGAGGTACAGTAGAAGGTACAGTAGAGGAAAGGCTTGTTTGCAATGGCAGCATGTAACAGGCTCAGCTATAGAAGGAACAAAGCATCTATACAGTCCAGGGAAATGACCTCTGGCCGACTAGCAGCAAAGGGAAAACCTGTTATAAACCTGGTCACCATACATGAGCTGTCAGATGAAAGCCTTTGAAATAGTTTTACGCTCAAATCTATTTGCAGTTGTATTTTATTTAACAATTTAATTACCTTTATGCACGATCAGATTTTTAAAGTTTCAATAAAGCAAAAAGGAACAGCTGTTGTTTTAATAGCATTTACAGTATTGAGAACCTCTAAGTTGCACCTTTTAAATTATTTGTATTGTCTTGTTATTTTTAAATATATATTTGTTTGGGGTGTCTTTGCAACATCTGTTCAGGGACTACAAATACAAAATAGCATCTTGGGTATACCTGGTGCATTTTCAGAAATGTCTATTAATGCCTGCTTAATAAAATAAGAACAAAATAAATACAATTTAAATAAGTCACAGAAGTATTTGGTTTTTGGTTTTCATCCGACAGCAAAGATAGGAAAAAGGGAATGACTTATGAAGCTCAGGGAAAACCATTAAGCAACCATAGAACCACATCATCATGTGAGAAGTAGTAAAATACAGTAGGAGTAAATAAACAGTTTTACATGTAAACATCAAGATATCATCTTCAGGTTCAATTCTCTCTTAGTGCGCTCAACACATATAATCCCAGGAAAAATATAGTAGAGGGCTTAATACTTCGAGCATGACAGAGCATGCAGGAACATTTTGTACCCAGAACCATACATGTACATCAGTTAAACAACATCTGAACAGAAGAGAAAACATGTATAATGATTTTTTTAAGTGACCTGCTTAACATGAGTTAACACTTACAGCAGTTTTTGCTCCAATAAAATTGTAAAATATATTCTCTCAGATGATTGATTGAGGAATAAATGTGTGATTGTTGCATAACTGATACGATGTACGGCTCTGACAGACAGAAAGCATGCTTTGTTTTATTATATATTTTACCTCTTCACCCCAAAACACACCAACTCCACCTCTAAGACCACACACACATATTATACACCACACACACTGAGGAAAATGTAATTGATGTAACTGTTTATGTGGCTGTCTGTGAGTGTATTATTGGTTCTTCAACAGAAAACAGAAGATGGGAAAAATGCTACACATATATCTTAAACCATAAAATGGTGTGTACTTGAGCTGTACATTAAGGACAGATTAGTAGAATCAGAGGGGGAGTAACTGTGATCAGAACTTATCTAAAATAAGGTTTAATAGCTTTTTTTTATACGTTTTTGACTGTTTTATTCATTTTTAAGGTCTGATTTTTTAATTAATTTGTGAAAATTGACCCCATGAATCTTTGAATTATCAATAATGAATAACAAAAAATGGTCGTCAACAGATGAAATTGTCTATACTGTATGAGGACAATAATAGAAAACAGTAAATACTGTTCCAGAAAATTGAATTGGGCGCTAAAGGTGCTAAATGATCGTGCTATTTCACTCTTGGTACCTGTAAGCTAGAAGATGAATGCTAACTTGTCATGCTACTTTGTTTTTAGCCTGTGACTACAGACGAAAGCTGGTAAAGAATAAATCAATATTGTTTATTAATCAGTTTTTGTAAGTGCTACATTTTCTACTTTAAGGTCCCCAGCTGTTAAAAAAAAAAGAAGGTGCAACGAGGCCAGTAAGAACCCATTTTGTTCAGAGAGACGATAAGAGACAGAGTAGGAGAGTAAGTACCCACAACACGAGAAAACACCCACCAACATCTACCAAACTCAGAGCCATGAGCTCCACACAGGAAGCGGACTGAGACCCAGAGGAGCGTGTGCAGCAGCGGTTACCATGGTACCTGTGACTTGATGGGCGGATGGATGATCACATGACTACATGCAGACAAAGAGCTACCAGTCACAAGTGCAGCATTCTTTTTTCAAATAACACGCTTAGGCCTGTGCGTCCCACTTTGACCTGCTTTGTTCTGGTTTATGGCCCACTTTGGCCTTCATTAGCCTGCTTCGGAGCAACTTTGGAGCATGTAGAGGACACCGGGGCTGAGGTCAATTCACTGTCAGTTCAGTCACTTTAAAATACAATTATGTATTTATAGTTATGTTAAGATAGGTAACCATCAACATTATCGTGCTAAAGGGACGTTTTCATATTTATATGATCGATTAAAAATAAGGAAAATCCCGACCTCACTGACATGAAAGTGAAGTGACCCCCACCCTGGCAAGGCGTCAATGAGGATGGCTTTGGCTGGTTGGTCAGAGCTGAAAATGTGTTTTGTCTTGAAAAAAGTATACTGCATCTTTAAAAATAACAACAACTAGCCACTAATAATAAATCACCCAATAAGGTAACAGCAGCTGGGTAAGCTGATTGTTGATTGGTTTGTTTACTTACAGGTAATAAGAGTATGAATAGTAGGTCCTCCTGGGGTTGTGAGCCAATCAGAAAGCAAAGAATGAGACACAAGGGTCATGAATATGCAAATTAGGACAATACTGTCCTGTCCCATCCATCAACAACAGAAACAGAAGAAAACACCTTTTGATCGCTACAACTTGAGGGTCATGCAAGGGGTAGTTATACTAAACTACGGGCCTTATTTCTTTAAGAAAACGTTTGAAATAAATGCTACAAAACAAGCTAGGAGTCTTATAAAACGATGACTAAAAGAACAACAAACTATCAGTATTTAACTTTTACCATGCAGTCTTTCTCTTCTTTCTTTCTAGAGGTGTCATACTTTTAATGTTCATGCATTATTTAAGAGTTTTCTGTAATCGAAAGGTCCTGATTAGAAATATTTCAGCCAATGACCTTTACTTACTCCTAGGAAAATAAAAAAATAAATAAAAACTGCTACAAAGCTATTTATTCTGAAACACCACGCAGCTCGCTTCCTGTAAAAGCAAGTATGATGTCACTGCGATGTCATCATGTCCCTCCATTTTAAAGATGCAGTATTGTTCAAAGTGTTAAAGGTTCAATGGCAATGACGATTGATCTCCCCAGAAACCTTCAGGGAAAACTAACTCCAACAAACTCATGAGGGTGACAAAAGAAATCACAAATACTTTGACAATATTCCAATCATTTCCCCAAAAGCATTTCTGCTAAGTCAGATGTCACAGTTTAGTTACACATCAATTGGCAAATGTATGCACCATGCAGAGAAATGCAAAGAAGTTCTTTCAACCAGAAAGTGCTGTCATGAGTTGTATAAAAACAAACATGAGTGACTTAACATTTCCGAAGATACCATTCATCTTCAGTTGTTGATGCTGGCAATGTAACGTTTCTACCTGTCAGAAATACACTCGGAAATACCATTTGAACCGGATGTTTTCCTTCTGTAATCCTGTGGCAGTCGGTGAACGTTTGTGATATATTGCTAACGTTTATTTGAAGTCTCCTCTAGCCCAGATGCAGCTTGAGATGGTTAGAGTTTAAAACAAGACACAGCTGTGCATGCAATTCAAGAGTATAAAACAACAAATGCCTCTAAAAATCTTTCAGTTTGAACCATTTGTTATTTTCAAAAGGCATAAAATCCTCAGAGGCACTGATAATGTTCAGTAATATGTGGTAAAGTTATCAGGCCACTGGCTGCAAACTGTGAATCAAACACTGTGAAGTATCCCAATAATGGTGAGTCTATTTAAAACAATGGAAAAAGTAGCAGCTTCTGCAATACATAGGATATTTCTACCCTCCACTTTAAGATCTTTGAATATCATATCCAATTACACTTTGACATTAAATCTGCAGCAAGACTGCAGGATGAAATTAATTCATTAAGAAAAAGAAATGTGGAGGTCAGAGTTCCCAGGTGACACGAGTTCATTACCGGCTGTAATTTAATGTCTCTAATTGTTTTTGATTTGCTCAGTGAGATCATGATTGGTTGTAATTTAGCGATTTTTTTCCTTGCTGCTCTCTGATGCAATATCAGTCTATCTCCTGAAAGAGACCGTTGATGATAATTAATCTTACATGTCTTGCTACGTGTTCAACATACATGGCGTCCACGAGCAACTCAAGCTATTTATGTTGACACTTCTTTATAATAATAAGTGAAGGTGGGATATGAGGCACTCAACGTGAATATATCCAGTATGAATATGCAAATGAAGCTCCTAATTATTCTCTTTTTAATGAGGCACTCAGGTTCCCTGAACACCGGATTTTAATTGAAAGGTCACAGGAAGAACGTTGTGTTGAGTAACAGTTAATTATTACACACATGCACTCGTGTACATGACTTAGAAATGTGCGTACCAACATATGGACATGCAGACCCTGAAAAGACAAGATCCGACCCTGTGTAACCTCGCAGTTACTCGGGAATGTTTCATGAATAAAGGGCAGGTTATATGCAAAACAAAAGTGTCTAGACTTGAGTATGGCAGATGGATTGTGTTTAAAGCATGAGGATGACTATTTAAAAAAATCCTAGACATTCATGTGTTAATATTACACAATTCAATTCAGTCACTGTGCCTTATGGTGTCGAAGCTGGAATGATGAACATTAATAATGATGCTGTCATTTTACTAAAACCTTAACAACATGATAAGGTTCAAAAGAACTGAGCAGTAAACATCTGTTGGTGCTTCATAGACTCACATCTCTAAAACCATCTTCTTATAGAAATAAGACGATACCTTAAGACTACCTAGAGTCACCTAAACACAACTTCCTAAAGACTGGTTGATCTTACTACTGCTTGCTTACTTACTACTAATAAAGGTGTGTGTGATGTTGCTGCTGTTTAGCATGTTGTAGTTGTGTTTAGGCGCCACATGGTGGAGCCCTGCACCAAACTAACGCCTCACAGGACAAACGCTAAAGTGAAACCTAGACCGACATCGACTATTAAAAGATGAGAGAAACTAAAGTCATTATTTCAGTCCCTATGTTCACTTTTTTCTTGTTTTCTCCTTAAAGAACAGAGTAAAAAGAAGCCTTCATCACACATGTACAAACCCATTTTAAGTGTCTAGTAAACCTACTTAGACAGAAAGAGATTTTCTTTTGTTTGTTAACCTAAATGAATAAAGTATAGGGCTATGCGTGTGCTTCATAAGTATATATATATATATATATATATATATATATATATATATATATATTTGTGTCAGCACATCTATACTTAACTGTAATCAACCAACCCTCACATTGTCTTCACTCTCCACTTTTAAACAATTAGATAATATGTCTTTGATCCATCCGACATATCTGTACTGATTCTTTGAGGATCTCTTTCACTGTGTGTTTTTCACTTTCAGTGAGTCGGCTATTCTGAGCGGTTGTTTTGTCTAGTGTGCTTCAGCAGCTGTACTCTACATGAAAAAAACACAACTAAAAACAGCCTCAGATCTCTCCTGCACTAAATCACACAACTGTGAGGCAGGAGTTTCTAATTTTGGAAACACCATACTTCTTGCATTGGATCTCAGGAAAACAAGCCTTCAGCTATTTAATGCCTGAAAAGGAGAGCAGACTTCAGGAGGAGATCACGCTGGTTCTGAGGGGAGATCAACGTTTATGGTGGATGGATGAGAGATGGTGTTACTACAGCAAATACTGGACCAACACACGACAACATTAGGTGCACATTTGTGTCTGTTGTGTGCATTTGCATGAGTGTTGGTGTAGCACAGTTGTTATTTCATTTGCATTTTCAATAAAGCTGTTTTAGGGGGCGGGGTTAGCAGCCGTCACTCACCTCTTCTTGACCAATAGGATGGCTACCAGCACCAGCAGTATGAAGACAAGGACACCGGCACTGATCCCAGCGATCTTCACCACTCGGTCCGTCTGTTTCGCGGGGTCTGGGATGACTTCTGGCTCCTCTGTAGCACCTTCACCATAATTACAATAAAAAACATCAAACCCATGGATCTAACATGTGATTAGCTCAAATGACCATCGTGCTACTGTAATTATTGGTTATTTTGTAGTATAATGAATGGAAAAAAGGTCATGTTACAATCCTCATTTGTAAAACACTGGTGTATTTGCAAAGAGAGCACCGCCCCAATAAAGAGTGTATGCTTCAGAGGTAATCTGTTAATGACATTAAAAGGGTCTCAGGGTTTCCACACCTTCTTAAACATAATTTTCAAGGATTTCTCAAGGACTCTAGCCCTTAATCCCTCAAATTCAAGAAGCCAATACTTCTCGAGGAAGATGGAGCATGAAACAATGAGGCT
Organism: Trematomus bernacchii; assembly: GCF_902827165.1. NCBI lineage: Eukaryota > Metazoa > Chordata > Actinopteri > Perciformes > Nototheniidae > Trematomus > Trematomus bernacchii. Next base: position 3,366,390 of record NW_022987662.1, on the reverse strand, counting down.
TCTGCGTGAGACACATCCAGAAAGCGAATGCGCCAAAAAAAAATGGTGATGAGCTGGGAGATATTTGAATACGAATTATTTCAAATGTAGTAATGTTTCCAACAATTCAAACACTCTATTAATCGGGCAGTGAACAAGCCAGATAAAACCAAACCCACCAGTCAGCTAAGCTTTCAAAAAGCCCTAGTTTTTTTCTGTGTGTAGCCCTCCAAATGTATCAAATGTTGCTCTTTTGCACTGACTGTAAGCCTGTTACACAAATAATAGATTCTTGGCACTGTCTGAAGTATTTACGCAACCTTGTGTCACCCAAGGCTAGAAAAGCATGCCAACTAAGAGCCTCAGGAATTTGATTTTTCTCCCAAGACATCTTTACAAAAAGCCCTCACGTCATAGAAGTGGTGAGTGTGATAAGGAAACAAATCCCGATGAGCCGTTTAAACAGGGAGGTTTAATCAATGCTGTGCAAAAGATCAGGTAAATATCAAGACTCCAAATATTCCTTGTAAGGCAAAGTCAAGACAACTGCCAACACAAATGCCATGGAAACTGTCATTCATGATCCAAATATAGCCAAAAGTTAAGTTTGAGGAGCTTATTTGGCTCGCAGATTGAAATACTAAGATTAAAAGTCAATTATCCTTTAATATGATTGCTATGGAAAAACAGAAAAAAATAGATTGCTTCTATCCATAGCCAAACTGCTCATACACATTATGTGTTTGACAGTAGACATCAAAGCATAACGCAGGCGTGGTTTTAGCAGATGTTTGGACATGAACCGGTTCAAATGAAAACTTTGATCTAATGATGGTCAATACATGAACAAATAGGGAGTTACCAAAGTCGTTGCATGCCATCTCGCGGGGAACATGAATATCTGTAGAACATCTTGTGCCAATCCATCAATAAGATGATTAGATATTTCACAGAATACATTTAAGAGGACATGTAATGTTCTTTTTCTCAATCTGTGGTAGAGAAACTCCCTCTGGAGGAAATGTAGGGATTTTTACCTTTGCAGACCATTTACATGCAGATACAGTAAATCACACTACAGGGGGGAAAACTCAAGAAGTATAATAGGGCCTCTTTAAATGGACGTCATAATCTTAAGGGCTAACCTTTTTAGAAACATGGATAATATAAATGTAGGAATCTCCCCAATTCATCTAGGAGTTCAAATATTCTGGACAAAAGTAGCAGACCGACTGAGACTAGCCATGGCGCTTGCACGGCTTGAAATCAATTAATCCAAACAAGTTAATCCAACCATTTTCTTGTACAATCTTAAAATGAAATTATGTGAAGAGAAAGCAACGGAGCATCGGTGGAAGCTGACAATGTTTATCCCTGGCCTGTAGAAGCTTCTCAAGCTAGGTCAGTTAAATGACAACTCTGGATATTTCAGCTTCTTAATACTTTAGTTGTACAACCTAATAGTTAATGTACTGAACCAGTGAACTCTGTGCACACTCACTTCTCCTACTCCCTGCTGAAAACACATATACATTGAATACATATACACAAATTAAGAAAGGCTCAATTAATCTTTTCAGCGTATTCAGTTATCCTTGGAGTCATGGTCTTATAGAGAAATGTGTATTGAAATGCAATTTGACTGCAGCTGTCCAATGTTTCTGCTCCAATGTCACAGTATATTACTCGGACTCATTTCTGTTCCTGATGACTTCAGAGAATTGTCTGAACTCCCTCGTTTCGTCTGTTTGGAATATAATTCACAAACAAGGTTTTCGGGGCGCAGTGAGATTTGACCATGTTGATCACGCACGGAAAGTCAACAGAAAGACAGCCAGCATCTGTTTTCATGCTCCTCAGCTTACTGATCTGATCCCATAACGCCAGAGTAGTTGGTACTGCAGCGTAAGAACATTATCGTGCATTATGATAATCCAAATAATCCAACACAAAGACATATGCAAAAAAACTCCAACCTAATGCAATGCTTCTATCAAACAATAATCCACTTCTAATGCAAAATATCAACAAGTTAAACCTAATCGCTCTTTATCTCCTTCAGTATTTGTGACATATTATTTTGTTATAAAATAATTCTGCCGCTGATTTATTAGAAATGACTCCATCTATCCCTCTGTCATTATGTAACAATGTTACTTTACATGGAATTGAGCAGGGATTTGAAAGCTCAAATGCTTTGAAATAATAAGGTTTAGATTGTACTGTTTTTTTTAAATCTCTAGCCAATTCCAAATATATGCAGTTCTGACTAACTCTCTTCCCTGTCTGTGACCCTACAATGTTTTTTTTAAAGTTGTATTGGTATAAAATGCTAAAATATCTTATAAAGCAGTAAATAGTGCATCTGTAGGGCGCTTTCTTCAGACCGTTGCTACAAGATATATCGGCCAAATTATGGATATGTAAAGAATACTGGGTTATACGGCATGTGGTTTAATAAGAAACAGAAATATAGAACAATTATGTATAATACTTTATATAGAGTAGTGTCATATATCCTGGTCACAACTCTTTTTAAAAATAATATATATCATTATCTAATAATGACATTAGTACCATCTTAGAAAAAAACTGAATGTGTCAAGCTTTAGTTATTGTTAAACAAAACAAGGTCAAATGTGTCTTAAATGTCTACTAATGTATTGTTTAAACTATGAGGACTCCAAAGCATGCTGCATTGGTGACTCCACCACACTTTGGTTTCACCTCCTTTTTTTTTTATTATAATGACTGTCAGACCAATCAATGCGTAAAGGGTATCTGAAACAAGACATAACAAAACATTTAATCAAATCTTTAAAAGCTTCAGAGTCCTGAGACCTGACCTCATAATGTCGGCGGTGGCTCTTAATGTCTGTAAAAATTATCCAGGTCAGTACACTAACAACGTGCCCACACAGCCACAAACACACACACACACACACACACACACACACACACACAAAAAGACACCCTGAGGCAGCAATGACAATACACAATACCCCCGATGACCTAATAGGACCACCGTCACTTAATCCTCCCTCCCGGTTGCACAGTTGAGCGCACACACACATGCAGAGGGACGGAGGGAGAAAAGAGGGACGGTCTTTTGACCTCTCTGTCCATTAGTGTGTCTTTCTGCCTATTAAAAAAAACTTAAATAAGTTCAGCTTCACTAAATCCTCCTCTGGTTAAAGAGACAGAGCGTCGTCTCTTTGTAGCAGCCTTCGGTTAAACAACCAACCTGTTCTAGAAACTACAACCCCTAGTAAGAAAAGTGAGGACACTGGAAACACAGAAACTTCCCACATTTTTCTCTTATTTTAAAACATGACACCTTACAGGCGCTGGAGGGACTGAACCACACCTTAATAAGCCATCCCATGGGATCAATTTCCTGTGAGCCTACTGTTCAAAATGTCTAGATCACATTAAACTCCATGACCTAAAGAGAAATCAGCTTAAAAATCCACTTCTTTTCCAACAGGCCCTTATTGTATTTTACAATTATTTATGGTTTTATTTTAAAGGGACAAGGACACAGCGTGGAGCAATGCCACACACCGCAGTATTTATCACCTAAGCTAGTTCACAGTGTCTGTCCCCTGATGAGTCTTTATAAAAATACACTAATCAACCAGCAGTAATTACTCATTCGACAATAATTACGGCTGATTGTGCTGCAAATTGTGTCACTTTTACTGCCTTGTTTTATGCTCCTTTGTTAGAAGGTCAAACAAAGGACTATGGGCTGAGTGCAGAAAGTGATTATAACTACAACATACAAACCATGAAGCAGCAGGGCTAAGATTACTTGTAAGTACAACAAGTGATTTGATATAATTACAATGTTCTATACTATGACAGGCTTTAACTTCTCACCTGTTATCTCAGATTGTGTTAACGATATAGGAAACTAACAAATGTATTGGAATTAAAAAAGTAATTCCTACAATAAAATTATTCCAATCTGTCTCCTGTTTGTTAATTAAATGACCGTTGAGCTGAACAATTAATAGATTTTACATTATTTATTTATTTTTTACAGACAAAATGACTCGGGTTACTTAAAAAAGTGATCATCAGGATAATTAATAATAAAAACAAGTGTTAGTTTGAGCCCTTTTTGACATAGCATTGTGCTAAGCCTCTAGCATACATATTAAAAGGTCCAGGCTAAGAATAGCCAGAATGTATTTACAGTTGTAGTAAGAATGAGAAATATTTCCATACGTCTGTTTGCTTTCTATTATGTTTCCTCTAGCCATATAAACACTTAAATGAACTCACAGTTCTTTGAAACTCAAGGCTAGCAGCCACCAAGATTTTCTATTTCATTGAAAACATGTTAATGTATTTTTCTGTTTATCCTTGTTCTTACAGCTAAACTCTGATCCATTAGCCGCATTTCTAAAGATCTTTCCTGAAAACAGTGTGTGGGTAAGTGTGTTAGCACTTATGTGTGTATCTGCGTGTATATGTGAACTTGTATGTTGCTGGGGGATTAAAACCAGTCTCATAATCTATCAACATATGGCTGCTAGTAAAAAACATCACTTTAGACTGCGTGAGCATACAAGGGCCTAAGTGTGCACACAAACACATAACAGGAACGCATTTTCTCTCTCTATGCAAAACAATATTATGTCCCCACTAATACCACTAACACAAATATCAAGGTATAACACCCGTCATAATAATACCTATCAGATTAACAATAATCATTAATGGACAGTAAACAACTTAACAACAGCAGATAAACACAGATCACCAGACACGAAAACATATATTGTTACTATAATACCATTAATATAATCCGCGTTATGTTTTTCTCAGCAGCAGAAAACCACCTTGTTTGCATCGGGTTGTCAAAATAATACTCATCTGTGGTCTTTTTGTATGTTAAGTACATCAGTAACAGTAGGTTTCTTACCTTTAGTAGCCAGCCTCAGACACTGTGTCTTAGTTTCCTGAAGAAAAAGATAACATATGGTAAATATATGAGTAAATAAATGTACACAGTTGTTTTGATTAATGTCAACAGTAAAGTCCGTACTGCTTTCAGATAGAAGCTGTGAAGTACTTAAAGTGTAATTAATTTATATTTGAATATGAACATATAATTATATTTATTCATGGCAGCTCGCAGGTGAGAGTTGTGAGTTCACTGGGTGTTTAGTCTTCATATAAATAAACATGTATTTACCCTCTCCGTGCTGCTAACAGCTTGAAGGTAGATGTTGTAGTTCTTTCTCGGAGCCAATGGAGGATTCCAGAAACCCTGAGGGATAAAAAAAGATCATCAGAAACGTATCAGAAATCAAAATCAATAAATTGCAAAGTGTTATTTTATGACAGTGTTGTTACAGCCTCAGGAATTGAAGTAGCAGCCAGTAATAACGCATTTCAATTGTAACAAATATATATATATATTGCAAAATAAGTAGTGTAAGTATGTATAGGTGTTTAGGTCAAATGAAGGGACTAAATATATGTAGATTTTTTCAACTGCTTTGTTGTCCAATAAATAGTTTGTCCTAATCCCAGAACTTTTTGCAAAGGCTATTACTACTACTACTACTACTACTACTACTACTACTATTAGTACTACTACTACTACTACTACTACCACCACCACCACCACTACTACTACTACTACCACCACCACCACCACTACTACTACTACTACTACTACTACTACTACTACTACTACTACTACTACTACTACCACCACCACCACCACCACCACCACTACTACTACTACTACTACTACCACCACCACCACTACTACTACTACTACTACTACTACTACTACTACTACTACTACTACTACTACTACACCGGCATAAACAAAAAAATCCTGGCATATACATATCACATGGTTAAGAACATTAGAATAAACACAAATATGTATTACGAATATACAGTATAAAAACATATAATAAAAACCAAGTTAACTCAAACATGATTTCCCCATGTCTGTTACTTTTTCCTGTTTGTGTATTCCACATACATATTCTTCTGCATTTTGAGCTATGAGTTTACGATGGTATCTATGTGATTTATCTTTTCACCTGACATTTTTGCTGCACTACGCACAGAATATGTAGCTCAGATAAAAATGCTTGCCTGATACGTCTTGTTGTCTCCGACGGTGAAGGGCAGCGGCTCCGGCAGGTTGCTGGGGGACAGCTGGGCGGCATAATAATATGGAGATCCACCGCTAGACGCACTGTGGTAGGACACAGGGACCTGGGAAACAAGATGTATTTACATTAAAATGATATGTCTATAAATCTGTCATACATACACAAGTTAAGGCAGATGGACAGAGTTATTTTGTGCAAATAAAAGGACTACTATATAAGAGTTGGAAACTAAATGTCAAAAGGTCTATAGAGAAAATGGTGGCTTTCTACTCTATAATCATTTCGTTTTTGGAGATGAAAGTCTTTAAAATGAATGTTAGCAAACACATACATGTATGAAACAAAGGCATGGCTTGTTAAATGTAAGTAAAACAGATTAATAATTACCTCGTAACAGTCAGAAGAAGCTTGACGGCGTGATCGAGGATTCACTTCTTCAACCACAATCTGGTACGCACTGTAGACAAGAAGACAATGTTAATACATAATACACTGACAAAGTACTTCAGTTCATTTGAGTTGACCAACATGTTTTTTGAAATTTCAAGTATACCTCCATGTTAATCCCCCAAAAAATGACATTGTTGTCATAAAATCATAACGATCAATGATTGTATTGTCATGCAGATGTTAAGGCTTGATCCTTATTGAGTTCTAAAACATATTTGCAAGAAAAACTACCTCATGTATTTGTATATTTGTATGTACTTCTAAAGCTCCTTAGATAATGCAACATACAATATCAATGAGACATAAACAAACATTCAGTGCAAGAAGAAATATAAATAAAACGGTGCAAGAAAATGCGCTGGTGTAGTACTTGTATATGTTAGCATGTACCTTATAGGAGCTCCCTTGGCCTGGGCAGGTTTAAGCAGGACGGTAATGGTTGTTGCAGTTTCATTCAGAAAAGCCTCTGACCCGTCATACTCATCAATTGTTGGGGCTGAAGACAGAGCATAACTCAACATTAGTGTCCATGAATCACCTTACTAACTATCTGAATGTGACGAAAAGTCATTCAAATGTATTTCCTACCTGAAATATTAGTAGTCACGTTGAGTGTGGTCGCAGTGCCGAACCCTTTGGAGGTGGAGGCGCGGATGAGGAGCTGGTAGGTGACGCCTGGGTGGAGCTGAGAGAACAGGTGATGGGTGGCGTTGGAGGGCAGAGACACTGTAAGCCCCGGCCGCTGGAGAGGCACCGAGGGGTCAAACGAACGCACCCCACTGTAGTGGATCTGTGGATGGGCAGAGAGCAGACACAAGGATTATAAACATTGTATATCCCTCTGAGGCTGAGTTTAGTGATAGATTTGCTTATCCAACAATTATTGTTCCCTCTGCTTCTTCTTGTTGTACCTCATACTGTATGATGATTCCGTTGGGTTCAGTCGGTTCCTTCCAGTAAAGAAGAATTCGGTCTTCAAATGGAGTGGCTCTGAGAGACTGACTGGGAACTGAGCCTGGGACTGTTAACACACATACACAAACACAGGGGAAATTATAAAATGCTCATAAAAATGACATTAAAATGTTGTTCTTCATATAAAAACAGTCTTAGAAAATACATATCGACAAAAGAAAAGCACACAGCAATTTCTTTATTGAACCATTCGAAGTTATATGTGTACTTCCTTAATTTACAGTGCTACTCCCAAAGATATCTGCAATAAAGGTTCTTCCTATCATATATTCTGTGCTTTTTAATAATCCTACAGCATAAGAAGCATTTACCATTTGCTCTAGCCCTTTTTTTCGAAAGCCAACAAACGCACAATAAAAAAACATTAATATAATAACAAAAATAAAGTGTCTTTTGTGTATCTCACCATCTTCATCAGTTTGTATGATGGTCTCGTCGCTCTCTTTCCGCCCCTCGGGATTGGTCAGAATCATCTTCAGACTGACGTTGGTGTACGGCGGCAGGTTTCCAACCAGGTGGCGCGGTGCTGAGGAGAAGAATAGAAGAAAAAACACAAAACTCAAGTCTACTGTAAACTGTTATGTATAATATTTTCGATTTTCGATTAGTTACTCTATTGGTACAGCTCAAAATGCATTAAAATCAGTCGATCAGACTTATAGTAGTGCATGTTATTACGATTGTAGGTGTACAAAATTCCCACCAACATTTGGTTACTACTTATTAGGACTGCTAATATACAGTATATATTGTGATGCATATATTTACGAATGCAATCTGATGCTATTTTAATCAATATTTTATATATTCCTCACTCCCTGTGAAATGAAAGATGGCCGGTACTACTGCTAATCCCAATGAGAATACCAATCATTTGAAAAAGATTGTAAAATGCTAACGTTGCACACATTAGGTAGTCTCCTATACTGAACTACTCCATAATGATGAGCATCCTCTTAAAATGCAGTATGATGTGTTCTCATTCAGCTTCATTTTTACTGGTGGTGTTAACAACAATTTTAATTTAATAAACATACCCATAATGCAGCTCTTGCACAGTTAATATGATGTTTTTTATCGTGTCAATGTAAAACAGCAGTTTAACTGACAGTAATGATCCTGTATTAATGTTCAAAGTGAGTGTTACCTTTAGGGTCCATGTCCAGGCAGCCGGCTTTGCTGCGGTTGTTGGCGGTCATGTATTGGTAGCAGATGGTGACGTTGAAGGTGTGACAGCGAGTGATGTTGTAGCCCAACGACTCCCAATCCACTGCGATCAGACGGGACCGAGTCTCAGCTATCTTCAGCCTCTTAGGAGTCCGCATGGGTTCTACAGAGAAACAGAGGAGAACATGGGGGGAAAATATGATGAGTTTTCTCATTAAACCATATTGTCATAAGAACCGCAATAGACTGTAGCCTCCTGATCATGAATAACATGGGAAATGAATCCCCATTCTTTGATGACTTAGAGTTAATGTGAAAAATACTTTTGTGAACTTCAAACATTTACTTTAATTTTGCTGCATTTTAGAGTGCCGAGTCAACATTTACCCCAAGATAAAACAAGAGGGGTTTTACGATCATCTATTTCTGCTCCTCGCTGCCATTCAACCATTTCTCAAATGCAATCACTTCTTCAAGGCACGTCTTTAGGTTTCCATCTTTTATGTGAACTCAGAACTATTTATTGTCAATATAATCTACAGTACCTTCTCTCAGGCCTGCCCAGGGCTTTAATTACCTTAACTGGCTCATTTAACTGGATCAATAACCCACAGAACACACACACCCCTACACACACACACACTCAGGCAAGACCGCACAGACAAAACCAAAAATGATCCACTTGCTGTCTGCTAACATCAGCCATTATAGTTCAGGCAATACATTTTGAATTACATTTTTACCAATGTTTGCTTCTCCAACCCTTCAACTCTACAAAATCTACTTCAGAGGGTTGCTGTGTTCTTGTAATTTCTACAAAGATACCAAATGAATCTGTGTCTGATACAAGTACAAAGCTTTGAAAGAGAAGAAGCGATGGAAAAAGTATTCAGACCCAAAACACTCTATACCATGCAAAATCTTAAGAGTGTATGTAAAAAGTGAAATACAAATAGTGAGAAAAAGTAAATAGGTGTATGTCAAATATGTATGGTAGTTGAGTAGATTTACTTCCATCACTGTATTAAAGACAGGATAAGTCCAGTTGAACCTTTGTTGTTATTCTTCAGCTAATATCATATGATTTGACATCTGAGAGCCTAATTTGTTATCTTGACAACAAAAACCAGTTTAATCAGGTTCAGCGGATAACAATTATGCCTCCATTAACTCTAATGCTGATCTCGCAGATTGACTCTGGACAGGGCGAACAGAACTAATTGAATTAAAAGTTTTGTTTATTGTTCCTGATAAACTGACTTCCCTCACACTGATGGTCATTATATCACCTGTTGAAGTTCCATCTTCCTCTCTGTCTGTAACCCAGCTGCTTCTCTATGTCCTCCCAGGTTTTTTTTAATAAAAACAGCTCACCTTAAATAGAGAGGCGAGTCTCTGCACAACCCCTCATTGTCTAGCTCTCTGTTTTTCTCTGGGTCTTCCTCTCTCAGAGGAGACAACACAAGGACACAAACTTGTCGCTTCTTCTGACAACCCATTATCTGCCTGTCACTCACACACACACAGAAAAACTCACTGGCATGGACTCTCACACAGGATTATTACCCAAATACACACACCTACACACACGCTTCAGGATGTGACAGAATCAGGATTAAATCTGGGCAGAGCACGTAGAGGTGTGTGTTTATGTGTGTTTGCTCACCTCAATAAAACTTCTCATAATAAGAATGCATCGTCAAGGACAAACACAACTCTCTCTCACACACACACACAAACCCACACACACATACACAGGTTGTAAGCCAAATGCAAACATGTTGAGGTTAGCTAAGTCATTTAGATGTAAATGGCTCGCTAATAAAGAGACATAGCGACATATGAGAGAGAATGAGGAAGATGGAAGAAAGGTTGCGAAAACACCGAGGCAGGTAATTGTCTGCTGAGCAAATATGAGGGCTCGTCTGTGTGTGTGTGTGTGTGTGTGTGTGTGTGTGTGTGTGTGTGTGTGTGTGTGTGTGTGTGTGTGTGTGTGTGTGTGTGTGTGTGTGTGTGTGTGTGTGTGTGTGTGTGTGTGTGTGTGTGTGTGTGTGTGTGTGTGTTTATAGCCGAAGGGTTGGAGCATTTCATTTTGGCTTCAACCTGTTATTGGATGGTTGACATTTAAATAAAGGGAGAAGGAGACTTCCTGTTTTTTCTCTCCGTCTCTCCTTTTAGCTCAATCTGTTCCTGTCTGTCCGTCTCCTGTTTAAATCAATACCTTTGATCCTCACCATAAACCTTGCTATTAGGACAATCACAGCCACATACACACACGGAGAAACAAACACACACACACACACACAGAGTTAAGGCAGTGTAATAAATTGTATTGATTTTGGGGTCTCCTGATGCTAACAGCCTTTCACAGTGAGATGCTCTTCAACATGGAATTAAAACAAAATATATGACTCGCTGCCTGACACACACACACACACACACACACACACACACACACACACACACACACACACACACACACACCACACACACACACACACACACACACACACACACACACACACACACACACACACACACACACACACACACACACACACACACACACACACACACACACACACACACACACACACACACACACACACACACACACACACACACACACACACACACACTCTCAAACCTGCTTTTCAAAACCCCATTCCCTTCCTTGCCCACAATGCACTGCTGCTTATCTTTGTCTATTTACTGACTGAAGATAGTGAAAGAGGGTAGAAGGCAAGGTGGTAGGAGAGGCACATGGAGAATATGAACACATGGAGGGAAGACAATAAGAAAGAAAGAAAGATGGAAGGACAGAAAGAAAGAGAGAAAGAAAGAAAGGACCAGGAGGAGGGCAAAACGAGTAGCATAGAAAATGAGTAAAGAAGAGTGGGAAAACAAAGCAATGCGAGGAGAAATGAAACCGGGGCTGCAGGGAGCGAGGGACAGATAAAAGGAGCAGAGAGAGAACCGGGAGAGGAAGATGAGAGAGGGAGAGAAAGAAGCAGAGAGGAGGAACGGGGAGAGACGATAACTAGTTTGGAACGTGGCCAGACTGGAGCGGGACCCGGTCCAACGGTAAGCCACAGAGGCTGCCTTGTCCCCCTTCTCCCTCCTCCGGTAGACATACAAACGGCGGGATTCATGTAGGAACTAAAAGGCTTTGTTCTCCACAGATGGAGCTTTGAAAACAACAACAATACCAGTAAACACCAACAATAACACCGAGGACGGCAAGCTTCATATCAGCCCAATCCAGAGGTTGGAATTAAAATTAAGGGGAAACAAAAGGAAAGGAAATTAAACTAAATGAAATAGAAGTATGCAGAGGGCGAACAATAAATAACCCGTCCCTCAATGTGAAGCATTAGAAGGTGCCAATAAATATAAAGTAAAGAAGACATACAGTAGAGCAGGAGACAGAAGCTTAAGGAAGAGCAGAGAAGAAAGGAGGAAAGCGAAGGGGAGGGGGATACAGAAAAGGTTGACAGGAGATGCAGCTAAATCCAAGTTAATCTGTCCAATTAGTTCACGGTAATCCCTCCACTGTCATGAGGAAGACAAATGAAACTCCCGTTATGAATTCAGTCTCTAATTCTCATTTTCTCTCTGCATGGTCTCTCTATGGGCCAGGTTTAAGCACATGAAAGGTGCAAAATGTGCGCCGCAGCATTCATTCATTCAATTTACACTCTGTGTGCTGAAGCTCTGTGAAATTTGATTTGCCAAAGCAGAGGATAATTAGGAAATTAGCAACCAGGAAAGTGTCAAAAAGGGTTTAGATATCATTAAGTGGTGGGATATGTCACACATCAACAAGCCAGAGTATATGCAGGAATCCTGAAGTCAAATTTAAGACCTTTTAAGACCTTTTTTAAGACCCTTTCCATACATTTTAAGACCTCATCGCCACTTTGAGTTTTAACCGGTTACATTGGCGACACACTTTACCTCACATTGACTATATACAGTATTGATTGTCCTTCCTCCTTATCTTCCAACCATTTGGACGCAAACTTGCATTTCCCCATAACGATGTTGTTTAACAACCGGCGTAAACGGACCTTCGCGCGCTATCAAGCAGTGAGCGTGCGATGTCCTGTTCAGATGACGTCAAACCCAACGGGATGCCATAAATAAACTACACAGAATCACACTACACACCTACGCAATGATTACATTCAGGCACAATTCTGGTTCACATTCTCAAATGTCCTCTTTTCTATGTTCTCTTTCGAGTCTTGACATTTGCATAGAGTATCTTGAATTAGCTAAGAACGAAAACAGCCCAATTTATGTCACGACCCACGCCTCCTTTCATTTCAAATGGTAAAGTATTGCAGCAATGTTATTGCATTTTTTTTGGAGTTCTGAGATGTTTTTCTATTTGTCCTTTACAGTAACTATATCTTTCCAGTTCCAACACAAAATATATCTTTATATGTATACCTAATAGAATTGTAGGCTTCTCTTCTCCACCTAACCATCTGCATGTGGCTGGAAAATGATCCAGGAGAAAGCTAACTCTTCAAATGTTCCATAATCTACCACATGAACAAACAGTGGACTGTACTGTTGAAGCCATTTCAAGGGTCTGACCCCTAAAGCATCATAGTGCTGACTGTGTGTGTGTGCATGTGTGTGCGTTTCCATATATAGAAAAAAGTACATTTGATATATTGTGTGTGATTCCTGCTACATCTGTGCCTGTGTGTCTGGAAATGTGTGATTCCATTCTGCCATTAATCCAACTGATGCTGAGTTTGTACAACATACGAGAAATACTGTGGCTCTCTGAACTGTGTGTGTGTGTGTGTGTGTGTGTGTGTGTGTGTGTGTGTGTGTGTGTGTGTGTATGTGTGTATGTGTATGTGTATGTGTGTGTGTGTGTGTGTGTGTGTGTGTGTGTGTGTGTGTACATTTCTCTCCATCTCGATACTGCTTAGTGTGTCACTCTTCTGTGTTTGACCATGCCTGTAAGTGAGTGTGTGTGTTTTAGTGTGTGTGTGTGTGTGTGTGTAACCTGCCATGACCAAAAGGTTTTCAGCAGAAAGTGTAGGATTTGGATTAAAAGCTACTTCATCAACTCACACACACACATACTATACACACACATGCACACACACAATCACACACAATCACTCACTTTTCTCTTCAAGTTGATTATTTTTCACCCTTCTGACATGAGCAATGAATCACAAAAGAAGACAAATTGAGAGGAATTGGAGACAGAAGGAACAAGAGAAAGAAGAAGACAGAAAAATAAATAAAGGGTAGCAGAAGAAGAGATGAAACGAGAGAAAGAGATGAAATCATCCCTCTTATATCAATTGCTCTGCAGTGATTTCTGCTGTGTATCTTATTACCGTTATTGGTTTTTAATTAAACACTGTTTTGTGTGTTGACATGGTGTTTGTGCACAGTGTGTGTGAGTGTGCATGTCTTCATCATTTTGAAATCAAACTGAATATTCAGTCAACTACAGGTGGCGGGATCAGACAAACCTAACCAAACAGAAAAAGCAAAGGAATCATTACCATTTAAATAACATTTCTACCCCGTGTGTGTGTCTGTATCTCAACAAACACATATACACATATCCACATTTGTGTGTGTGTGCGCTGATACATGTGTATCAGGTTTGAGATACCTTGATCACACTGCAAACAATGAGAACTACAGGAAGGGATTCGTCAGGAAATTGTCAGGGAGTAGAAGAATTGTGGCCAATTTATATAGTGTTGGATTTAGCAAAGGGATTTTGTGTGTTTCAATTTATGCATATTAGTTGTGTGACACAGGATAGGGATTTACCTCACTTAAAATAAGACTGCATTTTTATTGTTCAGAGGAATAGTTTGACATTTTTGGAAATGTGCTTACTTCCTTTCTGCAGGTTATATGTGATATGAGGCTACAACCCGTTAGCTTAGCTGAGCTTAAAGGGGAAACAGTTTGCCTCGCTGTAAGGTGTGTTAGTACTTCTAAGGTCCACTATTTAACATACCAGTATTATGTCTGGTTTTTGTTATTTGTGAAAAAAGCCAAAGTTTAAAAACCTCAACTTTTTTTTCACAGGATATTATGGGCTTGACTATTTCTTGTTTGGGTTTGTCACTGTGAGGTTGGCAATTAGCGGGAACACCAGTGGCCATACTTGGTAATGCAACCTCGAGCAGCATTATGTTACTAACACTGATCCAAAAAGAAAGGGTAAAAATCTTTAAATCTGACAAGGAAGTTATGTTTTTGGTTTGGTTTGTTTGTTTGTTTGTTTGTTTGTTAGCAGGATAAACAAAGAAACACTAACGGGGCTGATACACACATTTTCTCTTTTAAGAACTATCTTGTTCTGGAACATGTGGACATTTCTTTTCAGTTTGAAATAATAAACACCTGTTTTTTCTAGTGAATTCATTGCAACAGTCTCTGCCTATAAGCAGAGTGTTTGCATATCTTATATTAATAGTTTGAAAACATTAAACTACATTGTTCATTGGGACAATTGCTGCAGTGCTAGTGTCTGAAATTCATTAGAGTAGAAATCAAAGACCATGAAAGATTGAAGATCTCTCTCTTTGCTTTGTCAGTATGCACATTATTCAAATACACAGGATGATATGATGTAAGTCTCTAAATTCATAAACAGATCTCCCTGCTTTTGGTCTGATATCAACACATTGTGTCGATTACAAAGAGTTATCGTCTTTCACTCAAATGTGTTCCTGCGTGAGTGAGGAGAGGAAGATTCATTTCCTTTTCCTGTCAAACAGGAAACTGTTCAATACATGAGTCGCCTGAACAAGTCTATGACTTCCTCTCTGTCAATAAAAACCACACACACACACACACACACACACACACACACACACACACACACACACACACACACACACACACACACACACACACACACACACACACACACACACACACACACACACACACACACACACACACACACACACACACACACACACACACACACACACACACACACACACACACACACACACACACACACACACACACACACACACACAGGTTGGCAGACATCAGTCAGGCCCTGTGGTTATGAGTTTTCATCTCTCTTTCATTTTCATTCTCCAGTTTCATCATTCTCTCGCGCTCTTTCTCCCCGCTGCCGCCTCTATTCTCCTGCTTTTCTTTCCAGGCCTTATTGTTTTTCATCATCTCTCCATCACTCCTTGATTCTCTTTCTCATTCAAACTCGCTGCTTTTCTTTCTGTCTCTTTCTCTCGCATATCAACCCTCTCTCCCTCGCTCCGTCTCTCCCCCTCAGGCTAGCTGTGTTTATATTTCAGTCGTTTATTTCTACAAATGTCAGACAGTGTTTCTGCCCTCCGACTATTGATCCACAGAGAGGGAAAGAGACGGGGGGGGGGGGAGAGGCAATGAGAAAAAGAGGGGGGGAGGGCAGCCAAAAGGAACGAAGTAGAAAGAGAGGTAGATGGGAGATATGAGAGAATGAAGGAGTGGCAGTGAGAAGAGAGAGAAGGAAAGAAAAAGCAGGATAGAAGTGAGAAAAGGTGGAGAGAGCCTCCAGTATTGTAATCACTCTTTCTCTCAGATCAGTGAGCAACCACGGACTGACTCAGGCTCTCCCACTCCTTTTTTCTCCAATTCTCTCCCTCACTACACCTCTCCTCCCCTCTCCCTGCCTGCTCATAGTATAAATATCACTCCACAAACTAAAATATAGATACGTGGACTAAAAAAAACAACAGTAGACAGACGGATCGATAGATAATCAGACAGGGAGACAAAGCTGTGTTGCACGCTCCAGTTACTTACCTTTTATTCTTGCAGAAGACAATTTCTCATATTTTAGTTGGATATACATGTTTATAATACAACTTCATGGCATTCACTATAGTAAAATGTATAAGGAAAATGTGTATATGTAAGGATTATAATGGAGAACTAGTTGTTGTTTTCATTATATATATCACAAATTGGTTTATTAAACAAAAACAGCATTTCCTACCTGCACATTTGGTCCGGGTGATGAGTGGGGGTCCAGATTTGCCCGTCCCACCCTCTCCTGGTCTGGTTAGTAACACTCGGACCTCGTACTCTGTGTCGGGGTCAAGATGCCATAACTTGTAGTTTGGAGAGTTGACGGCGTGAGTCTCAATCCAGCTGCCTGATGTCATGCGGTACTCAACCTGAAAGGAGGGAAATCACACATTACAGTTATTTGAGTATTTGGTATTAATCAGATTTTATGCTCAGTATGAATGTAAATGTCAGAGAGGGAATCTAAAATTATATTAGCTTAAAGGAATAGTGTTGTATTAAGAAAAGGTTCTTGGCAGTTTTCACCTTGTTAAAGTAGTTTTCACTATAAAACACCTGAAATGAACCCTAATCATATTTTAGTGACATTATTTATGACCATTTGTGTGTATACATGATCACAAATTATGTTATTGAAATGTCATACATTAGTCCAAAATGAACAGTTAAAATGCTGCTTAAAGAAGTAATGAGAGAGAAGTTGAACTGTGATAAAGAAGTCAGTCTGTTTGCTTTTGGGGAAAGGATAAAAGGTGATTGTTGTGGTTGTTTAATGCTTCCCAACTACACAATGTCTCTTACTGAACCTTACCTCTTTGAGTATAATAGGTCCATCTCCAAATATGGAGTTAGCATTCAGCTGAATCAGCAGATATGTGGGGCCGACACCCAGCAGCTGGGGCGGGGCGATGGGGTGCGGAGGCTCTGAGGAGGAAAAACAAAGAACAAGATCAGAAAAAGAGTATTCAAAATGCCTCACAAGAAGGTCACACAAGAGTGTAGAGACAACATGATGTAGGCACGAAGCCTAGTTGGTGTAACAGCTGAAGGGATTTTCGTTTAGATTTTATATAAACTACACTAATGGAACAAATTGTAAGGAGCATCCAAACAAGTGGAAACTGCACTGACCTGCAATATTATGACAACCAAGCAGTGTGTAAGTAATGGTGAGCTAATTGGCTAGATATCATGCTAGGGAGTAGCAATATGTTGAGATCTATTGTGTTCAGCTGTTTTGTTTAAATGTTCCTGTTCCTACCTTCTAACTTACAATAACTGAATACTACTTTACATGAAGAGAGTGCTTTTGTAGACACGCAAAGACCCAAACTTTATATATAACACAACTAGCAATATTTGTCACTTGCACTATTTCTGAAGTATATAATATAATTACACTGTCGGAGGACTCTGGGACTTTAGATTCTGATTGCGAACTACGCTGTGCGCACATCGCCGTGCATATGACAACCTTTGAATCTTTGAATTGAAATGTTGTTTAATGCATTGACTCTCCTGTTGTCGGAGTTATAATGAAGTTAATATTAATGCAAACACGCCCTCCGCAGCTGCTTCACATCAAAAGCCTTCCACCTTCAAAACAACAGAGTGGAAGGCTTTTATTGGGAAGCAGCTTCAGAAGGTTTTTCCGTAGTGGTCCATACTTTGATTCCCTTTCACACATGGAATATGCAAATGTCCCGGCTTTGCCTTTATAAAGTTATATTCTTTTTTATTTTTCATGTGTCTGTAATGTAAATGTCCCTTTAGCTTAATTCAGACATGGCAGGAAATGATGGAAAGAGTTTCAATGCTAGCGTGATATTTTGCTTCTGGTGCCAGAGGTGAAAGAAAAGCTGCTTTGAGTTTTAAAGTAATGACATGACGGGGGAAGAAGAGTGTTCTCTTACGCATGAGTGATAGATGTAGCTATCGGAGTGAATCTTCCAATGCATTTTCTCATCGGTTTCATCAGTTAATATTATTAGCGAGCGTTTTCTGCTGCCTACTTTGTAAAGTCCATAAGTGCACAAGCAGGGAATGATAACAAGTTAACCTCCTCTGCCCCTGATCGTGCTCAGAAATGTAATTGAGTGATCGGTTATGAGAAGGATCTCCTCTAAAAATATAAATTGGCTTTAACCCTCTTCATGGAAGTGGTTCAAATGTATTTCAGTACCTGCTGCTGCTGCTGCCTTTAAGTTAATCCAAAGTGCAACCTCATCAGATTTATGTTGTGAATTCTAAGTACAAGACATGAGGCCTACATATTACATTTGCATTAGATTAAAGCAATGCTGTGTTCGTCTAAAGTCGGCTTTGGTTAGAAATTACTTGCTAACTGCAATTAAAATGCATTTAGATTCAAGAATCTAAAGGGAGGCTGTGGCTCAGTGGATAGTGTGCTGGACTTCGAATCAGGGGGTAGTAAGTTCGAGTCCCACTGCAGTCAGCATGTCGTTGTGTCCCTGGGCAAGACACTTCACCCCAAATTGCTCCTGTGGGGATTGTCCACAGTACTGAATGTATGTTAGTCGCTTTGGATAAAAGCGTCTAACAAATGACATATAATGTAATGTAAAGAATCAGTTTCCCAACGTCAAGTCAATTTTACAAAAAGCTTACCAACTCTTTCTGTAATTGGACTGCTTCTTTTTATCTCCTTCTTTTTTAAATTGGTATGGTTTACCAAGGGAAACAGAAAGGGATAATCACCATCAGCTACTCAAAATGACCCCCCATTGGGAGGTAGGCTAACCAAGCTAGGACCTGAGGCTATTCCATTACATGTTTTATAATGTTTTTCTTAAAATGGACTACGACTGGGATTTGGTGTACAACCCTGTTTTGCAGAATGACAATAAATGATCCTTTAATCCTTGTATTTCACAAAAGGAGCCATTAAAATATTGTTTATGTGTAACACAAACTATAAAGACAACTGAATGAGTAATGATGGGGTTATAATTATATCATTTGATTGCATTATCTGTAGTTTTCATTCAACGCATGTCTTGCAATTCAGCCATGAACTACGTCCTATGATGCTCCCAGTTTATAAATACTGTGTGTGTGTGTGTGTGTGTACTATCACGTAAATGTGATGGATGTTTGATGGTTCAGGGCCAGTCAGTCAGATCAGAGCTAACTGTCACGCATCTGTGATTGACACGCCGAAAGCACAACACACACAACCTTAAAACACGCAGCATCAAAGATTTATCTACTTGACACATACACACACACAGATCAGAACATGAATTAATCACAAACACTCTTCTCGCACACACACATACAGTAAATCATACGGATTTTATCTCTCGCAGCCACATTCTCAAACACCACAAGGCAATGTTGCTATCAGTATGAAGATAGGAGAGAATTTATTTTTTTTGTATTTGCAAACCAGCTTCAATCATATCATATCAAAGTAAGTATTATCTACATTATATGTGTGTGCATGTGTGATACTGTGCATGTTGTTCCTTTAAAATCTTTATTTTGCGTTGCTGTCTCCTCTTTTTCTCTTTTTGTGTTGCATTTGTGCGTGTGTGTGTGTGTGTGTGTGCGTGTGTGTGTGTGTGTGTGTGTGTGTGTGTTGAGTATGGCTGTCAGAGAGGTGCAGGCTGGGAAGTGTCTTTTTAGCAACAGATGAAACACTGTAGTTTGACAGCACATGCAAACACAAACACACATACTCAACACACACACACACACACACACACACACACACACACACACACACACGTAGAGTTGAATCCAGATAATGAATGTTGAAGTGACTTCAGAAAACCAACAACATCAACAACATGTCAGCTCGCGACGCCATCAAATAAACAAAGTAAACAACTTGATAATTAACTAAATAAAGCAAAACCAAAGATAAATGTATTCAAGCTTACAAAACTATATTCTTGTCTGCTCTCAGCCTGTGTGTTTACTTGAATCCATGTTTGTGTGTTACTTTAAATCTATTGAATATCTAAAAGATAAATAATACACATTAAATGAAACTGTATTGGGTGTAAGTGGGTCATTTTGTGACTCCGGAGAAAACAAGAGCTGGAACGGGTTCAAACGTTTCATTTTCTTTCTCTTTTCTGTTCCATCACTTGTCATTTGTACAGTTGACCTAAAAAAATCTAACAAATCATCAATGCTGTTGTTTTGAGATGGGTTTGTTGTCAGCATCTTTTTTATTATTAATCACATGTGTGAACCCTCTCATCATTCCTCACTTTTATGGGACAAATGTAAATGATAATAACAAAACAAATCAGCATGGGGAAGACTTCAAGTGTGTGTGTGTGTCGTTTTCTGACCTAACCCGTCTGCTTGATTAATTTGTTTTCACCGTCACTCACTTTCTTCACTCATATTAGAATTGAAAAAACCTCCAGAGGCTTTGGTAGATTGTCTGATTTAAGATTTATGATGTAGCAAACAAACAACAAGTCAGAACGACATAAAGAAAGAAAAAAAGAAAGGAATGTTGTTGTTGGTGACATGCGCCCACTAGGCACGCTCTTTTTTTGTTGTCCATCGTCAGCAAACTTGTCAATAAAGTTTACTTTTCATAAACTGCTGCAGACATCACCATGGCTTACTGCAGGACAACTGACCTCAAGAGGTGTGTGTGTGTGTGTGTGTGTGTGTGTGTGTGTGTGTGTGTGTGTGTGTGTGTGTGTGTGTGTGTGTGTGTGTGTGTGTGTGTTTCAGACACAGTATCGATAGCCGGCAGTGGTTGTAGGTTTTCTATAGTTCCATAATGCCTGAAGCTTCACCTGTCACTATAACTTAGAGTGAGCGTGGGTGTTGGTGTGTGTGTGTGTGTGTGTGTGTGTGTGTGTGTGTGTGTGTGTGTGTGTGTGTGTGTGTGTGTGTGTGTGTGTGTGTGTGTGTGTGTGTGCCTGTGTGATGGGTAATAAAGGAGAAAGGGACATTTTAAAAGTGGACCATTAGAGGTTTAAGACAGTTGTGCATCTTCAGATTTCTGTTACATGTGTGTGTTTGTGTGTGACAATGATATTGTACGAGCTTTTTAGGCCATGGATTGTGTGTAATGCAAGCTGGCATGATGTGTATGTGTGTATGTGTGTGTGTGTGTGTGTGTGTGTGTGTGTGTGTGTGTGTGTGTGTGTGTGTGTGTGTGTGTGTGTGTGTGTTTGTTTGTGAGTGTGATACGAGCTGGCGTGATGTCACTGCAAGAACCAGAGGGCAAGGCTTTATTAGAGTTCGACTCTGATCAAACATCTAGTGACACACACATAAACACATTAACCACAAACACACAGACACACAGTCAGTATCTCCCACAGCAACAAATAATTATGAACTGGTCATTGACAGTTTAACTTGTCCATCCCTCTTGTTTTGAGGGCTGTGTAACAAACTTACACTAATGACTAAATACTGCAGATTTTCTAAAGATGGCATTGCATGTCTCATACTATTTGTAAATGTGTGACTTGATCAGAAATTGTTTTGTTCAGGCAGAGATGGTGTATAGCTTTTTGTGTTTGGATACTATTTAAAATTTGAGAGGTTTAGCATCTTTTTTTCATTTAAAAATAAGGAATTTGTAGAAAACATTGATTAGTTTATGCTTAAATAACAGGGAACTGAAGAAAGTCACTGTATTGTTAGGCTACTGAAACATGGGTATATCAGGGCTAGTTTTGAGATTTTGATTTAATTCAAGAACGATTTACATGCCAAAGTCAAATGATAGAGTTGGCTGTGTTTTGTGTTTGTTAATTAAATAGTAGAGCTTTCTATGAAGTGAATATCTTTGTATAACTTGGATAAAAAAAGCAATTTGAAGATCTAACCTTATACTTGGGCATTTTTCTGCCAATGTGTATACTAAGCCAATAATTAAATAATTGGAAAAAAAACTTGACAAAGTTAAATTAAAACTGAATTTTTTATTTTCTGCTCAAGGAGGAGCCATAATCATCAATCATCAAGTATAATAATATACATTATATCTGGCAATCCCATGTCACTCCTTTTCATGCTCCCATGATGCACCTCTGCCTCAATGAAATGTGCTTCTTTTCTCTGATCTTGACAGCTCCAGCACACACAGAGGAAGCCGATAATGGCACATCTCATGTCATCTACATGTTATAAATATCAATAGGCCTGTGCGTACCTGCACTGAGGCAATCTCCCTCCACCCAGCAGACCACTTTAAGGCTTTGAAAATGAAACCTGAGTAACTGTCCTGCTGCCAAAACATTTTTAAGGCATATTTTGACACTTTCTTATGAGTCAAAACTCACATTTTCCGGTTCAGCAGATTCCTACCAGATCCCTCCATAAATCACCCCTCATTTTTCTTTCTACCTTTAATTTCCAGGATAAATAAATATTCAAAGCATAAATATCAATAATGCAGCTTAACTCTGTCCATATTCACAGTCGTCAGTGTCCTGCAGGGAATCTCAAATCTCCAACAGGCATACTTTTCAAGAAATGTTATGAACATATTCCCTGTTCCTTTGATTTTTCTCTGGCTCTCATCTCCCATCTGATATTTCGAATAAATAAACATGAGGCTTCTCTCCTCTCCACATTCATACATGCAGCGCTTATTCTTTTATTGTGATATCTTTCTAACAACCAGACTCTGGATCAATATTCACAATCGGCAATATCCCTCAGAGCTCCAGAAGCATCTTTCCACATATTGAGAAAGTGGCAGTTTTTTTTAAACCAAAGCCTGGCTACGACACACACGTCGCTCAGTGCGCCACACTGAACCTGAGTCTATTTTCATATATGTAGATTAGTCCTATTCATGTTAAGACACATGCCTCCTTCTGAGCGGATCCTTCATCCCTCTTTCTTCTCAAACTCAAAAAAAGATGTTCATGATAAATAAACATTAGCCACTTACGTATTCCTACCACTTCAGCGAGGTCCTGCAGAAGAGTGCGTCTCAAAAAACGCCATATGTTCTTGACCAAAGAGGAAACCCTCCCAGTGGGGATTGTAACCCTAAGTTAAGCGATGATAGTCCCTTGCTCATGTGACATGGATTCAAACCTTTAAACTGGACAGTGTGAGAGCTCCATTATCTGAGCCACGCCAGCTGAAATTAATATTCATGTTGCTGGCTTCTGCTTTGATTTCTCATTTCTTTTCTCCTCTGCCATTCCTTATGCAGAATAATAATCATAACTCAGCTCGGCTGTTTACATATTCAGACATATTCCTGATTCTGATATGGATATTCTCGAGATAATGAGCAGACTATTTACATTTCACTTTTCTTCACCATCTCCACTTCTCTCTTTGCTCACCCCTCCTCTTCCTCCGTATCTCTCCCCCTCCTCCTCTATGTCACTCCCTTATCATTCTTTCTGAATCTCTTTCGCCCTCACCCCTCGCTCTGCCCTCCTCCCCCTGTCTCTCTCTCTCTGGGAGATGAATTGAATATGTAAGCTATTGGATGTGAATGAATAAAGCATCCCGTCTCAAACACACATTGGTGACACCTTATTAACCACATGTCAGCTGCACATGACAGCTGGAGCACACACAGCTTCCATTTACACACACACACACACACATTTGCTGCATACACATGTGCACACTATTGTAGCTGCTTCACACCCACACAAGCGCACACACACATGCAAACACAAGGCTGGCATACACACATCTACATATACTCTCCTCATTATTGTGTTAGCGACTTACATTTTATCAGTCAGACACAGTGAGTGCACATTTGACTGGAAAGACAACATTCAACATTTTTCAAAAGTTAAACACAATATGAAGTTACCCATAACACAATATATACAACTGGGTCAAGGGTCATCGAAAGATTCAAATCAACTTTATAACAGATTACTGAAAAAAGTGCGATTGTTTAATATTAGCTTAGCAGCCTTAGCTATTTTCCAACGGTTGCTTCAGGAAATTGATTTCCCCAAATGGTGAAGTGGTAGTAGAGCTTGTTGATATTATCTTACTCATGCATTATTTTTTGCATTGTTAAACGAACAAAAGCATGAGCTAAAATGTAAGGAATTTATATAATTGTGTGTTTGTTTGGTCTTTAAAATAGCCTAAACATTTAAATGCTAGCATTTCCACCTATTAGCTTACTAATAAGTAACCTGGTGTTGACCTCCATGGCCAAAAGTGAGCATATCAATGAATTACTATATAAGTTTGTGGGGTAACATGAGGGGTATTTATACAACAATAGTGTTTCACCCGAGCAGCCTTAACCACTATTGAAAGCTAGGTATCTACTAAAGCTGAGGTATCAAATAATAACTCAGAGAAAACTAAATAAAACAAATGTACTGCAGAGATAGCAAAACAATTAAATTACCTTGAAATTATATTTAAGAAAAGTACTCACCTCTGACGATAAGACCCGCAAAGTTTGAAACCCCGGAGCCGCGATCTGATTGGGTGACGCAGCGGTACAGGTCTTGGTCCTGACTGGTGACTTCTTTAAGGTGGAAGGTGGCGGCGAAGCGTCTGTGGTTGATGTTTTTGGTCAGAGCCACGGGAATATCTTCTCCATTTCTCCTCTGAATCACAGAAGAGAAAAACGCAGACAGACATCAGGGTCTGCAGAGGCTGGTAGAGGGTTAAGCTGCCTTGCTCTAGGTCACAAGGCAGCACTGGACCACACACACACACACTCACACACACACACACACACGCACACACACACCGAAAACACACACACACAAACACACACGCCCCCCTCTGCCTCACTGACAGCAGGTTTGAAGGTCATGACTACAATAGAGCCGTAATGAAATCAGCAGCTATTAAACTCTTAATCATGTTAGCTGCTAGGATGTATGGCCCGGGGGTCGCTCTTTGTGTGTGTGCTTGTGTGTGTGAGTATGACACACTATTATTGGATGAACCAGTCCAGAGGATGGCACACTGAATACCACGTTTCATTTCTTTGTGTTTGTCTATTTCTAAACCATCATTTTGGGTGCAAGCTAATGTATTTTTTGTTTCCATTTTTAATGTATTAAGTAAGGATTAAAAGTCTCATATTAAAGGGTTAGTTTACCCAAATGACAAAAGAAAACGTGTTTTCCATTTCTACCGAATGGCATCCATCCATGTAGATTTTGCTAATTTTTGAGCTATGATTTCTGCCTCTACCAATTTAACACGTCTGTAATGCACACAGTGTTGAGCATCAAACTGTTTACATGATTATTATTTTGGGTTGCGTATAGTTACGATTAAATCTGTTGTGTATTATCTAACCATTCAACTATATCTTGAATCAGTGCATGGGGATACATTTTGTCATTTGAAATGTTTCAGTGCTGACTAAGACATATTTGAGAGGGTCAAAAAGATCTAAAAACTATCTTCAGGGCTATTTACCATAAAACCTAAGTATGAAAACATGTTGACTTGTTGTCCTCTATAAAAACAGACACATTGCAGCAATACAGTATTAATGTGTAGCAATCATTTCTTATTCACCCCATAGCAGTAGACCGTTTGAATGGTGGTGCATGTGTATAGTTTTACCTGCAGCCAGAGTTTGTTGTTGGATGTTTCTCGTCCTGTAGCGATACATTGAAATGTGGCATTTTGTCCGGCGTTCACCTCCACATCCCCGAGACGAAGAAAGTGAGGAGATTTATCTACAGAGCAAATGAGGTTTAGACAAATTCCATTGAGTTTACAGCAAGGTTAACAGTATGCATTTGGTTTATTAGTTGTCTGTTAAAAGAAGTGGAAACAAGGTGACAGAGCCAGAGGGAGTTTTATAGAGACAAACAGGTCAGGTTATCACACACTGAGTACATTTCAGGACATTTTCAAACCCTCAGGTTCATTGTTACCTCCACCAAGGAGGTTATTATTACTGAGATTAGATTTCACTGGAGTCAGATGAAGCGCGGTGCTGCATCGCCACTGGGGGGTAACATCAATGTCACATCCAGTATGTATAATTCTGATATCTCCAGATTCCTAACGACTGTGCTAAGACATGAAATAAGCTTTTCACACCCTGAAGATGCAGTTCAGCTATCATATTCTTATTCTGGGGAGGTGATTGCAATCATAGATAGCAGCTACTATGGTGAATGAAAACACACACTCACAGACTAGCCTGCACGCATGCACTCACACACACACACACACACACAAACCTGTGTGTCCAGAAATGCAGCTGTGAGAATGAATGCTTCCACTGTGGAGTACTAATTCCTTTTCAAATACTTGCTCTTTCACATTAGGAGTCCTGCTCCTCCGCCTTTAACAAACTGGGGCGCTTATTTATTCGGATTGCAGGTAACTTTATTGACAGAATGAATGTCCTGTAATTTCTGTCAGATACATAATGCTACCTCCTGACAGGGAAAGGGAAAACAGACATACTCGGACCTCACAAATGGAACAAGAGGGCGGTGCAGGACAGTTTATCTTTATGACTTTTAATCAATAGAATCTATTAAGAAAATACATTTGTCCTCAGAGATTTCAGTGCGGCTACAAGACAGATGACCAACAGGAGTTGTAATTGCTTCCTATCCAACACACAGACCCTCCAGGAACTGCCCGAGGCCTGAGATTAACAGACCCTTCTGTTAACGGTAACATTTTGCGGTCGCAACTCTTTTCTGCCCTCTGGAAGTAAGGAAACACTCAAGCGAAAGAGAGAAGACGATTTGAGACGTAGCGAGAATTTAAAATGGATCGCAGCCCTCATCTCTTTCCTGTCAGCGTGAGACAAGACAGCTACTGTTCACTGTGTGTGAAACTGTGTGTGTGTGTGTGTTGAAGAGAGAGGGAAACTGCTGAGTGGTCAGAATCTTCTCTCTCTATGATTGCCCTAATACTGTCTCATTTCCCGCTTCACTCTCTCCTTTCTCCCCGATCTCTCTCCCCTTTTTTTTATTTCTCTCATATTTCTCCACAACTTGTCTTCTCTTCTCGCCGCATCCCTCCCTCACTGTGTCACCTTCCCACTTATCTAGCCATTCAAGTGCAACAGAAACCATCCCAGGTACAGTCTAATTAGTGGCCAAAGCTATCAGCCGCTATTCAGCGAACTAGGACTAATTGCTGGCAATGCTAATGACTCACCGCACGGATAGCTGAGCACCTGAATGTCGTCGATGGCGATGAAGCCGGCGCCGTCCGAAGCCTCGGCTTCAAAAATGACCTGAGAAAAAAGGAGAGAGAGATTTAGCTTTTTTGTCTTCATTACTATTATAATTGGGTAAAATTGTTTCAAAAATACAATAATTTATTCAAACAGGTAGTTTCATTCAGCTCAAATGTGTTTCACAAAAGAGATTTGAATAAAGGCAAATAAAAACAAACTAATCTACATACATCAAAACAGTGGTTCCACATTAAAGGAGAGTATTACTAGTAGCAGTAGAAATGCTTAAATAAAGATTAAATACATCTGAAACAAATTTTGAATAAATTATATGAAGCTTTTAATTGACCCATTGTCCGTTTATTTGTTTTCATTTCTGCTGAGTGCACTTCGAAATTGACTTTTTGAAAGTAAGGTTAATTAAAATAAACACAGAAAAGAGAGAGCGAGCTCTTACCCTCCATTATCCTGTGAATAGAATAACTTAAAGCTATCATAAAAGTACAAAAACACAAATAACATTGGAAATGTTTCCTAGGAGAAACCTTACATAACCAAAATGCTCTGTTTGCTCATCAGATGCAAAATCATCAACCCTCTTAAGTGTTGTAACTAAATCAGAAACTGTGCCCCATAGGCTTTAGATCATCCTGGGAGCACTAGCAGCTCCACAGTAAGACTCTCGCCATTTAAATTTGCAGTCAAAGTGATGGATCCAATCAGAGTTGGCACAGGGTAGATAGAAAGTCGGTGATGTGCACTAAACTGGATAAATACAAAGCTGCCATCGCGACTGCTACTTGATTTATACATTCAGGCCATAAAGGATGAATGAGATACTTCCTGTTGGATCAAAGTAATCCCAAGTAATGAAACCAAACATGGTAAGGTAGAGAAATGAAGGCTTGGATCCCATCTATTGGTTTTTCCTTCACATCTTACAAAAAGAAGCAATACTGAGGGAAAGATGTTGAATGGGATCTCCAAATGATGGTCATTAGCTGTAATTTACTACTCTTAGTGGTTGTGTCTAATGCTACTTCTCTAAATTCAATATTTCAAGTAGAGTGTGAATGCTGCATTCAACAGGTGCTTCCATTTCAGCCATTATCAACTCATGGTCTAAATAACTACTCTCTTCATCCTCGTTTATCTCTTCTTCCCTTCCTCCAATACTCACTCCTCCACTCTGTTTTTTTTCCATCATCATCCCTCTTTCGAGCCATTTCTCTCCCCTAACTCCTCTCTGTTTTCTAACTGTGTTTACTCAGCTAGGCGCGCCGTAATGAAAAGAGGAGAAGAGGGAGGAGATGAGGTGGCTATCAAAAAGGAGAGGCAGGGGGAGAAAGAGAGTGAGGGGGTGAGCCGTTGTTGTTATTCATCACCTGTAAAGGGAAATCTGCCGTGAACTGTTTACCCATAGCTTATCATCCCCTGCTTGTCACACTCTCCCCCTCTCTGTCTCCCTCCCCTACCAATCTATCTCCCGTCTTCCTCTCTTCTATCATCTTTCACTCATAGCTCAGTACGGGGCGCAGCAGAAAGACATCAGTTGACTTTTAATACCTTCATTCCCCGTCTGTCTGCCTGCCTCCACAGTCTGATTATTGATTATTAATGCAACCACTATTGTTTTAGTAGCCATAGCATGACCTCCTTTGTGAGTATATGTACGTGTGCAAATATATTAATGTAATTTATCTGAAAAAAATCAGTTTTCGAAGAAATTATAACCTTAGTTATAAAAATAAAAAAATGTTATGTCAAATGAAGTCCATAATAATAATAATAATAATACATTACATTTATAAAGCGCTTTTCCTGGTGCTCAAAGCGCTTACAAGCAAGTCAAACAAAATAACAACAAAAGTAGAAAGTGCTAAGCTAGGTGGAATAAGGGCAAGGGGTTAGTTGATTAGGAGTTGAAGGCAAGAGTGAAAAGGTGAGTTTTGAGGGAAAGCAAGTCACATGAAAAGTCCACGAAAGCACGTCACTGGGTGTTTCTCAATCGCGAGTACGCTTGCTTGGTAGCACATGTCTGCCGAGCATCTTGCTTCAGAAGCGAGTCAAGAATACTTCCTGACATTTGGAAAACAAAGAGTGGAACACGCTAGCAAGTGTGCAGGTGTGCGTCATATGAGACGCCCCGCCTTACATTTTCCGCCACAGATTTTGGAAATTGGTCCGTGCGCAAAGCATTGTGGGGATTTTAAGACCGCGGAGTCTACTCATGTGCAGCCTCGATATTTCTCCAAACGGAGTACGCCGGGCTCGGTAGATTTCCAAGTATGCTGGAGATTGGAACAGTACTTCGGCGGCACTCGATGACGTAGTATGCTTGAAATAGTGACTCTGAAGCAGCTTTACTCGCGATTGAGAAACACCCACAGTTAATATGCATAGTGTCCATTGCAAGTCTCTCATGTCTCTGAATCATGTTTCATGGGATTGTTAGTCTTTTCTCACCAAAGTTAGTGTGGATATGCAAGAAAACCCCACTTAACATTGGTGAAAGATTATTTCCCAATGCATACACCTTTTTGTCACACCCGTTTTTTTTCCGCCACAAATGCACCAAAAATCTAGGTAAGTAAATAGCGGTGCTTACATTTTTTTTACACTATATGCGTTAGTAAATATGCGTCTCACTCCAGAGATGATGATTTTCAAAACAGCGGAAATACTATGAAAGACAGTTTTGATCTGTTTATGAATCTGTTGGCTTTGAGGAGAGTAAATCCATCTTAATCTAATGCATGTCACATAGCATTGGGCCCCAAAAAGGGCTAAACATTTTCATACCCCTCTGGGTGTCATTTTTCTACCACTGCTGCTTGGACCCCATAAATACCTGTGAGTACTGCAGTCATTTGTCCAGAGAATAAATGCTGATAGCAACCTTTCCAACTGAAGACAAAAGCCAGATGTAAGAGTGTGTTTTTAAGCCTTGTGTCTTGCATATGAGACTTAGTCCAAGGTGTACTGCGCCATTAATGATCATGTCTTTTAAAAAATGGCTTCAAGTGGAAAATCACTGGACATAAATATACACTGTTTCCACAACCCATGTTAATATATTAGTAGTTGACCAAATATGTACATAGATATGTCACTATATGTACAGATGTCCATTTTCACTTTTCACTTGTCACTTTAACTCTTTTCGGACTTCATAACTTGGATGACCAAATATGTATATATGCTGACAGTTATTTTACTCTTATTTTTACTCATCTCCTATTTCATAGTCTTTTATTATTATTATCATTATTATCTTGATTTTATTTTTGATTTTATTAATCTGTGTGAATCTTTGCTGTCCTGTTTTTTCACGCTTACCCTGTTGCTGCTTGTACAACTGAATTTCCCCACGGGGATTAATAAAGGTCCATCTTATCTTATCTTATCTTAAGTGTTTTCCACAATACCAAGGGTCACGTCAGTCACTGCTTATTCTGTTTCCTTGTTTACTTTCATTTCAGCCTTGAGTCCAGGGGTCCGCTGATGGTCACCTCTTAGGAGACAGTATTTCGATCTTGCAGGTGTCGAACGCTCCCTGCCTGACTGCTCTCATCAGAGAGAGGACGGATTACTGATAGCTCGGTATACAACTCCTCACATGGGAGAAACTGTGATGTGCTGAAGGCTACGGACTGACATATCATCACTCCAGAGAAGGGAGAACATCCTCTTATCAACTAAGGCATAAATCATTTTGATGTATGCATGTATGGCCACAGCATCAAAAATGTCTAAATCTGCAGGCGAGGAGTGTTTTTCCACTTCATGTTGTAGTTTGAATCGTCATTATTCATCTAGGTTTAGGGCTTCCTCTAAAAACGCTTTGATTAAACGTCATCATTATTTTTATAACTACATGAGACGGTTGTTTGGCCGATTAAAAAATGCGATGCAAAATACATTGTTTTGCGTCATCTAAATAGTTGCCAAATCCTTTTCTATTCATCATCTAGCCAACTAATGGACTCACTGCATCTCTAACTCTGCCGTGGGTTTAACGTATTGCGTCAAGGAACTCAAAGATCATCTAAAAGCAAGTTTTCAATCAGAATAAACTTTTAAATAAAGACACAATTTTAATTACAAGGTCTAAAAAGTGCTGCCAGTGTGTGGGTGTGCTTTGTATCTGCACATCAGTTTTTGTGTGAGTGTGTGTGTGTGTGTCACAACACGTGTCTGCATGTGCCTGCGCTTCCCCTGGTGAAACCAGTCTAATTACATCTCAAGCCTAAGTGCTAACACAGAAACATGTTCCAACATGAAAAAATAGCTTCATAACCTCAAATCCAATAACCTGTTTCATAGCCTGAAAGGCCTACATAAGCCTCAGCAAACCAGGATGATTATGTTCAATTAAAACATGTTGACACACGGGTTTCATGCTGGCGATCTCCTCCCAGAGTCACTGAGGGGGACCGGGCTCCAGATGGGCCATTCGGAGGATGCTTTCACACTTCGCCTTGCAGTAATATTACAGGGTCCCGAGGCTGTGTGTGTGAACATGATCAGTGATCTGTGTGTGTGTGTGTGTGTGTGTGTGTGTGTGTGTGTGTGTGTGTGTGTGTGTGTGTGTGTGTGTGTGTGTGTGTGTGTGTGTGTGTGTGTGTGTGTGTGTGTGTGTGTGTGTGTGTGTGTGTGTGTGTGTGTGTGTGTGTGTGTGTGCCTGTGAGGACATTTGGAGACAAGCTATATCCCACAACGTGCACACATCTGTCAACACCAGCACACAAAGACACACAGATCATGCTGACTGACAGCAGGATATTAAGAAAGAAGAAGAAACACTGAAGCAAATGTGTTGTTTAACACTCATGCAACCATTTCTACCTCTGTGAATCCCATTGTGAGAAAGGTGTTCATTAAAAACAACGACATACAGCAGAATTTACAACAATATGAATGTCCAATTGGCCGCCACACCCCACACAAACACCCACAACATTTCTGTTCAGCCTCTTTTTAGCCTAATCGTCACCTCCTGAGCCTCAGTCAACACAGATAAATCAGCCGGCTGCCTCCCAGCATGTCTGTGTGATAGCATGTGTGTGTGTGTGTGTGTGTGTGTGTGTGTGTGTGTGTGTGTGTGTGTGGTGTGTGTGTGTGGTGTGTGTGTGTGTGTGTGTGTGTGTGTGTGTGTGTGTGTGTGTGTGTGTGTGTGTGTGTGTGTGTGTGTGTGTGTGTGTGTGTGTGTGTGTGTGTGTGTGTGTATCACAGCTGTTGGTTATCATTGAGGGAGTTACCTGATATTCATTGGGCCAAAAGGTGGAGACGGCGAGTTCTGCCTTCATCCAGCCTTTACCTGAAAGACGACGATACGGTCAACACAAGACAATCAAATCTGAATAAGTTATGAAATGTGAGATTAATTGAAGCCGGTATTTACCAGTGTAGGAGGTCACGTTCCATATAGGGTTGGCCAAGGGACCCTTGTTTACCTAGAAGAGACACAGAACACGATATGAAACATACATAACACACAGTCCTTTATATTTCATGATGCACCCAGAGACGCATCGCTTCATTTACAAGGAGATATTCAACAAATAATTCAACAAAATACATATTTTAATGGTGATGCTGTCTCATGCACATGAAGAGGTCAGAGGTCTTTGTCAGTTATACCTCCACCTTTACGCTGGTAGGAGAACGATTTTGCTTAACAACACTTCAGCAAGGATTTGCAGTAATGTGGATTTGATTTTGTTTCATGAAATTCAAGGGCAGACTTCCGACTCATAATGCTCCCCTGCTGTTTAGGACCAGGAAATGCTGTAACGAGTAATCTTCAGTTAATTAGGTTTCTAAACACTTCCAAAAGTCTGTCGAACACATTTTGATAGATCATCCTTATTCTTCTAAACAAAACACATTCTTAGGGTGTCAGCGATGTATGTTTGCTGATTTAAAAAGGTCAGCATTTTATTGTTAAATGAAGTTATTACACTTAATTGCACAACCTTACCTGTAGGTTGAATCGAGACAGACTGAAGCCTCTTTTGCATGCTAACTGCGTCATTTGTGGTTCGATTTCTCAAAATCCAGACCACATTTCCCATAAATCCTGTTTTGTTTTGTTTTAACTTAAGAGGCTCTGTTCACCATCTGGTTTTGTGACAAACAGAACGCTTTTACTCGGCGCTTGAACTCATCTAGAGTTGTTTTATGGAGTAGAAGAACCTTATGTTTCCTGAAGACAACAACAAGCAAACACTGCAATCCAGCTTGTGTTTCATGAAATCAAACCTCGCCTCAGACACTTTGCAAAGGCTTTTAAAACAGCTTTGTTTGTTCACAGTTTCAAAATTAATTAAAAAAGGTACGGACGTATGTTTACTGGGTCCGGTCTCAGTCCGTTAAAGGTCCTCTATTATACTGTCTTTCATCAATATATTATAGGTCTCAGATATTTACAAAACATGTCTCTGAAGTGTTTGGCTCCAAATACCAAACAGATCATGCATTGTAGCATCCCATAAGGTGGGGGGGGGGGGGGGGGGGTTACCTTGGTTGGTGACTGGCTAATGGTTACACAAGCCAAATAATCGTTATGACATCATAAAATGGCCAAAATCTGATCAGCTCATTTTCAGACAGGTTTTTATATAAATGGATCAGGACAAAAAGTGAGCGAATCTCTTTTCCTGAAACTTTCAGTATCTCTTTACACAGAGGGGACACATGTTGATGTATAACATTTTTGCATAATAGGTGACCTTTAAGTGCAATAAACTACATATTTCTATTGTTTTTGTTTGTTCTCAGTACCTTCACCAGGACGTTGAGGGTGCCGGGGCTGAAGCCTCCGGGGCTGGTGAGCAGATAGTTGAAGTCGATGCAGTGAGTGTCGTTCTCCTTCATCACAGGCAGCTGAAACCTGGCCTTCGTCCCCTTGTCGTGCTGCGAGACGTCCACGTACATGTAGGTACCTAAACACAGGGACAAAGAGAGGGTCAAAAAAGAAATATCACATTTAACTTAAGGTGGATCTAGTTCACAGGGTTTTTTCAATCAAACCTAAATATGTATATACTTTTAACTACTGTTATCTGGCTGGTATTCTGTTCATTTCCCCTCTGTTGGGAGGATAACATATCTCTGATTTCTGAGACCTCTTAATCAGCTTTTTTTGTGTTTGTGCTTGTACGCCACATACCTGCTGTAATTGAGTGCCTGAACAGACTAGCAGTGGTGAGGGGGTACTTTAGTTTCTACGACTGGACTCGTCAAAAACTATGTTGTAGTCGCACTGCCTGCCTTACATGTACCTACACGAGTAAACCAACTCTCTGCAGCTTGAAGATAATTCTTGTTGAAGACATAACACTTTAAACCGACAGCTAAAACAGTTATGTGAATTGGCCAATTACAGTGACTGAATACAAGTGTAAACAAATGAGTGCTCTTCAACGCCAGGTCAGTTAATTCAAGTAATTGTAGTTCAATTAAATGTAAAGCAACTTTTAACATTGCATAATTTGCTTTTGCTAAAAAAGTGTTTTTATTTTATTTTGCATATTGGTTTTGTTGTCTTTTGTCTGTAGTGAAAAGTATCATCTTGAATCTTAATCACCCCCAACCCCTTTTTGTATCCATCTGATATGTATTATTATTAACTATCAGAGGCATTCTTCTGTGACAACATTGTGTGCTTGAGTCCCATCCATTAAACACTGAAATCCAATTTAAGAATGTAACCCATTAACAGCTCATTTCTGTCATTTAGGACACAAAGAACAGGAAGCCAAGGTAAACTTCTCTATTCCCTGCTCATTCCTGTTTGACATGTACACTTTGAAGCAGTACACTTCCTATCATGAGAACAAAAACTCCAAAGAGCCTTCAGTCTTTCCTTTATATGTGCATGTGTTTACTCTCTTCTCTCATTTCTTTTGGGCTTATGGTACATAAATCAGTCATCAACCCCCCCCCCCCCCCACATGTAAAGACCTTGTTACTGTGTTTTTGTCATTTGTTCCCCTTTGTGATGATGTGTTTCTAAGCAAGCCAAATACACATTGGAAATGGGCAAGAGAAGAAAGGAAAGGAGTACACTTTTTTTAATTTACTTTCTTCATGTTATGTTCTTTTTTCCCTTAGTGTCTCCTTTTCATTTTGGTATATCAACTCTGCAGCTTTCAGGTAATACCATTTTCAAATGTGTAGCGTGAAGGCAGGTTTACACAATCAAAATGAGTGAAAGTTGATCAAAATCATGTCTCCAAGTATCCAGTTGCAGTTTGCATGATGTCATGTTGATACCAGTAGCTGATGTTTGATTCCTTAACCACACTTGTAAAAAAAATTCCACAGGCTGCAACATATCATTACCTGCAACAACCAAGTGGCGTTACATGATTAATTGCATTTTTTTAAACATATCCTCTGGGCTACCATTTTCTGTCTTATTTTGTTCGCAAAAGATTCCTCCTTTCTTGGCTGCCTTCAAATATAAATCCATTAGTTTTCTTATTCCTACGGATTCTGGAGAAAGTTTTCAGTCAATACTGGTTAGCTAAGTTTGTATACATGTACAGCAGGTACATATTATCCTTGCTGTCACTATTGAATAAATACCTTGGACTTACAGTAATGGATGATAGGGAACGTGGCTCGATATTATTTATAATCTGGGTGAGCTGACGTCCAGATGTTCCAGTAATCAGCTCAGACCTCAACCAGATGTTGTTCCAGTGAAATATGATGAAATGTGAGCCTATCCTGCCTGATGTCTAATCTCACAATCTCACATTAGCTCATCGAAAAAAACATGATATCTATTTAATTGATATCAAATAAATGAATTGAATAGAACAAGCACTGAATCAAAGCATTGATTATTGGTTTGTCCATCTTTCATTATTAATTATTGAGATGGTTTCTCAAGTTAAAATGCTAAACATATGCTAGTTTTAGCATCTCCGATGTGAGGATTAGCTGCGTTTCTCTGTTTTACGTGAACACAAGTTGAATAGCTACAATATATTTCGGTCTTTCACGATTGGTTCAGACTGAAAATGCAAAAACATATGCAAAATGCTAAACATATGCTAGTTTTAGCATCTCCAATGTGAGGATTAGCCATTTCCTCTCTTTTGCAATAATATAAATTGAATTAAAAAAAAATAACAAGATTAAGTCAGACAACAGACATTTTAAGCTTCATTCAAAAACCTCAATAGAAGCTTTGAGTGTAATAACATCAAATGTGGCCCTATAAGAAAATAGAGAAGTGATACACTACCATAACAGTTCTCAATAGAATAGGTGCATAGAATAAAATACAATACAACATAATGTCTGTGCTCCAGTTGAACAAACAGCCCGCCAATCAACTGGTTAAATCTATTTCCATATTATACAATAAACAATGTGCTGTATACAATGAGCTGAAGAACAATAGTGATTATCACTTATTGTTGAGCTAATCTGCTGTGAGAAAACACTTTTCTCTGCAGACTACAGCACAACATAAGAGGCTTTCAACTAGTACACACACACACACACACACACACACACACACACACACACACACACACACACACACACACACACACACACACACACACACACACACACACACACACACACACACACACACACACACACACACACACACACACACACACACACACACACACACACACACACACACACACACACACACACACAGTCAAAGCCAAACACTGTATCCTAGTTATTGGATTGGCTCTGCTTCCCTCTCTTGATCTCTCTTTTTCCCACTCACGCCTACACACACACACATACAAAAACTCACACTTCTATTTCAGTCGTAACAAAATCCTACTTCCTGGTTGTCCCCAAAATGACACAAAATCAGAAAACAGGGCTGCAGCCATCACAAGAGAAACGACGCAAGGCCAGCACCATCATCTGTCTCCTTCTCTGTAATCTATATCAATCCAAAATGAAAACACGATGGATGTCACTCCTATTTTTCAATATTTTGGCAGTGATACTGAGATGGTGACAAGTGCCTTTAAGATGGCTGCCAAGATGGTGTGCTAG
Source organism: Trematomus bernacchii (assembly GCF_902827165.1). NCBI lineage: Eukaryota > Metazoa > Chordata > Actinopteri > Perciformes > Nototheniidae > Trematomus > Trematomus bernacchii. Next base: position 3,328,665 of record NW_022987662.1, on the reverse strand, counting down.
CTCAAAATATTCCTATCATTCAGAGACCCAGATATGTCAAAACACACACAAATATAACCTTTAGTACCTCTTCTTAGCAAAACACTGCCAGCTGACAAATTACAAAAACAAATTGATAAAGGATTGGTAAAAATAGCTGAATAATATTTGGTAAATAGCCAATGTCCAACCTGGTAAAGCAGGCATTCACCTGCATGGTTCAAGAAATCCGACAAAAATGGCTTTTGAAAAACTATGATTAGTAAAAGATTGACAGTACATGCAAATTAAACATCGTACATGTTAAGAAAGCAGACCGTATGATGCCAAGAACATCTGACACCTGAAGTCTGCCAGCTTGTAAAATGGCTGATGTCTTTGAACTAAAATGGCCGCTAATAGAATAACAGCACAATGTAACGACGGGGCTAAAAATACCCCTGAGACAGCCTTAAGACCTAGATATGTCACATAACAACAACAGCAGCGGCAGAAGCTGAGGAATCGTACATAGAGTATTTTTCTGCAAAATAGAAACAGCCCTCAGTTGGGATAACAGCTAATAGGAAAAAAATAATATGCTACCAACCATACTGAGTGGGATGTAGACAATCTGACTCTCTTGGTGTAGCATACCCCAGTGAAATACTTCTAAACAACGATGCCGCTTGTCCAGAATAAAGCAACAACACTAAGTTCATTTAATGTCAAATATGGAACTGATTTGAAGATCACTTTATTTGAAAGCCCTGCATGGACTCTATCGCTGCTCTTCATCACATGTTTCCAGTTAAAAATCAAAGGGTGTTTAGGAATTTCCATTGTTGCTCCCAAACTTTGGAGTCTCTTCCCTTCACAATTCAATCTTTCCGTTCCTCTGGTATTTCTATAAACCTGTCTTTAATATCTATCGTTTGAATGGAGGTTTGAAAGTGTTTCTTATGACTGCCTCTATACAATCTGAAATATACTAGATTCTCCTAAGAGCACCAATATTTGTTGCTTTATGCACTTTGTATGCACCATTTAAACAAAAGCAATTTAGTTGTATGTGTCAACCTTCTTGGCAATAAACCTGATTCTGATTCTGATTCAAATGTGCAAATAAGCAAATAATATGTATTTTATGGGGTTAAAACAATCAAATGCAATCCAATGCAACACATACTACTTTTGTTAAGCTCAATGATCAAGTTTTGTATGGATTCTGTCATAGATCTTTGATTTAATAGTCATTTTAAGGCTGCTTAATTTGTGTTGCTGCAACCATCATTATTTTCTCATTATTAAAACATCCATTGGTCCAGAGAGCAGCTCTACTGCAGTATAAATGCATTTGTTCCTCCTCCCTTATTAGCCAGTACACTGTGGAAAACAAGAGGACAGTGAGACAGAGACACGGAGAGAATGGCATGCCAAATAGGTTTAGAGTGGTACTGGCTGACAACATTATGAGTCAAGAGTATCTGCTTTAGTCCGCCGAGCCCCAGAGCCCCAGCCCATGAATGTTCAACTGGCACAACGCGCGCTGCCAGCGTAGCATGTCGACCCTGCCATGGAGGCTAGTGCCAACATCAACCCTCAGAGAGATTACACTGAATAGTTTTATCTCTATTTCAAAAAAACTGCCAAACCATCCCTCTACTCTAAATACCGCCTTAAGCACAAATGGTGATTAGCAATGTGGATTATTATGAACAAAACTATAATTGTTAGCTGAAATATCTTCTACGTAAAGCCTTAATATGACGCCTTTTGTTCTCCCAATGCCTTTGACTATAGATACAACCTTCTGAACTGGTAATCAGTAAAATGAACTAACTCCCACAGGTCTTTGAGGTGCCATATACTCCCTGCAACCCTCCCTGAACAAAGGGAGTAGATATCTCTTTGTTTGAAGGGGTCAAAAGCCCAAATGCTTTACTGCCTCCTCTCTAAATCATGCCCCGGCCTCAGGGAGACGGCAGCCGGACCAGAGAACTCCTAAATTACTGGTGGCTGGGATAGCCTGACAAAACAACAATCCTAATAATAGGCATTAACAATGTTTCCCATGGCAAGGCATTTCAGCTCAACCCCTCACCCGTTCCCTGCTCCTTCTTCCAAATACAAGACCTTGCCATATCTATAATCCCCTCCAGCAACCTCGTTTCCCATCCTCAAGCACCGCTGTCCCTCACCCTGCTGGCATTATTAACACATCAAATGTCAGTTCGTGCTCCCGTACCTTTAGGCAACACTCTGAACCAACATCTCCAAACCATTAACCTGCCCTGACATCCCCCCCCCCCGCTCATCCCACACACTCCTACAGGAGGTAATGCTATGTTAATTCCCGGCATAACTTCTGCGCGCTCGGGCCACGTATTTAACCTCTTCAAAGTGCCCACTCTGCTTAGTGACACCACTTTGTATTAATATCACTAAATGTTAGATTTTGTACCATTGGATGAGGCCCCCCGCTCTTGTGTCATAGTAAATATATGCAAGACCGCAGGTAAACACTCAGTTTGGGAGGAGGTGTGTGTTTATGTGAAAATCCTAAAGGGCTGGTGTTGAACTGAACCTTTCTCTAAATGTCAGCGGGGCTGGGGTGTCAGGATGATAAGCATGAGAGATAAATAACCACATATTATTGTCATGGTAACATGGTCGTAATCTACCAAAACAGAGAGGAGACCTTAGGAGAGGAAAGAAGACAGAATGAGACATAAGGAAAGCAAAGGAAGAGGACAGGAAAGGAAAGGAGATGAGTCAAGAGGATAGAGGTGAGGAAAGAAGATAAATGGAGACAAGAGGACATTTGACTAGATGAGAGGAAAGGAAAGGAGACTTGAGGAAAGGAAAGGAGTGGAGAAGATAAGAGAGGAGATGATAAGAAAGAGGACTAGAGAGAGGAAAATGAGACACCAGGGGACACATGGAGAAAAGAGGCAAGGAGACTAGAGAAGAGGAAAGGAGACACAAGGAGAAATAAGGAAAGCAAAGGAGATGATACAACAGAGGAAAGGGGAATAGAAGACAGGGAAAAAGACAACATGACAGGAAAGGAAACACATGGACACAATATGAAAGGAGGGGAGATGAGATAAAAGGAAATGAGAAGAAAGGAGGCACAGTGAGGCAAGTTCAGAGAGAGGAAAGTATATTAGAGGACAGAGAAGGAGAGGAAAAGAAACATTTGGAGGACACAAGAGTAGAGGAAAAAAGGGGAAAAGAGCTGAGAGGAGAGTAAAGGAAAGGACAGGAGAGGAGGCGAGAAGGACAAGTGGACGAAAGGAAAGGAAAGAAAAGGAAATGTTGGAAGGAGACTAGAGGAAAGGAAAGGAAAGGAAATGTTGGAAGGAGACTAGAGGAAAGGAAAGGATTAGAGAGAAAAGATGTGAACAAACCCAAAGCCAATTTGTGGTTGTAATATTTGAACATGCTTTCCTTAATGTGGTTAACATCATTGTTCATACTCGAGTCAAAATTCCTCTTAGGCTGTGGTTTTAATTTGTTCTGACGCCAGTTACCATCTCAACATTGTATAGCTGGTTATTGCTATAACATTTAGCTTTTTAAGATTGTAATGTAGGCAACCTTCCCTGTTCCCCGCCGTTGATTAATGATCTCATATTCTGTTAATTAGACCCTCAGCCCTACGGCAGAAAGATTTAATTTCCCCTTCATCATCACCACGGAGAAAAAAAACAACTGATTAAAGAGGAGAGGATGTCTTGGAAAAGAGGAGACAGAGGAGGACAAGGTGCTAGAGGTGGAAGAGGTACACAGATCCTTCACTTGAATAAGAGCTACAATACAACCACGAAAAGATACTCCATAACAATTGATAGTGTTCTATTTTAAAGTACTTTGAAAAACCATCAGAAGTATTTCTCACAGATCAATAACGATTGCCGTTTTAAACACGGTGTATGAGAGAGACAGGAGAAAGGAAGTGAAGTCTCACCTTTGGGCAGTTCTGGAGAGACGTACGCCACTTCCTGTGTGTTGATGTGCGTCCAGTCAATATCATCGTAGGGATCCTGCTGGTAGTCACACTTTGCGAGACCCTCATCGAACATGCAGCTCCCTGCAAAGAGAAACACATTTAGTTCACATCATAGTGATCATTGAATTCAATCTAATACTTAGTAATGCAACATGAATTCCTCCCTAGTCCTATTTAGGGCTGGAAATAGGATTTGGGAAACAATGACAAATGAAGATGCATACTGGGATTGATCATTTTGGTTACTTATTAGATTTATGATCATTGAAAAATATATTCAAATGATCATGGTGTGATTTTTAATGAAGATCTGGAGTCTAGAATAGCGTTTATAGGCCAGAATATCTCTGCCGCCGAGAACAAATATTGCACCTCCTGCGATTTGAATATTGCATATGCAGTCAAACTTTTCTCGTGTGTTGTTTTTCTGTGCGTGTCTCAGCTCATTAACAAAGCACCAGGAGTCTGAGCTCCAACAGTCATCACTCAGCGCCGCTCAGGATCACCTCTGACTCAGCCATCACGGCCTGCAGCGGATCATCTGAGCCCAGCACCGCGGCCTCGGGACCGCCATGTGTGAGCTGGCCCCCCCGTGGCCCCGCCCCAACAGGAACTCGCTCTAACGCAGAGAGACGCCTCGTGTCCCTGACGGCCAGCCGAACAATCAACTTGCAATGATATGTGGCTTGTAATGACAATATCGCTGATAGAAATAACTATCGGGCTACTGCCAGCCATCTGATTCACTGACCTGAGAGCGATGCAGGGCTTGTGTTAATAAAATGGCCAGGAGAGATATGGCTAAGAAAAGCCACAATGCCATCTGATTCAAGTCACTGGTGGTTATGTGCGTCATATTTGTCCTTTTCGACATTGGCCAAAGTAGGAGAAGATCTTTTATATCGTTTTATGAACGTGATTTGCAATATATAAGAGCGGCACTTAAGTATTACTTCCATTGTTGATTCATCTATTGATTATTTTCTCGATTCATCAATGACTATTTAGGGTTTCCCAAATCCCAAGATGACATCATCAAAGGTCATGTTTTTGACTGTTTCATGTCTACTGTCAATGAGGAATACAAAATCATTTAAGAAGCTGTTTTCTGTGATTAAAATAACCAAACCCCAGATGATAATGAATGATTTATCCCAATATCAATATTATACTGATGTATTGCCCAGCTCTAGACTAAAGGCCCAGTTCAACCTTAGCACAGAAACAAACCTGAAGATCTGAGAGGTAATTTAATTAATAAACTTGTTTGCGCCATGTAATGTAATAAGATAGGGCTTGCTCAATTAATCGTATTTTAATCGCAATTACGATGTTGGCTTGCAACGATTACGAAGACAACGTAATCGAAATAAAACGATTATTTTTTTATTATTATTATTATTATTATTATTTATTTTTTTTTTTTTTTTAATGGGTTTTTCAGTTGAATTTACTTAAAGTTCAGGGTAATCAACTGTTAAAAACATACTGTTCACATTTTCTTTTTAAATAAATGGATGTTTTCAAAGTAAATGGATAATCGTTTTGAATAATCGTGATATCAATTATTGACCCAAATAATCGAGATTATGATTTTTGCCATAATCGAGCAGCCCTATAATAAGGTAAGACACTCTTAGTCCGGATGCCAACATTATTTGACCTAGCTAAATTGTTCATTAGAACTGCAAACAATAAGTATTGCAGAGCAAAGAAAGGCTAAATAAAAAACATTTTCATTTATTTGTCTTTGTCGTCTAATATTTGTGTTTAACCTTCAGTTTTCCAGAGAGTATAAGTAATGAAAGAAATTCAACACCAAGATACACAGGTGCAATGTTTACACTATAACCAGGACCACTAAGAGACCTCTAGGAAAGAAGGTATATGAAAGCAAGCCACCATGAAGCACTGTCATTAACCGGCACGGCCAGCGACATAAATCTCCCAGCATTCAGTTTGTGCTGCAGCTCTGCTACCTGTGTCCTAGAGCGAGCTGCGGCGGCTGTGATGGAGAGCAAAACGACAGGCCCTCAGATACCCCGCTGATCCGAGCTCTGCTACAGAGGGATACCAAGAGGTGACAGCCGCCGCCGGAGGAGAAACAAGTTAACATCAAACTAAGCGACTGTCTTCGGCTGCCGGCTGTACGGCTGCCTGTGACTCACAGCGTCAGAGATGCACTGGATCACATTCCTCTGGGCGTCATTCTTTAAACCAGCCTCTCCTCGTGCAACTCCGATTCAATTCAATTAAGCCTTTGTCACAGCGAGTTACCTCCAGTCATAAAGCGAAAAATGCTCGGACAAGTAGAGGGCACAAAGTAGACCACGCATTTTTCTACTCCAAACTTTTATATTATGACTTGGATGTACAGAATCTAACTTAACTGATGTCCAACAAATGCTGCTGTACGTGTATGTGTGTATGTGTATGTGTATGTGTATGTGTATGTGTATGTGTATGTGTGTGTGTGTGTGTGTGTGTGTGTGTGTGTGTGTGTGTGTGTGTGTGAAACTCCATGACTTCCTGTCTCCCACAGTGTGTGTGTCAGGTTACATCTTGTTGTCAGGTAGCTCTCTCTGCATGGGTTAAAAGAGCAGGAGCCATTTGCATGTGAATGGGAATAGTGTGCCGCCTAGGCAAGGACAAGTGTAGGTATGCTTTCTGCCTGTTTATAGAAAAGGGTAACCTTGTGCATGTTATGCCTCTATAGTGGAAAATACTATCTTTTGTTAACAACAGAATCGTACGTTTTCCACATTTATGCATTTTCTACGCTTTTAGTGAAGAAAGGACCTCCAGATTGTTGGCAAAGAGAGAGTAAGGTTGTGGAAATGACCATGTGCATAGCAGCACCATAGAGGTCTTAGTACTCTTTGTCCTGTATCTGTATTAACTGTATCTTGGTTCCCAAATAAATCCCATAAGGTTTGATCATCATTCAGTAATATGACGTTCAAGTTGAATTAGCAAGGTAAGAACATTTAAAAAAAAACAGCATTGATTGTTTGATTATGGTCTTTGATTAGTTTGCAATCTTTGATGAGACAAGTTGAGCAGTTGTCATTCATGCCTCCAATGTTAGGTTTGATTGCTAATGTGAATGATAACACAATGTATTATGTATTATGTAAATACTGTAGTTTACTGTGAAGCCTATCCTGAATGTTTGGTGGTGGTTTAAAGAGGCACTATTACCCTTTCCTGTGGTGTGTTATATACGTTTGTCGGCATGTACTGTAAATGGTCAGCAAAGGCTAAAATCCCAGACATATTTAAATATAAACCAAGTAAGCAGAGGTGCAAGGAAAGGTAAAAGAAAATAGCATGTTAATATTAGTTGTCTGTAAGATATTTTGGATAAAGGTTAGGAGTATAAAAAATAACAAATAATGTATTAATTGCTCAAAAACCGGTATGTGCTGAGGGCTTCTAGAGGTGGCGGGATAGTAAAATGTGTTAGCATTCGTTTAGTGTAAAGCTGAAGAAGTTTGGTGTGTTTCTCTTCCAGTGATAAATTGTTGGTCCATAGTTTTGGCATTGCAGAAGTACTTAGGCCTCGGTACATGCTAAAGCATTTGTTTGGCCTTGTTTAACCTCGGAAAAACTACAAAATCCATACAGAAGCTCCATTCAGTTTCAAAGCTGTTTTTCTGGAATCTCTGCCTCTGAAAGCAGTATACAGCGGACAGAGAGATTGGATTTAAACCCACCGTGTTAGAAAGGCAGTATGTGCTGTGGGCTTTTAACTATGTACAAACACACACACGCACACACACACACACACACACAGATCCACTCAGCTCGGATATAGTGCCGTGATGGAAGAGGTATTTTGCCTTGGCTTAGCAGTGAAGAAAAACATGTCCTTGTTTTAAATTTCCGCTTCACACCCTTAATCGTAAAGCATTCCTTTTTCCCTCGTCTGCACACCTCAGATAGACATTCTCGCTGTAAACACACTAAACAAAGTTGCTGTGTGTCCATATGTATGTATGTGTGTGTGCTGAAAAAGGGGGTCTGCGGTAATATGTGTGAAACTCTCTGCACACACTCACACAAACCTCCTGCAACTCGCCCACGTTCTCAGCTAACACTTCTGCCTTTGCTCAATGTCCTGCCAACTTAAACCAACACACACACATCAACCGACTCAGGCATCTGACAGCTGATCGATGCTGCCAATAATGAAAAGACCAGACCGTGAACTATTATTTTACTTCTGTTGGGAGAGAAAGGACGCAAGCCATGTCTTACTTAAGTGTTTCATAAGTTTCAAATATATCCATCTATCTATTGATGGAGTAGTTATCTTTGATGCTACTTCAATGCTCTGTTGGTGGTAAACAAAACTGTAATTCAATACACGTGCAATGACTGATGTTGTTAGCCTCTTGGGTTCAGCAGAAACAACCCCTAAACACTGACATATTGTCCTTTTTTTTAGGTGTATATGAAGTTGTTTTTGCAAACAGTTGTCTGTTTAAACATCCAGCAGACATAGGCATTTATTTGAAATTGTGCAAGTACAATATTTACTCTCATTTGATCTCTTTTTTGTGAAATATCTGTCTGTTCAGCAGCTAAATGCTCTACTTTGTTAACCATCTAGGCTTGTTGGTGCAAAGCTTACGGTATATTGTAGGATTTTCAGGGATCTCTGTCTGAAAAAGCTGCTTACTGCGGACCAAAACAACAATATGAGTGTGCTTAAATGGTCAAATTTAAGCCATATCACCAAAACAATGAGCTATTAGATTAAAACGCTCTGTAGTAGGATAATAATCTGTGTCTTTGTCATTAAATCAAGCTTATACAGTCATCTGATCTGGATATAATATTACAAAATATATAGATTATAACCACATGTTCCAGAAACACACTGTGTATTGTCTGCCTGTAAATATCAACTGTATAATATTGTCTCACAAATCCCAACAACATTTTTCCAACTATATGCAGAGTGTGTGTCCAGATGGGACATTATTGCCCCCCTCCTCTGCATTCACAAGGACACTGTGGGAGAAAGAGAGGAACCGACTGCATGCTAATCACTTCCTAATCAGCTTCTGTGATTGGCTGCCTCGCTAATGAAATAATGGCGACTCATTTGCATCATAAAATAATTAGAAGGACTTGATAAAGGCTCAAGGGCAGAGAGAGGCGTGCCACATGCACGCACACACACACACACACACACTCAGTGACACAGGAAAGTCTTCTCTAAAAGATTGTTGAATGGCATCAGACACAACATCTGCCACCGTCACTCAGACTCATTCTGCGGTGATTTGCATTGACCTCCACCTCCAGGAAAGGAAAGTGCTTTGACTCAAACTGTTGGGAAACATGGATGCGGACAACCCTCATGGGGGGGGCACCGGGTAAAGAAAAAGGAGACAGCGTAATTCCTCGGTTATTAGCTTAGATCAAGATTATTAGTTGGCAACGCGGCAGGAATGCATAACAAAAGCTAGTTTGATTAGCTTTCCTTTCCTCCCATGTGATCCAACAGATGTGCAGAATAGACGGTATTAAATCAGATCTAACAGCTATAGTCTGCTCAGATAAAAATCCCTGGGAAATGCTTAAATTAAATGAAGGTCTGAGGTGCTTTTTTTCTGTTCAGGAAATCTGTTATGACAAAGAAAATTATTTGAGTAAGAGATGGCTGATTATAGAATGTAAGAATGCTATGTCAATACTTGTGGCCTTGTGCAAAACACTAATGGCGCATTTCCACTGCAGGGCCTCGCACGGCTTAGTACGGTATAGTTAGGCCTTGTTAGGCCAGGCTCACTTTATGCTGCGTTTCCATTACAGTTTAGTAGCTGGGGCAGTAACTATAGTAACGCAGTGTAGGCGGAGCCGTGACGTCATCTTCAATGAGAACCACAAAACCAAACTCAGCCGTTAGCTGTTAGCACTCAGAGCTCACAGCTCCTCATATCTGTTCCGAAACTAGACAAAAGTTAAACAAGTACAAACCACAGACTGTCTGTGTCATGGCGAATACAGTCGCTGGTTTATTTATGCCTGTAGGCCGTTGTTGTGAGTGTGGACGGTCGGAGCATATACAACGTTAGCTTAGCCGATCTCCATTCAGAAAAGACGCATTTTAAAAGGTTTTTCGCCTGTCGTCTGTCTGCAGACTTGTCAAAGCATTAATTCATGGTTTTTACTAACCGGTATCAGTATGTTGTTACTTCGGCATAATTTTGAAACTGTAAAATATGTTCATTTTGTTGTAGTTGTAGCCCCCTTGCCAGCGATTCTCTCTCTAGTTTAGCATATTCAGCCCGGTTGTTGGCCCGGAAAGAACCTGGATTTTGGAGGGCCAGAAAAACTGTGAAACAGTACCCGTTAGCCGGAACTACGCCTAGTGGAAACGCAACAAAGAAAGGGCCAGGTTTGGCACGGCACGCTTAAACCGTGCTACGCGCTGCAGTGGAAATGCGCCATTAGAGTATATTTCTTATGACATTGGGGAATCATGTCAGTGCGGTGTGGCCTTGGTGTTGTTCAATAACTCAAAATAAACAACTATTTCCTCAGCAAATGCTTTTATACTACAAACTGGCACTGCTTGCACAATAGTACATATTTAGAGTCTACAATGCCATTGAATATCACTCTACACTACCATTACCACAAAAGCTGTTTTGTAAGACTCACATCTGCCATCAAACTGCATAATATATAAATTCAGCCCCTGAATGGATCCATAGTGATTCGATGCAAGGAGAGATGTTGTATAAGACTTTATATTCTGTAAAAATTGACTGTTTTATTTATGAAATAACAAATTCATGTAAGGAATCTGTATATACATTAAATGGGGGATTTGTAAAGGGTTAGTTCTGCTATAAGGTGTTTCTTTTGTTGATAAATGTTTATAATTCAAGATTTAGTTAAACTACATTTATTTGATGTATGCTAGAAATGAAAAGATGATTGCTTTCAGGCATCGTATTTCCCGACAGTAAGGTCACAGAGTTCTGAAAGCATGATGTGCAGATATGTGGAATATAAAAGATATGCAAGGACGTCGACGCAGGATCATATCAGCATAACTTTTACGATATCAGAGAGTCTGCATATTCAAGGAAATTACTTTTTGGATTCCACAGCACTTTCTTCTATCTACCCGTCCATGTTCACTGTAAATCATTTTAAGCTGGTACTTTAAATCCTAAATTCTTCAACAACTGCCTTACTAATGTGAGGTGACTATACTTTGGTTAAATCATTATGTATGAGTGAATTGAAAGGGGGCCTGTTATGCTGTATGTTGTGCCTGTACTGTCAAATGTGTACATGCTTTTATGTTAAAAAAGTGAAAAATATATATTTAGTTAGCAATCAAATATAAAGCTGATTGCACTAAAGTACAGTATTACACAATTTGATTACCGTTACATCGCCACGTCATGGCCCTGATCACAAGCAGAGGCCAAATCTGCTCAGGTATCTGAAGTAGCATGTACACTATCTCGAAAAAAGACACATCTTCTCTCTAAAGTGCGTACAGTACATACTCTCTGTGACTGTGTCTAGTATTTATCAGCAGAGCTCTGTTTCAGTCTGCAGGCTGCAGAGATATTATCACCACAGAGCAGAGAGGATGAGTGAAAGAGGAAAAAATGGAGAGGGAGAGGAAAGAGACAAGCAGAAAATGAAATGTGGAAATTAATTGTTTGGGAGATCAATCTAAGCCTGTTGGTTACGTTTCGATATTGCGGTAAACATGTAGAACAGCTTTTGTATCTGTTTCCTTCCCTGTCTGTGGGTGTTTCTCAATGTCGAGGACGCTTCCTTGGTAGGACAAGTCCCTCCGAGTCAGGTCCTTCAGAAGCGATGCAAGAATCCTTCCTAGCCTCGGAAAACGAAGAATGGTGGAACAGGCTAGCAGGTGTGCGTCATATGCGAGGCCCCGCCTTAAATGGAGCGCGATTTCCCGCCAAAGATTTGGAAATTGGTCCGTGCGCAAAGCATTGTGGGGATTTTAAGACCGCGGAGGACACAAATTTCCCGCAACGAAGTACGCCGGACTCGGTAGAATTCCAAGTATGCTGGACATTGGAACAGTCCTCGATGACAGGACTCGATGACAGAACTCGATGACGTAGCATCCTTGAAATAGTGGCTCTGGAGCAGCCTTCCTCGACATTGAGAAACACCCTCTAACTGTTGTTAATAATTAGTTAAAGGAGTCAGTAATAGAACATGAAGCAAGGAGAAGTGAGGAGAAGAGGATTGGGGAGGAGGAGAAAGAGAAAACGAGGGGAAGATGAAGGAGACCCGAAAGGAGAAGAGAACAGAAGAGGGGAGAAAGATAAATAGGAAGAGAAGTAGGAGGGAATGAGGGGCTCCATTTTGCAAACGGAAATCATTTCCAAGCACAATAATTACATTTACGTCATTAAATTCCAATTCCAACCACGAGTAATACTGTTTCCGTCCAAATCATTAAACATTTTTGTCAGAGTCCAGTTAATAATTATGTCTGTGACCCGGATTTCTAATCATTCATGGCTTTGTGGGACGGGTCTAGATTTTTGGAAGAAACGCATGAAAACAGCTTAAAACGGAGAAGAGGAGACAAATTCATGCGGAAATGATGACATAGTATAACCTTATATTATTATACACTGTCCCTTTATAAGGCACCCTTGAAAGTGGCCTGTATTATGTTTTGTGTTTTTCTACACTATGTTTTCCAGTGTGTTTGTTGTTGTTTTAAATGAGTGTGTGTTTTGCCCTGACCGCCTCAAGGACACTAATAAAGTTGTACCTTAGCATTTACTTTCACTGTGTCGTCTCTACTTTTTTGTTCTCTCCCTCCTTCTATGAGAATAGGTGAAATTAGCCTGCAATGATACAAGGTGACATCAGAGAGGCACACACACACACACACACACACACACACACACACAAACCCTCACTCGTCACGCTTCAGTGGCCCTTGCAGCGCAGCGCGACGCCATCAAAGCCAAGACCCATATACACACACCTCGCCTGTTAAACATACACACTGGCACGCGCAATCACACACCCAAATACACACACACACACACACACACAGTGACACTCATGCGTGCACGTACACACACTCAGAGAGGTAGTTTAATTGGAAGTGCTGAAGGCTGAAGAATTTCTCCTTCATCTCACAATGCTGTAATTGAATCTGAGACGTGTGTGTGTCTCTGTGTGTGTGTGTGTGTGTGTGTGTGTGTGTGTGTGTGTGTGTGTGTGTGTGTGTGTGTGTGTTTTCAGCTGATTCAGGAGTTTCCATTGACAGTAACAGTAAAACAGAAATGTGTGTTTTTCCTTCTGTGAGGAGCCTTTCTGTCCTTCCATCCCTGACTATCTTCTCCCCCTCACCCCGCTCCTCTCCTGGGGTTAATGCCGCTTTTCAATTCAAATTCAAACTCAAGCAGTTTTCAAGCACCGCATTATTTTCAACAAACTGATGATTTGGTCGTACAGCCGCTCTCTGTGAAAGACAGCGCTGACCTCCATCGCTGCATGTTGGCATTTTATCCGGCAGACATACATGAATGTTTTTAACAATGAAAACTGACTGATTCTGTAAAAGGCTTTTAGCGACAAATAGCACACTCACTGTATTTCTGAGGGGCTTTCTTTGTTCAAATGTGACTTTTTCTGCTGAATGAGGCTCTCATCGCTGCGTTGTAAGACAAAGGGAGTTGAATGAAGTACCTGCGAACACATCTCTGGTTGGACAACCGCAAACAAAAAGCATCATCAGCAGACAATGAGGCGTGAACGACTTACTAATGACCTGCCATCAGGGTATCACTGTCACACAATACAAAAGCAGCAGGAAGTGAGCTGCGAGGAACCGTCTTTTGATAAAACAGCGGCATTTATGTTTTTTGAGTGTGGCCGCATTGTCATTAAGCCTGCATTCACACCAAATCAAGCGGTGCGGGGATTAGCACGGAGCTGCGCAGAGGTGTGGGGGTGTCACTTTAAACGACCTGTTTGAATGACACTCCATTGATTGACCCATTTGATTTGAATGGCCCATTAATTGCAGGTTACATGATTGGACGCCGCAGCATGACGTTGGGTTGTGTATCTCCAGAAGTTGATTCTGAATGCCCTTTTTTGCAGGTTACTTTCCCGGCATGCCTTTCAGTCCTGACTATCCACATTGAAATGAATAGGAAGACCATTTTTTGTTGCATGTTGGTATAAATGCCACCTTAGAGGTTTTTTACGGACATCTTTCAAGGGCAATACATGTATATAGGGGACTTGATGTGAACTTTCTGAACATTCAGTGTCTCTTATCTTCATTTGCAAATGTGAACCCTGTTATTATTGCAATAAAACTTAAAAGACTCTTTGAATTTATGTTTTATATTCTAAAAAAGGGTTAGGGTTAGGATCATTTCCACCACAATATGTAGTTTACAACGATCGACTAAGAGAGAATAATAGCAAAACCTTATTTCTGTGTTCTTGCTTGCAATTGAAAACATCTAAATGCTAGGCAACTGATTTTCTGTTGGTTGACAATCATGTAAATCAGAAAATTAGACTAACTTCCGCATTAATACTGCACTTTGAAGCTTTAAATTCCTCATGTTGGTGGCATAATTAAACAAACCTAAATGAAATGTTGACAGTCAACATGACACCTTCCCGATCACACCTCCACGGGAACATCTCCTTCCTCCATGTCCAAATAATCAGAATAATGTGTGTGTATAGGTTTGTGTGTTTCATGAGATAGCTGTTAGCGCAGTTAGCAGGGGTCAAAACCTTTCATAGACGCTATCTTTATGACATTCACCCCTCTCCCGCGTCTTCTCTCTCCCCCTCTTACGCTCCGAGTCTATCTCCCCATCGTTAATCTCTGTTACTATTCAAATGCTGACATTTAAAGCAACTTCACATGCACACTGTCTCAGGCACTGGCTGGCAGATAAGGCGAGGAGGAGAGAGGGTGATAGAGAGACTGGTCGTTCACAGAGAAACATTGGGAAATCCTCCTCCCCTCTCCTTTACCTTCCCCCCTCCTCCCCTCGCTCTCTCACTGTCTGTGAATGTGTTCACCCGTTAGCCCCAGAGGGAGTCAGATTTCACTCTTTCTTAGGAAATCTGAACCATCCCCTCCTCTTTTTCTGTGTGTTTGTTCACCCATTGTCACCACACCCACTTCTCCGTTTACTGTCCACACCTTTGTTTCTGTCAGTGTTCGGGTTGAAGTACAGTTTGGTACCGTAAGGCTCCCGTTTTTACTATTCACTATAAAAACCTGCTTTGACCCTCTCAGCTTTTTGTAAAACAAACCTTTTCTGGGGAACTGAAGGAGACACAACAGTTTTATGATCTGGCAATTAAATCTTTAGATGACTCTAGACATTGGTATCTTATAACGTCACAGAAACCAGACCATAAACGATCAGATCCCATGTCCGTGTGTCACTCTGAATGAGTCAGAGGGGAGTGATTATTCACCCCTAAGACGCCACTCAGCCCGGCTAAAAACTGAGAGCACTGGTTCTTTTAAGTAAAACTCCCCGAACAACAAGTCTCAACTGGCTTCTTCCCTCCACCCTTCAATGCACACTTGACCTAAAAAATGCTGACTCTACAGATACTGAGCCTGTGTAAACTTTAACCGAATTATGACTCAAAGAGGGAAAAATCCAGGAAGTGATTAATGTATTATTGCTGGTGTTTCTCCCGAAAAACTTCATGCGAGTGATCTGAAGAGATGAATAACACGTCCAGGTTTTACTGCACACACACACACACACTGGGAATGAGGCTATTTGGATAAGTCCTATTGAGTTATACAAGAAAGTGCCTGGACTGTGAACAAATCAATACTGGACAGATTGAGGTCGAAATGATTGCTAGTAGTTGGTGCGGTGCATTTGGGTGGAGCAGCGAGCCCAACACCTGTATGTACCCACATGTAACCGGAGCCAAAAAGCTTCTTTACACAGACAAACTAAACCATTCATCATGTTCTCCTGATAACTAACTGATAAATTACCAGGAGAATACAATCAAATAATGCGTAATCCATTGTGGAGGATTTGAACGGGCCAATAACAGAGCAGACAGAAGGCAGTTTGTTTCTGAGCCAATCGGGGCACAGCTGAGGTTTTGGACTGGAAAGCAGGTCTGGTGTGGACGAGATAAGAGCAGAACAAACACACACACATTAGACACCAACCCCCACAGTCAAGCACACACACAGTCAAGCGCACACACACACACACACACACACACACACCACACACCACACACACACACACACACCCACACACACACACACACACACACACACACACACACACACACACACACACACACACACACACACACACACACACACACACACACACACCACACACACACACACACACACACACACACACACACACACACACACACACACACACACACACACACACACACACACACACACACACACACACACACACACACACACACACACACACACACACACACACACACACACACACGAGGTAAGTAAAGCCAGATGGAGAAGAGAAGGGGGAAATGGACCGAAAACAAAAAGAGAAAAGGAAAGGAAAAGGACAGAAGAGGAGGAAACTTAAGTGCAAGTTTATAATAAAGAAAATCCCACCCAAGAGCTATAAGCAGGTTAAATCTGAAGCAGCTAGCTTATCAAGTCAGCAGAGAGGCGACTGACACACTGAACTGCCTGGACCACTTCTCCAATTGGTCCAGTTCAAAAAAGCTTGCTGACTGATTTACTCACTGACCGACTGGCGGCTCGGATTTAGTCTATCCTAGCGTTTGTGCAGCAGTAGCACTTCTGTTGTTCAGCCTGTCGGACAAAAATCAGTTCTCCACACGGACACACAAAGAACAACCTGAAACAGCACTAATACTGCCGAGAGCGCCGACAGAGACGCAGAGAGAGAAAAAAGACAAACAAATAAACACACGTTTAAAAAAAAGCCTCCAAACTTCAAAGAAGAAAGAAGCACCTAAAATAACAATTGGAAAATGTTCGTGGGACTTCTGAAACCAATACAAATCAAATGTGGAAAAAACAATCTCAAATAAAAAAAGATAATGTCAAAGAGGCTCTTTTATCTGTCGTGGTGACACAGTTCTGTCGAACAACAAAAGATACCTAACGATAGCGTTTACCGTCCTGGAGGAAGTTTACTTTTCTCTGCCAGCACGGAAAATGAGCACATTACACAGCGGTGGAAACCACAGAGACCCAAACAAAGGGAATAACACACGTGTGGGAATAACACGCGAGCAGCAAGACATCTACCAAAGCATCTTCTTCTGAGACTGTCTGCAGAGCTAAACATAAATTACACATTTCTGTTGGCCTGTCAGGATGGTGGCTGTGCTGAGGGTAAAAACGATGTCTGCAACCATAACAGGTACTAGCGGTATGTCACAAGTGCTAGTACTGTGTGTAGAAATGTAAACCAACATCAAATAATATTTACAGCTATGTTTGCACTGCAGTCACTGGGTTTACTTCCAAAGGCAGGTGTGTATTCTGTTTAATGCAACCTGGTTTTGGCAATCATTCCTATCAGAGATAATAATAACATCCTATTAATTGCTGACATCTAAGACGTCAACATAGCTTCAAAGATCTCCCGCATTACTCAACTTATTTGGAACTCACAGGAATCGTAAATGTTTTAACCAAAACCGTTTTTATATCAACGTTTACGGTCTGCTCTTTAAAACTAAGCCTTGTTCTGAGTTACAATTATAATTTTGTATTGAACTTTGACCAACTGCCCTTTCCATAGTTGTGCACAAATAGTTTTTCTGCAGATTAGATGGCGACTGAACATCTAAAAAGGTCCTTAAAACACAAATCTGACACCAAAGAACACGTCCCGACGGACCCGACTGTTGTGTCGCCTCACGTCTCCTGCGTCTTGGCCAACTGTCTGGAACACACCGCAAAGACTTCAGCCGATGGCCAAGAAGCACGTGCGAACTGCGCATGCGTGAGTGGCAATAACTCTCCTTACCAGCAGGTGGCGGTAGTGTGTATTCGTCAATCAAAAGAGGCAACAACTGGAAGACAGACTGTGTGATAACCGAGAGAAGAAGAACAGACTGCGCGATATAAACAAACAACAAATAGCGTGTGTGTTCCATTTTCACTCTACAGCGAGAAGCTCATGGGGCTTTCCCGAACCTGTGTCGAGAGCTGGAGTTAAATGAAATCTCAGATTTGCTTTCTTAATCGTTTGTTTGGGTCCCTCACTTCCGTTTCGCTTCTCATGCACTGATTCGCTAGCTGAACAGCCAATCAGAGTGATTTCTTTAGCCGACGGCCTTTTACCGACAGCCTACCGATTCAACATGTTGAATCGGCGGCGGTAGGTGTCGGCACGGCCGAAAAGACACGACAGGGTGGGACACACCAATCTGAGTAGGGCGACAGGACGCTCATCGACGGCCAGACATCTATTGTCGCCGAAAATCGGCTTGGTGTGTAAGGAGCTTAATGGCTTCATATTTTGGCCTCTTTTGACTTTGTAGTAGCAATGCTGCTGTGTTACTAAATGTCTGAGAATGTTTTACTATGTGCTCGTTAGTTAAGCTTTATTTATTCAGGAAGTCTCCTTAAGATCACAATCCTTTTTTGCAAGAAAGACATGACGACACATTAGGAACTGTATAGATCACAACCAAACACCATCATTTAGAACAGGTCAAAGTCAAAGCTTTTTAGGAATGTGTGTCTCTAACTTTTTGTAGTTCACTCGAGGTGCAACCCTGACCGCAAGTTGTGCTTTATTACAACATCTATTCTTCAAAGCATACAAAAGAGAAACTGCAGGAATGTGAACACAACAACTCTCTTACTTTCTCCTCTGCCTGGTCCCCCTCCCTTCATCACAATCACACACACACACACACACATACACATGCCTGGAGAGAACACATACTGCAGCGTGTGCATGAATGTGAGTGTGTACGTTGTCACCTTCAGCTGTAAAATGTGGTCAAACGTCACTTACGGGCTGGAAAAAGAGAGACAGAAAGAGAGGGAGGCAGTGACAGAGAGGGAGAGAGGGAAAGGAGGGCAGAATAAGTGCTACAGAGACCCCCCCCCTGCAGGTTCATGGCGTGTGTGTGCATGCGTGTGTGAGTGTGTGTGTGTTAAATGAGTTCTGGGAGTTGTCGTCTCTTTACGATAGCTGTAACTGGCCCGAGGACAGCTGTTATTATACTTTACAACAGGGAAATGGTGTGGGAAATGTGTGTGTGTGTGTGTGTGAGAAACATTATGGTCATGTACTTGTGTCCTTGAGTGAGTTCAATGATGAGAAAGACATTTGGACATGGGCTCATTTTTTTTAAAACAAGCCATTTAAGAAAATTATACTAAATCACTTTAATTCATCAAGTCTGGATATACAAACTCTTGTTTTTTTTGAGTGTGTGTATGTGTTTGTGATTTGGAGCTAAGGAGTGGCTCATGGGAGAGAGGCAAGTCACCTATGGGGGAGGTGTCTTCCAATAAGTGTATGTGTGAGTGTGTGTGTGTCCACTGTTAAATGACAAAGCGCTGAGCAGGAAATGAGTCGAACCGGTTCCTTACTCACATTCAGGTTACAGAGCACTGCCTCAAGCTCACACACACACACACACACACACACACACACACACACACACACACACACACACACACACACTTACACTATTAGACACCAGACACTATTGTTAAATGTGTCTCTTTTCTTTGTTTCCTTATCTCTGTCTGCACATATTGAGGTCACAAATAAAAGGGCTAGTTTGAGGCTTAATGGCCAGAATCAGGAGCAAAGGGTTGCTGGTTTAAATCCCTGCACATACACAGACACACATAGAAACACACACTCAGCACTAGACACAATAACCAGTGGCCATTCTTTCAGTTTTTGAGTACAGAGCATTTGTCAGGGCTGTTGAGTGAACACCATGAACTCTGGGTCACTGAAACCCTGTCAGCCTTTCTGTATGAAACACTTTCAGGCCCTGGATGTCAGAGCAGAAACCAGCAGGACCTTTTTCCGGTTGACAAAAGAAGAAAATGATTGTCCAAGCTCAGAATTGTAAGAAAATCTTTGTTGCAGCCATTAACAACAACACAGTGTGTTATTTTCCTGACCGACTCAACTGCTAGGTGCTATATTTTGTCAGTAAAATGTCAAAAATAAATGTCCAAGGTGATGTCTTTAAAAGTCTTGTTTTGTCTTACCAAAGTTCAAAAGCCAACATTCTTAAGTTTACAGTGCATGAAGCAGAAAATCCTCATATGGGAGAAGCTGCAACTACAAGAGTTTTGGAGCTTTTTTTAGGACATTTCTTGGCAAACTCTTCTGATAATCCACAGCACTATTGGGACTGTCTGGGCTTCTCTAACAGAAGATTCGCAGATGGAAAAAAGGATATTCGTGCTCAGTTAGTAGATGTATTTGTAGCTTGTCAGTGCTGCACTGATATCAGCGTCCCTTTTACTCTAACTGACAGCAAACACTGTCTCCTGTAAGCAGAAAATGTTCCCTGACCTTGACAGAAAGCCTGACCATTGATTTGGGGACAGCCGAGCATGAATGAGTCTCTGCCAGCTTTCTGGTAATGCTAATGAAGGATGTCAGAAGTACAAAGACTTGAGGTTTTTCTTTACTTGGCAAAACATGTCAAAGATACAAGGATTCTTGCTGGCCTTGATAACAATAAATGTAACGTTACAACATGTCATGCGTGCACTGTAAAGTCTGAGAACACTGAATGCAATTGAAATGTCCCATTGATGGTCACCGCAGAACTCTGTTTAAATAGATACACAAATTATAAGAAAAGGCAAGATAAAGACAGTGTTTCTTCAAGGATGTGGGCCATGCTGCTGACCATGAAAGGTCCATTTCATGGGGAGGGCGTGTGCACATTTTGAGGAGGCTGTGGCCTACTGCTCCAGGGCATCAGACCCTGTTTCATCAGGCGTGGACTCACACTAAGATGCCTTTAATGTCAGTGTCATGGGAGGAGATACGGACGAGGGCATCGCTGAAGCATTCACACCCATTCAGTGACCTCAGACCCAGACATGAAGAAGTGTACATGCTGCACAAAGCCAGAGCTACAAGTCAGTAGACAATGCAATAAAGCCTACTGCAAAGTTCAAATCACAGGATGCAACATATGTGTCTCAAAACCATGATTATTTTTTATATTTTTTTTAAAGAAATGTAGAATAATCAGATCATGAATCCATCTATTATCACAACGGGGGAGGAACAATTGAATGTAATACTTTCTTTATTCACCCTTGTGGTTACATCTTCTTCTGCACGCGCCCCTCTGGAGGGATCAGAGGTCAGGATCACATGCAGAACCAGATGCCTGCAGCTTGTGCACAATAACTATTTTACATGGAGACACTTCAAGGACTACATGTCACTGCACACTGAACAGTATATTGGATTATAGCTGACTTTATCAATCTCTTTCCAAGGTCCAGAATAAACTTCAAATGTTTTCTCCATCTCTGTTTTTAGGCTACAAAGTTGACTTGTTGTAGCACATTATCTCTCGCATCAAGTGGTAGATGCTTACAAAAGCCCTGGATAGGCATACTGGGCTTTGATCATCATACATTGGATAATTCTCCAGCCTCAACCTGTCTTTATTTGTGGCTACGTCTGGTTTGTTATCTGCACATTGGTTGACGACATCATGTTTCATTCATGTTCATTTCCTGATTGGTTGAGTGATTGGAAAAAAGTCTGATGACTTGGAAAGAAATCCTCACCTAAGCGGTGCCAGATGACTTGACATGGGGAAAGCTCTGTGTTGCATT